>NC_077229.1:132512281-132881531 GCF_027887165.1 Monodelphis domestica | reverse complement strand
CAACCACCTAATTGTCCTTCAACTGTAAAATAGAAATAAATTATCATGGTTACCTCTCAGGGTTGTTGAGTGGTTCAAATGACATAATATTTATAAAACCAATAATATTTGTAGAGCTCTTTGCAAAATGCCTAGAACACAGAAGAATAAATGCTTGCTTTCTTCCTCCTTTCCTACATTCCACTGATTCATTTGAAACTCTGTGGTTTGGTGGTCATAGCTTAGGCAGCCAACCAGACAGGCCTCAGGTGTCAGGGTCCTAAGGGACTAGGACTGACTCCTTTAAAAATCCTGGATTTTAGAAATCCATGTCAATTAAGAACAAAATACAATACCTCCAACCCCCAGAAAAAAAGATCTTAGAGGATCAAAAATAAATCATGGAATCATGGGCAAGAAAGAGGAATTGTCACAAATCTAGAAAACAGGAGAGCATAAATTGAAACCCAGGACTTCTTATTCCAATTCCAGAGTAGTTTTCACTATACCATTGCATCTCTTGCACAACAGGACCCTGGGATCTAAATTTAGTACTGTCCTCAGGGACCCATGAGCCAGAAAAAGAGTGGTTTAATGAGATCCTTCTGACACTTGCAATAATGAGCCTTCCTGGACAGTGTCCAACATGGACCAACCTTCTATTTAATGCCAAGTGCCAGTGGAGCATCGTGAGAATAAGACACTGAGGCATTAGAATGCCTTCTATAAAAGATGTCTTTGTGGGGGCAGCAAGGTGTTTCAGTGGATTGACAGCCAGACCTAAATATGGAAACTCAGATACTTTCCTAGCTAGGTGACCCTTGGCAAGGCATTTTACCCTCATTGTCTAGCCTTTACTGTTCTTCTGCTTAGAACCAATACACAGTATTGATTCCAAGATGGAGGGTAAGGATTTTTTTAGAAATAATAAAGATATCTTTGAGCCAAACTGCCACAACACTAAATTACACTAATTAAGGTGGAAAAACAATGGATGAAGAACTGGATAAATTTTCATGACATTTCATCCTATCTTCTCCAATATGCAAAGTGTGGTCCAACAGTCAAAGAGATATAGAATAACTAAAGCTGAATACAATGATATACTGGTAATGTTTAACACCAACTCTCTAGGAGAAAATTTGTACTTGTGACACAAATGAGTTTAAAAATATGCATTATTAACATTTTCTACATTACTTCCTTAAGTTTAGACAATCAAACATAAATCCGTCAAGCCCTGATTTGTACTATTTGCCAATTTCAGAGTGGTAAATATTCACACTGAAAAGTAAACGATCAGCTTTTGTATTCAAAACTCAATTTTTATAGAATGGCAATTGATTTTGAGACTGAAAAATATGGTTTACCTTGTGCCATTTGCCTTGATAGATCCAATAAACTGGAAATCAGAAAATTATCCCTTTTTTCTCTCTCTTGTAGTTTAAAGGTAACCTGAAGCTAACAGGATTTTGGGATTAAATTTTACCAATGGACATGGTTTTGGGGTCTATATATCAATGAAGTCTTGACTCCTTGCACTTATTTGTCACTGAAAATCACATTCTTCCTATATCCATACCTTTATTCTGTTTTTGTCAAAAATGGATTGGAGTTATACACTAACAATCATTATTCTGTCATAGAAAACTTGGAAAGAAAGGAATCGCGTCACCTCAGACATTTCAGCTGGAAAAAAATGAGAGGAGGTAGCTCTCCAATTTCTTGAAAAAATTTAATCTCCCCTTATTTCTGATACTTAGGAATGACTGCAACCCCCTCCCTCTTTCCTTTCTATGAGGTAGCTGATGGCACAGATAAGAGTTCCAGACCTCAAGTCAGAAAGACTTGAGTTCAAATGTGTCCTCAAATACTTACTAGCTGTAAAACTCAACTTTAATCAAATGCTTGACTTTAACAAAAGTCATATATAAGTTATAGGAAAATTTATTTAAATCACTAGAGACTAGAGATGTACAAACCAAAATAGCTCTGAGATATCATCTCACACATATCAGATTGGCTAAGATGATAAAAGGGAAAAATGACAAATGTTGGATGGGAGCTAGAAAAATTGGAAACACTAATACCCTTTTGGTGCATCTGTGAATTGATCCAGCCATTTTGGAAAGCAATTTGCAATTATGCCAAAGAGCTATAAAATGGTGAATACCCCCAGATTTGGTAATAACATTACCAGGTCTGTTACCCAAGGAGATCAAGGGAAACGGACAAGAAACTTTATGATCCTAGATTTTTATTGCAGCTCTCTTTTGGTGGCAAAGAGCTGGAAACTGAGGTGATATCCATCAAAGAGAGAATGGCTGGAAAAATTGTGGTATACAATGGTGATAAGATTGAGGGCTTTGTGCAACGCTGTCTCACTTAACTACAATTTATGTGCGAGTTGAAAGACATCACCATGATATTGTTTTGGACCTCTTAGAATATGGAAGATGAATCACAATTTTGCACAAGCAAAAACCAATTTGCTCAGAAACAGGAAATTTTAATGATACTGGCAACCCCTTTCTTTGAGAGGAGTGAATATGGCACATGCTTTTGGCAAAAACCTTATCCCAAACATTGACACTTTTCCCTAGAAGATATAATTCTCAAATTGTCCATGTTGCCTGACTGCCAAAATAGCTTAACATAGCACTGAGACTTTTGGGCCACCTTGTCTACAATGTAAATGAGAGGTCATCTTTCTCATTTCCATTTCAAGTTTACAACAGGATAAATTGCCTAGCTACCCTGGCTGCCTCTTTAGGGAAAACAAATACAATCACAACTCTAGGAAATGCACTCTTGCTTCTCCATCAGACAGGCTCCATAATTTTACTGAGATAGAACGAAAGGAAGGGAAAACAGTAGAGTAATTTTAAAGAGTATTAAACTTAGACTTTGGCGTTATGATGCCTTAGTTCAAATCCTTCTCCCGACACTTCTTGGGTGATCCTGGGCTGTGGGAAATCACTAAATGTATCTGATACTCAATGTACTTATCTATAGCTTGAGGGTGTAAGGTTATTCCTAGGGTCCCGTCTAGTTCTCAGTCAATCATCTTATGTATGAGTAAAGGGATGGCATTAGAAGGGACAAAGTAGGATCTTCGTCATAATGGGATAGTATGGACATATGGTTTAGTGTTTGCAGGTGGCATTTTTTGTGTGTACTTTTTTCCTCTTCTGTTTTGCTTCTCCCCTGAACAAGCCAACAAGGATGTTTTCTATTTTAGGAATTTGTGTGTTTTGTATGTCCACATCTCCATTAGCAAGTTGCTAAAAGCACATGCAAACAACTTGAGTTTTGAGATCTAGAAACTATGTGGACTCTGTCCACAAGAGGTCCTGTCACCTAGAAGACCAATAGACAATTAGTCAATGAATGATAAATTGTGCTATTGTTGCTTCTCTGGTATAGCTTCATAAGGTCATTTCCTTTCCCTCAGGACACGGGAGACTGACTGTGTCAGTTTCCTCGGCCTTGGTAAAACAAAACAAAAACACAAACAAGATGCTAGGATCAGGGTTGGAGGCCACCATCTGTTCCTTGCCCCTACAAAGATCATATGGAAATGGCTATTCTTTGGTTCCAGGCATCTATTAATTACAACCCTCACCCAAAAAAACCAAGCCAGCTGTACTATAAACTAGCCAACATATGTCCTCCTCTTCCACCAGAATTGCATGAGCAACTTGTCAATTGCCTTGCTGAGATGCCAAGCATGTATATATATATATATAACATATATTATATTATATAGTACATATGTTATATAAAGTTATATAAAATATAACTATAGTATTTCCCATATCTAATCATCTGGGAATCCTATGAAAAGGGGAAATGATGTTAATTTGGTGCAACCTATTCTTTTTTTTTTTTTTAAAGCCTTACTTTCCATCTTGGAGTCAATACTGTGTATTGGCTCCAAGGCAGAAGAGTGGTAAGGACAAGTGACTTGCCCAGGGTCACATAGCTAGGAAGTGACTGAGGCCAGATTTGAACCTAGGGCCTCCAGTCTCTAGGGCTGGCTCTCAATCCACTGAGCTACCCAGCTGCCCCCTGGTACAATCTATTCTTGATGGAGTCATACTATCTCTTCATGATCACCATTTCCTTTTCCAGATATTCACCATTCATCCCACACTCACTAAATCAAGACACAACTACTCCAGTAACCAAAGGATCTCTTAAAAAAAAACTCTAGGATATCAAAATTGTACGTTTACTAGAGAATCAACTCTTGTCTGAAGGTTGAATTCTTTCTCTATAAAATCAGCAACATCTTTGGGGTTAGCAAGTCTTCACATGACTATTTCCATTGATGTGGAAATGTTTAAGGCAAAATACTCCCTTTTAATAATTTTAATTTTTATTAAGAAATTAATTTCTATATTCAACTGAAATTTAGCTATTTTAGAATTAGTGATTTTCTCTAGGGAAGAACAGAATATGTCTAATCTTTTTATCTACCTAGACAATACTTTTAACTATCTAAATGATACTATAGGAAATCTTGTTCCACTGAGAAAGTCAAAGAAAGTCAAAGAAAGATTCCAATTAGAAACTATTTTGAGAGACAAAAATGGAAAATTCATAGCTTTGTAGATAACTTCAGAGATAAACACATAGAGAATATATATAAATCATGGCCACTTTCTGAGAAGTGTTATACATGGCAAGTTCCAAATAGAATCACAAAATTAAATAGTTTGTATCCTGATAGACAGGAAATGGCTGATTACTAAGGTGGGAAAAATTTCTAAATCAACTGTCTACATGCAGTCCTACCATTTTCTTGTTAATTTAAAAGGAAAAGAAAATCAATATCAAATTCTAAGAAAGACTAAAAATGAAAAGATAAGATTTATAATAATCATGACTCCAGTCTAGTCTATATAAAAAGATATTGTTGAAAAGAAATGGGGATGGGTGTCTGGTATAGATGGAAGGAAAGACATCAACATAGAAAAATGGCATTTTTCTAAAGAATTGTAACCAATGCACATCAATTGTCACAGTTAGAGGATGAAAAAGGCCTTAAAATAATCTCTACCAACATGTATTTGGATCACTTTGCCAAGGAGAAAGATATGCTGGCCAAAGGCATTATTTCCTTAGAAGAGAAACATTTATAAAATCTTGTGCAGGAAAAAAGAGGAAGATGATGAGCTACATGGCTTCATAGAACAATGAAAAGAAGTTAAAGGGTAGGAAATTAACAAGTTTATTGAAATTCTAGCAAAAGATTGATTAAACCATACTTATTTTATGAATAAAACTGGATAGAAGAATAACAGAATGGGGGAAAAAAACAGAAATAGCCTATAAAGATTTCCCAAACAAATTATTTTCTCTATAATCAATGAGCATGGACATTTTAACTTTAACAACAGTCTGCAATCTTGAGAATTAGAAAGAAAACAAAGAACTAGACTGAACTAAGGAAAATATACCCTTGATGTAGCTGACACAGTTTTGAATATATTGAGGGAATAAATCTCAAGTGAGCTTTTTGCATGGAAAAAGTAAAAGGCAGTATTTGTTACTACCTTTAAAAGGTGATTGAAAAATATCAATGGCTTTTTTTATTATTACTTCTTAAATTCATTTTTTGTCAATTCCAAATTTTCTTCCTTTCACCTCTCCTTCCCTTGCCCATTGAAAAAGCAATAAATATAAAATCTATGTATTTATTACTATATATAGTTACTATATATAGACAATTGAGACAAATTCTAGCATTATGTGTCCAAAATCTTTCAAGATGCATATTTAAGTCCCTCTGCAAGGACTCTGAGTCAGTAAACTCTTTCTACAGATGGATAACATGTCCCATTATACATCATTAGGAAATATGGTTGATTCCATGGAGTTGATCAGAGTTCCTAAATTTTCCAGAACTGTTTGTCTTTACAGTAACATTATTATTGTATAAATTGTTCTAATTCTTTTAACTTGACTTCATATTAATTCAGAAAAAAGTCTTCCATTATTTTCTAAAAACTACCTTTTCTTTGTCATTTATTACAAAAAAATAGCTGTTGTTATACACATATAACATAATTAGTTTAACATAAATAAATCTTGCTGATCTCTATTCCTACTTTTCCATTCTTTAAACTCTTTATGAGTATAGTCTATACACATATCAAAGTGTATTTGATAAATATATAAGAAAGTAGCAGGCAGATTTTTGCAACTGATTCTACTTAGCAGACATTCTTTCAGTCACACAATTGACCAAAGGTTACAGAGAATACAAAATCCCATCAAACCCAACTGTTGACTGTAAACAAAGAATTGAATGGGGAAATCAAAATACTATTTTAAAAGCTTTCCCTGCAACAAAGTGTCTTCCATATAAATGTAAAATTAATTTTTTAAATTTTAATATAAGTTTATATTTATTTTTTATTTTATATATTTATATATTAATATATATATTAATAGTTGTGTATATTAATTATATTTATGAATATAAATTTATAAATTATATAAATATAAACATATAAAATAAAAATAAAAACATTAATTAAAATAACAATAATGCTAAATTTGTTTGCTGAATCTGGTTATAAAATCAAGAGAGGTGTTAAATAATTACGAAAGCTATTTGCATTCATTGAAGCTGCCCTGCATTGAATCCAAATCAAGAAAGAAGGCCTTCTAAATAATGAAGTCCTCTAGATGTTCCTCTTTGCACTTGTCCTTGTCCTGGATGTTTCAATCCCATATAGCCTGCCAAGTGAAATTCATAATCACTTAAAAAATATGACCTAGATGAAAGCATGCTAGGAGAAATTCTGGTAATTTGGGGAAATTATTATCGATCAGAATTTATTTTTCAAAAAAGAATATGGCCTAAATATTCACTTAAGAAAAACCAAAATAGACATATAATGTCTATTGCCTGGATTAGTATTTGCAGTTGGAAAGATAGCTCATAGAGTTTATCTACCTTTACATTTATTGAGGACATATTGTCCAGATGAACAATGAACTGGATCCAAAATTGAATGGGGATGTGAGGAGATTGAAGTTGCAAGTGGTAAAGTACTTTTAATTATTCCAAGCTCCAACATGAAACAAAGGCATAATGTTTTTAAGCACCAATATTATTCTAGTAATATTATTTGACTATGAAGTATGTACTACCATAGTTTCTGAAATTATATATATATATACATATATATATACACACATATATATGTAGCTCTCAGTCAAAGGACAAGTAAATGGTATATGTGATTAGGTTGTTGCATATTGATAAAATCAAGTCAATTCAATATAATTCAGCTCAATTCAAATATAGGAAGTCCCTTGTATTAAATTTCATTATTTTAATTAGTAGAATATCATCTGGGAATAGTAGCATTTGTACAACTTTGCCATCAATTAGGAAACCCTTCTTTGGCTGTACAATAAGTCCAGGACATTGGAGACCACGTTAGGTAAGCATCTGTCTACCTATCTTAATATTAAATGGAATATGTTAAGATCATGAGAGATATAAACAAAGTACCATTTAAAAAACAAAACCTTTATATTAAAAGAATAAAATTAAATGAACCTTGATTAAGGACTAAAATTTGAGCTGATGTATTAAGGCTTACCATGCATCAATAAGCAACACACAAAAGAAAGAAAATTGTATTGCAGCAGTTCTCCCAATTTTACTCCCCTAATATTTACATACCATTATTATTTTTATATCTGTTTTATAACTTCCTCCAGATTCTGGCTACACACTAGTGAAATAAATGCTTTGTTTGATTGTTGCTTTAAGTATACTATAAGATTAGTAGAGCTTAAAAGTCCCTTAAAGGCCATCTAATTCAGTCACTGATGTAATATATGATTTAGGATATTCTTAACTTTAAAAGATGATGGAATCTCTTCAAAATTTAGTGGACTTGTAAGGAAATGAACCTAAGGAGGCAACATGGTAACCAATGCATGACATCAATGTCTCAGAGTCAGGAGAAGTCTTTAATTAATGCTATCTCACCAAGCATGACTGAGTTCTAGGAAGGAAATGTGGAGTTTGGGTAGGAAGCAAGGAGGATTCAGCATTGATGGCAAAAACAAAAAAACAAAAACAAACAAAAAAGGAAAATGTGGACATAGTATGAAGATAAATAAGCTGGAATATCAGAGTAAAGCAGACATGGAACATGCATACTGCTGTGATTATAAAGATATTTCAAGGAGAATTAAGATGAATTAGACTGTAATCAGCAGAAATGTCCTTATTCTGATCTATAAACATACCATTTTCCATTTTCTTGTCTTTGCCCTGGCCAGCCTTGGAAGTTGTCTTATCTTTACCGTAAAGGGTCTCTCTCTCCCTTTAATAAAAGTAGAAGGATAAGCCACATCAATGGACACAAATATTTGCTTGGTTGTTTAAGGTATTCTTAAATGGCAGTCCATTATTAAGAGACAGCTTTTGCAATATCTTCCATGCACATCCTTTTCTGATCCCCACAACTGCTAGGGCTGAACCATGTATCAATAAACAACGTACAAAAGGAAGAAAATGGTATTGCACCACTGCACCTAACTTTAGTGCCATCCAGTAGTTTTGTCATGTCCAGCTCTTTCTGACACCATTTTTGTTTTTCTAAGTAAAGACATTGGAGTTGTTTGTCATTTCCTTTTCCAGCTCATTTTACATATGAAGAAAACAAGGCAAATGGGAGTAAGTGACTTGCCCAGGGTTACATAGCTATTAAGTGTCTGAAACCAGGTTTTAACTCAAGAAGATGAGTCTTCTCTGACTTCAGGCTTAACAGTCTATCCATCATTCTACTTACTCTTATATTTATATATCATTATTACTTTTTTGTTTAAACAGTCAGCTGTCCCAGTTATGGTTATAGACCTACTGACATACACATGCACATATGCACACACAATTAATTTAATTTATCTCATAAGTGTGTGGTAGAATCATTCGAGCCAGAAAATACCTTAAAGACCATCTAATTCAACCCTTTCGACTGATGCATTGACTGCAATATAGGTGAACCAGGGCTCCCTTGTTGCATTTAACAGCTTGGTATATATTGTATTTATTGACTTTATGTTGATGCTAAGTATGTAATTATATATGAACTTGTTTCCCCTACTAGAATGTAAACTGCTTGAGTGTAGGGAATATTTTATTTTTGTATTTGTAATTGCAGTATTTAGCTTAGTACTTTTTGCACAGGTCTTTGAGAAATGCTTGTTGATTGCTTAATTAAACAGTCATTTCACTGGTATCTCCTGGTGGCATTCATATTCTCTCACTTAAAGCCTCTTTTCCTTCAAATTATGATGGATTTCAGGATGTTGGACCTCGATGTTCTCAAGGAAACCTCATTCTTTGCTTTATTACGCCTCTTTTTTTTCTTTTTTGTTTCTATTTTAAGGGCAGCTAGGTGGCACACTGGGTTTGGAGACAGGAAGACTCATCTTTCTGAGTTCAAATCTGGCCTCAGACAGTTATAAGCTGTGTGGCTGGGAAGACAACAATTTTATATATCCCTGGGGAAAGAGTTTCTTAGGAGCATCTTTCCTGGATCAGGCTCTGTGATTACTCCCCCCCCCCCCTTCCCCTCCAACACACTCAAAAGGGATACAATAAGTAACACTTGTCTGTTGGTGAAATATAGCATTTCAAAGCTGGAAGGAGGTTTGCTTAGTTCAATAGCTAAATGTGAATTTCCTGTGCCAGCTTCCCAAAAAATAATGTATTCACTCTCCTTTTGAACACCTCTAGTGATAAATAATTAAGTATTTTGTGAGGGAACTCTTTTCTTTGTCATTTTTTTTGGATCAGAGCATTTTTATTGTTCAAGGAACATCCCAGTGAGAACATACTGTCTAGGGATACAGATCGGCACATATTCTGACACTTCTAAGGAAGCTGGTAGTTCAGGGAATAGAATTTTGGGTCTGAAGTTAGGAGGACCTAAGTTCTGACCTTAGACACTTACTAGTAGAAATCTGAGCAAGTCTAGCCTCTGTTTTGCTTCAGTTTTCTTAAATGGAAAATGGAAATATTAATAACACTTATTTCACAGGGCTGTTATGGGAATCAAATGAGAAAATATTGTTTTCTCTATTTTTTAGACAGTGCAATGCCTGGCACAAAGCTGACACTGTATAAATGTTGATTCTATTGTCCCCTTATATTTGAGGAAAGTAGTCCAGGACCACAGAGAGAAAGAATGCTTCCCTAGGGAAGATGTGATAGTGGCAGGAACTGAATCCATACCTTGTGGACTCTAAAACTGTCTCCCTATCTATTATGTCAAGTAGACAATCTCTTGTCCATTTCTGAAGAACTCTAATTATCAGAACAGTTCCTCCTCATGTTGAGGGAAAATCCATCATTGTTCCTAGCTCTGTCATCTGGGTTCAAACAGAACAGGTTTAATTCTGCATCCACAGTACCAGATTTCAAGTATTTGAAGACAAGACTCATAGATTCACCAATAATTCTGCTCATCTCCCAGATAAATATTCTCTGTTCCTTCAGTAGATCATTACGTGACAGTTTCAAGGTCCCCTAGCATCTTGGCAAATCTCCTCTCTTTATCAGTGTTCCTCTGAAAATGCATTGTCCATAATTCTTCCTTTTAATACTCCAGATGTCTTCTGGCCATGGTTAAAATTAAGTGAGACTCTCACTTTAAAGAAGGGTTATTAACCTGTATTTTTCAAACATGTTTATTTTTTGTTTTTATTTTGATAAAGCTGTAATTGGTTTCTTCTCCAATCCTGTGGAATTTTATTTTATTCATTTAAAAGCATTGTTACAAAAAGGGGTCAGTAGGTTTCAGCAGATGGCTAATGGGATCCATGACACAAAAATGGTTAAGAACACTAGTTTTAGTGGAAATGATTTGCACCAGGGGTAGGTTTGATGGGGATGGGGGCGTTGGAAGTAGAGCAGGCAGGAACTGGAAAGTCTGGAGATGAGTCACTGATTAGGGGGAGGGGTGAGTTGCAAAACTAAGAGACTGGGAAAACTGAACCCAAACTTTTCCTACTGTACAATTGTTCTAAGGGTGGGCCCTAACTGTGAATTCTGAGTTCTGAAATTTCCCTCAAATTTAAGGAGCCACTGAAACACTTAATCAAGGCTTGGAAAACAGATGTCACAAACCCTCATTAAACTGTCAAATATTTCCCCCCCAGTATTTCCTCTCCCATCATAGCTGATTACCAAGATATATAGGCACATATATACACATAAATATCTTGATAAGTTACAAGTAAAAACAGAAAAATGTGTGACAGTTTAATGAGATTTGAGTTGAAGAGAATTCTGTGTTTTAATATTATTTGGGGAATGGAGTACATCCAAAATAGGTTCCTAAGTTTCATTTGGTTTCAGTGTGTTTTAAAATTTTTTATAAAAATGTTAAGGAAGAAGGCTTAGTATTAGTATTAAAGTTATTGTCCAGTGAATCGGCCCTCTGTCAATGAGGATAAGACAGTGAATTTCAGATGTGAAGCCTTAAATTCGAATCTTAACTTCTTACAGAGTTATTCAAACTTGGACAAGTCACTCAACTTTCTTCAATACCAGTTTCTTCATTTGTATATTGGGGTTCATGATCATAATAATATATCTAGCATTTATATACTGCTTTAAGGTTCATGAAGTACTTTATATCTCATTTCATAACACCGTTTATTGATTACTCAGTAGCTTGCATGCCACAAATACTTATTTATAAAGGGAGTTGAGAGATGCTACACTTATACACTTCGAACACTATGTTTGGATCTAAGCTAACAATTGTACCTCATGGGATCTTTGTAAATACCAAAAGAAATAATGTATGCAAAGTTCTTTACAAACCTCTTTTTCCCCTCTTCCTCCTTCTCGGCCTCCTCCTAGCTAGCATTTACATAATGAATTAAGCTCTTTAAAGAACTTTGCATGTTATCTCATCTCTCTCAACACTGGAAAAGTAGGTGCCATTATTTTCTATGTTTTGCAGATGGGAAAACTGAGGCTTATTGATATTGAGTGACTTGGCAAAGGTCACACAAATAGGATGATGTCAGAGGTGGTATTCCAATCCGGTTCTCTGAATGCAGATCCATTTGGTTTTGCATTGTACCCTGCTCCCTCCACAAAAGGCAAAGTCATGTAAACTTTTCAGCAAAACAGGGACCCAAAACTCCATGCAGAAAACACGCACAGGACAACTTTCTGTCAGACAAATATTGCTTTTCCTTCCTTAACTCCAGGTTCTGTTGTCATAGTTTAATGAAAAGCTTAACATTTTCACTTCATCAATTCATTTTATGATTCTCTTGAGTCTTGTATTTAAAAGTCAAATTTTCTATTCATCTTTGGACTTTTCATCAGAAATGGTAAAAGGTCCTCTATTTCATTAAATATGTATTTTTTTTCCTTTAAAGTCTTATACTCAGCTTTTCTGGATTGTTATTCTAAGTTGTAACCCTAGCTCCCTTAGAGAGCTGTATAAATGAAGATTTTGAACCTTAGACTTCATTCCCAGAAGTCTTTGGTATTTCCCAGAATTCCCTATAATCTCTCCTTTGTCTCCATTGTAAAAATGGAGATTTGAACCCCAGACATCAATCTCCAGAAGTCCTTGGAACTTCCCAGAGTTCCCCAGAATCTCACCCGAGCGCGAGATCACAAATTATTATTTAAAGGGGCTCTCTGCCTACTCGCTCTTTCTCCCTGCTTCCACTTCTAAGCACACACATCTCTCAAGATGTAGTGTAAGTGAAATTGAATGGGCCTTTCGGCCCTCCTAGGCACGTGCTTTTCTTATTTTGTATTTTCTTTATTTCTTAATCTTTAATAAACCTCATAAAATATAATACCTTTAGCAGAGAAACTAATCTTTAATCTTAACACCGTGTTGGCAAGATCACGTTATTAGTATTTAACTGGCAGTAATGCCTCCCATATCCTCTCTTCTTGCATGATGTAGCATCAGCAGTGATGGTGGTAAGGTGGGGAAAATTTGAAAATGGCTAACCAGCCATGGGCACATGTTTTTATTTTTTATCCTCTTCATTCCTTGATTTCTAATTATCCTTAATAAACCTCATAAAATATAATATTTTTATTGAGATATAAATTTAATTTTATAGAGCTTAGAGAATCCTTAGAGAATATTATATTCCAAGCCCTGCATTCCTTAAATATAGTAGCTGCTAAATCTTGACTGTGGCTCTATGGAGTTCAGGAGGTGATCGTTGTATTCTGATTTCATGCTCTGTTTCTAGGATGTTGGAACAATTTTCCTTAATAATTTCTTAAAATATGATGTCTAGACTATCCCTTCGATTGTCTTCCCATAATTATTTTTTGTAATATTTTATTTTCTCAATATATCTAATAATAATATCATTATAAAACCATCATTTACATAAATATCCTGCAATCATAATATCCAAATTGTTTCCCACTTTCTCTTCCTTTCTCCATCCCTGAGATGGTTAGCAATTTTATCTGGCTTTCACGTGTATATGATCTTACAAGCTATATTTCCATATTGAATGTGTTGTAAGAGAATACTCATATAAATCCAAAATCCAAAAATAAAAACACACCCAAAAGAAGTGAAAAATAATATGCTTCTATCTGCATTCAGACTCCAACAGTTCTTTAGAGATCAATAGCTTCTTTGTCTTAAATCCTTTAGAATTGTCTTGGATGTTGTAGTGCTCAGAATAGCTAAGTCTTTCATGATTGATCCTATGCTCTATTACTGTTACTGTGTGCTGGTTTTGCTCATTTCACTCTGTATCAGTTCATGTAGGTCTTTCCAAGTTTTTCTGGGATCATCCTACTCATTATTTTTATACTCAACTGAATATGGAAGTTATTCCCTCTCTGAGGCAATACCAATAGGAGTAAGATTTAAACATTGCCCATAATCACTTTCATTCACACTTCCACTTTAACAGATTTTTCTCACCTCTTGAATTGAAATAATTTACCACATTTTACCTTTCCTTCAACTCTTCTCTGCATGATACACTTGATTTTCTTGGGGGGGATATCATTTTATCATAGTCTTCTTGTTCCCACATCCTCTTTCTACGTACCCTTGTTCTAACTGCCCTGATAAAATTCTTTAGAGTTATAAGTATCATCTTCGTATATAACACTATAAGTACCTCATTGAGCTCATTGAATCTTTTAAATTTTCTCTTTCTTGTTTACCTTTTTTATTTTTCTTTTGAGTCTTGAATTTGAACATTGAATTTTCTCCTCAGCCCTGGTATTTTCATCAGAAATGCTTGGTAATCCTATATTTTATTAAATGGTCATTTTTTACCTGATAAGATATATTCAATTTTGTTTGGTAGATGATTTTTGGCTGTAAACCTATTTCCTTAGCTTTCTGTATTATCATATTCGAAGCCCTCTGATACTTTAATGTAGATGCTGCTAAATCCTGCATAATCCTGACTGTGGCTCCATTGTATTTGAATTGTTTCTTTCTAGCTGTGTCTTTCCTTGGCCTGGGAGTTCTAGAACTTGGTTATAGTATTCCTGAGAATTTCCCTCTGGAGATTTCTTTCAGAAGGTGATTTGTGGAGTCTTTCCATTTCTATTTTACCATCTAGTTCAAGAATGTCAAGGCAGTTTTCTGTTGTAATTTCTTGTAATATGGTACCTAGATATTTTGTTTTTCTTTAATTATAATATTGTGGGAGTCCAATAATTTTTAAATTATCCCTTCTGGAACTATTTTCAGGCCAGTTGTTTTTCCCAAAGAGATACTTCATGTTTTCCTTTATATTTTTATTCTTTTGACTTTGTTTTATTATTTTTGGATGTTTCATGAAGTCATTACATTCCACTAGCTCAATTCTAATTTTTAAGAAATTATTTTCTTCAGTGAGCCTTTAAATCTTATTTTCTATTTGGCCAATTGTACTTTTTGAGAAGTTATATTCTTAATTGTTTTTTTTTAATACCTCTTTTCCCATTTGGCCAATTCTGTTTTATAAGGCATTATTTTCTTCTTGCATAACTTTAAATTCTTTTCACCATTTTTCCTTTGCCTCTCTCATTTCATTTTTGAAATACTTTTTGAGATCTTATGGAGCATGAGACCAATTCCTATTTTCTTTGAAGTTTTACATATAACTACTTTGATCTCATCATCTCCTTCTGAATTTGTGCCTTTCTCTACCTTGTCTCTATAATAATTTTCTGAGGTTAGGTTGTGGTTTTGTTGTAATTTTTTTTGTTTTGTTTTTGTTTTTTAAACCCTTACCTTCCATCTGGGAGTCAATACTGTGTATTGGCTCCAAGGCAGAAGAGTGGTAAGGGCTAGGCAATGAGGGTCAAGTGACTTGCCCAGGGTCACACAGCTGGGAAGTGTCTGAGGCCAGATTTGAACCCAGGACCTCCTGTCTCTAGGCCTGGCTCTCAATCCACTGAGCTACCCAGCTGCCCCCTTGGTTTGTTTTTTGATGTTTGTTTATTTTCCCAGTTTTTGTTTTGACTTTTATTTTTATCTTAAAGATGATCTCTATTGGGGATGGGGAGATAACTCTTAAGATAACTCTTAAACTTCAGTATTTTTTTGCTGATACCTCAGATTTAGTTCTGGGTGTCTGTAAATTTCAATTCTTCCAAGGTGGTATGATGTCCTATGGCCTGAGAGATTTGGAAACCACATCATACTGTTGATTCAGTCTCCCTCAGGGACTGCTATTGACACACTGCTAGGGCTCAAGGCCTCACTACAGGTTTCTGCTGATGCCCAAGGTCTCACCAAAGGCCTTGCTATAAGGTTGCAGCAGCCAGGTGCATTGGAAGGGGGTGGAGGAGTTGTGATTGAACTTGGAACTTCAAGGGGGTGTCCATGTATTTATTCTATTGCTGGGTTAGGCAAGTTCACAGGGTCTTGCTGCTGGTCTGGTCCTGGGTTCAGAACCTGGAGCACTCAAGGAAGTGGAGCCTTGCTATTAGTATGGCTTTATTGAGAACTGTGCTCCCCTTTCATCCTAGTGAAAGAGACTGTTTCTCTCTACCTTTCAAGTTGTCTTCTGCAGTAAAACCACCTCATACTAACCCTTTGTTGATTCTACCAATCTAGCATTTATTTTGAAGCTTTATTTTAAAGTTGATCAGAGAGGATTTTCACAAAGATTAGGGTACTCCTACCTCTACTCCACCATCCTGGCTCCATCTCCCACAATAATTCTTAACTTAGATCTCATTGGTCTATTTTATAGGTCAGTTGTATTTCTGAAGACACATTTCATTTTTTTCTAATTTTTTTTCATTTTTTAAATTTCTGTTTTGCTGTTTATTGATGTCTTATGGAATCATTTGCTTTTGCTTGCCCAATTTAAATTTTTAAAGAATTATTTTCTTTAGTAAATTTTGACACATCTTCTCACCCCCCCCAATTTAGCCAATTCCATTTGACCAATAATGTTTTTAAGAAATTACTTTCTTTAATAATTTTGTGCCTCTTTTGGTGTGCTACTCTTTTTTTATTTTTCTGAATTACTCATTTATTTTCCCAACTTTTCCTTCTATATCTCTTATTTGATTTTGAGAATAATTGTCTTTCTTCTAGGAATTTTTTTAGATCCATGTCCAATTCACTTACTTTTTCCTTGAGGCTATCCTTATGATTGTCTTCTTATGTCCCCTGAGATAGTTTTTATCTTTCCTGTCACTATAATAGATTTTTGGTATCATATTTTTTCTTTGATGTTTACTCATTTTTCATCCTATTACTTGACATTGAGTTTTTGTTAAATTTAGGCTTTTTTCTCAAGATGGGGGTGGAAAAGGACATTGTCCCAAGCTTCAGATTTTTCTTGAACTGCTATTTCCCTCCCATATATTCATGCCTCTTTTAGATAGGAATATCACTGATTTGATTCATTATCAGCAAAATTTGAGTATTCAATGGAAGTGAGATGAAGGTTGAATGTATTCTTAATAAATCTGCCTGATTGTTTTAATTAATATAAATAGACAATCCTTTTTTTCTCCTATCCTTGCAAATGTGATTACTTGTTTGAGCTATGCAGCTACCACAACAAGTATCACTGTCAAGCAGAGACATTCTGAATTATTAATAGACTACAACATATGAACACATATATAGATATCCCTACACATCATAGTGATATAAATGGGTTGGGTCTGTACTATAGCCACACCTTATTTGAAGTTCTAGGACATTTTAGCTATCATTCTTTCATACCTCTTACAACTTTTTTTCTACATGTGTTTAGGAAGGACACTGATAAAAATCAGTTTCTAGAGTGAGGTGATCAGGATGCTGAAATGTATGAAGATCATGCCATTGAAATGTAAGCCTGGCTTGAAAGGCAAGTTGTGCAATAAACTCTCCTCATTGGAGGACATCAACATTCTTTTCCTTAGTGAGGGGAAAGGAGGAGTTGGTGAGAACAGAAGAAAAGAAAACAGAGAAATACTTCCTTCAGTTTCTCTGGTTCTTCTACCTTCCAGTGTCAAAAGAGAAAAGATGCAGCATTCCAGACTCCCCTAAGGGACAAAAGAAAGACTATAGGGAGAAGATGCTATGTAGAACTTGGATTTTGTCCCCTATCCCAGCTTGCTCTAATAGAGACTATTTTCTCTTTGGGTGAGAAACTGACTTCTTTCTCAGTTGAACTGATTTATCTCACTCCAAATGGGAGAGCTTTTTCAATCTGTGTGTGTATTTGTATATACTATATTAGATAGATAGATAGATATTCTCATATGTATACTTTTTCTTAGTTCTGTTTTGCTTTGACTTAAATAAATGGGTTACTTTGTTATTTATTTTATATATCCACTGTGGCACTGGTATCTGATGTGAAGGGAGTCAGCCCTTGGATAGAAAGCTTTAGATTCTCCTTTTTCCTTTTAGAAAAAGTAATAAAGAGGCAACTAGATATCTCAGTGGGTAGAGAGCCAGTCCTGGATAAGGGTGGTCTTGGGTTCAAATTTGGATTCAGATATATCCTAGTTATGTGACCCTGGGCAACTCACTTAACTCCAAATGTCTAGTCTTTACCACTTTTCTGCCTTGGAATCTATCAATTCTAAGACAGAAAGTAAAGATTTAAAAAATGACAATTGAGAGTTTAGCTTGACTCTAAAAATTACATCACCTAGACTAATTAAGGGAGTAGAAAAATATAATTCTATTCCCCTCCCCCTCTCCCACTAAGGATAGCAGAATGACCAGCTGATGGGCATTTTAACTTCCTGTTTCCCCTCCTGGCAGGAATTAAAGCCTGCTTTGGAGAAAGGAAGGGGAAAAAGATTATAAAGATATATCTATTCCTGACTCCCTTCAAACCCCACATTGAGACAGCCTCACTGCATGTGGGGAACAGTTTTACCGAATAAGCATTGGCTAAAGGAACTATTGTGTTTTAGCTTAAGAAAAAAGTTGGAAAAGGAGTGAAGGAATGATAGCTATATTCACATATATATTTCAAAGACTCTTGAGTTCAAAAGGAATTAGACTTGTTCTGCTCAGTTGCAAAAGTCAGAAACAGAGTGGCAGTTACCAGGCAGATGTAAGCTTGATGTAAGGAAAAACTTCCTAAGAGGGATATTCCAAGGTAGTATAGCCTGTCTGGGAAATAGTAGATTCCCTCTCACTAAAGATCTTCAAAATGAGCCAGTGCGTGAAGAGTTGGCATTAATATTGTAGACAGAACTATTATTTAGGTATGAGTTCAATTAGATAGACTTGAGATTTCTACCAACTAGGAGATTCTAAAAATACATTGTCCTATACACTTAAGTACATACACACACACACACACACACACACACACACACACACACACACAGAATGGAAATGATTATTCAGAGATTACCTAGTTAATTCCTATTTTTTTAAGCTACTCTATAAACCATCTGAGATGATTTTCCATTATTTTCAGATCTTCAAAACTAGAAATTTTAAGACCTTTCCAAAACACGTTACTGTCCATATCATCCAGAATCTTGTGTTTAATTCTAATCTTTTTTGGTATTTCTGCTACTTCTCACTTACTCCCCTCCCCAGAGTCCTATCTTGTAACAAATAAGAATCGCTTAACAAATTAAGATGCTAAAAAAGTGCAGAAACTTTTTCTAGTTGTTTTTCTTTCAATTTTTTAAAATTATTGGAGTTAGGTAAATTTATTTGGTCCTATTCATTTCACTCTATATGTGTTCTACAAATCTTCCTAAATTATTCTTAATCCTTCATATTTCTGTGACAAATTATTTTTCATACACTATATTATTTTTATAACAGGGTCCTAGATTATTAAAACCCCAAATCAGTACTTGTGTACTAGGAAGAATTCCCGACTCTGGCCTTGGATCTGGTTCTGTCCAATCTACATATCTTTGCATTCTCTTTGTCCTTGAGAATATGGTCCTTTCATAGACTCTAGCTAATTGAAAAGTTTTATAATGATATTGTTAGAGCAAATGCACAAACCTTTACCTGTCAGGTTGAGAAATGGCTGAGGGTTTGGTGGAACATCTCCTTATTAGCTGATTACCAATTAGGAATGTCTTTGGATGTTCAAATGAAGAACTGAATAATGAACTCCCCAAAATACATATTAGTAGCTCTGGGCTAGGAGTTTTGGTTCTTTTGATTGTTGAAAGAGTCATACTACCATAATTAGGATTTCTTGATCAGTCAAAAATAAATTATTTTAAAATTAAGAAATATTGTCTCTCAAGAATTTTAATCATTAGATTCCATTTCTAATAGAATATTACATTCTGCCCACATTCCACAATTTATTCATCCATTTCCCCAGTTGAGGGGGAACTACTTTGTTGTCAGTTTTTGTTATTGTTTTCCTACAACAAAAATTTCTGCGATAATTATTTGTGTTTAAACAGAAGCTTTCCTCTTGTCTTTGACTCCTTTTGTGGCACAGACCTAGCAGTTATTTCACCAGATCAAAGGATATAGAGAACTTAGTGTCTTTAGGTCCAAATTATGACTGTAATGGTTGGACCAAATCACAAGTCCATCAAGAGTAAATGTGAATAGTTTCCATTTCTATATGGAAATTCTAATTCTATATTCACTTACAAGTTTATAAAACATTTTTTCAACAACAAAACTTCAGGGACAATAGCATAAATATAGTACTTCCAGTAAATATGTCAACTGTCATCTAAACCTGATTTATTCAGGACTCCTTCTGGACTTCTTCCTCAGGGTCCTTCATTCTACCAATATCTCTACTTCTTCAGTGTCTTCCCAACTGGTAAGATACTCCCAAGCCTCCATTTGTAGAAACATCCCTACATGGGAATGCCTTCTCTCAACACATGCAAAAACACAAACACATACACATCCTTTTCAGCTCCCTTTTATGCATTATTTTTCATCATTAAAAGTGAAAGCTTCTTAGGGGTAAGAACTATCTTTCCTTTGCCTTGTATTTATATTTCTAGAAATTAAAAGTGGCTGGTATATGGAAAATGCTTCTATATATCTATCCATCTAGCTAGCTAGCTAGCTAACTATCTATCTATCTATCTATCTCTAGCTAGCTATAATGATATATTTCATAGTATGATAGAATGAGCCTGGAGTTTGGAATCCAAATATCTGCATTCTAATCTATGACTCTTTAATCTACCAGTTGTTCAATCTGGACAGCTCCCTGGACTTCAATTTTCTCCTTTTTAAAATGAACTAGATTATTCTCTAAATCAAAGGTTCAGAACTTTTTTCTGTGAATCATGGATCTCTTTGACAATCTAGTGAAGTCTGTGGATTCCTCAGTAAAATGTTTTTAAATGTACAAAATAAAATACATGTGATTACAAAGGATAGATTATATTAAAATGATTATTAAAACATTATTTTAAAAGTTAATGAATCATAATTTGAGAATCCCTCCTTTTTCCAAATTTTCCAATTCTAACTCTATAATTTTATGATCTGTATTTTATAGATAAGGAAACTGAATCAAGGAAGATGTGACTTGCTTTTCTAGTAAGTCTTGAACCTGCAATTCAAACTCCAGTCTTCTAGAGACATATCCAGTTCCCTATCCAAAACATCAATCACTTTCTCTAGTAGAAAAGAAAAAGAAAGAGTTTGTGGTTTTGCTTTCTGTGTGCTTATGCTATTTGTCCTGCTTACCTTTTAGCAGCTACTCCTTTGCCTAACAGGAAAACCTAATTTCCAGAGAACATGGGCTAAGAGTTGAAAATATGTTTCTGAGTATGTGTATTTTCCACTATTAACATCTGTATGACAGGTATGAAATCTTTTACTCTCCCACAAACTGTTGCAAACACCAGGTCATAGGGCTGTGTGGTGGAGGAAGGGTCAAATTCTAATCTGAGGAAGGGAACTCAAGGAATGCTGGAAACCAGAAAGAACAGTGGAAAAAATAACATTGGTATTCATGTGGCTTGTCTGCAAAATTTCTGAGGTGTCTTTGCCACTTACTGGAGTGGTCTTTGTATTCTCAGAATTCCAGTGTTCCACAAGCACCATCTTTTGCAAGTGTATTTATACTAGGATAAATTTGTAGTTAGACTAGACATGGCTTGACCACATGATCTTTCAGGGCATTTCTGGTGCTATTTTCCCAGGTCAGGGATGTCTGGTGGGTCCCCACACATATGTCATGGTCATGTGAAGCCCTTTGAATCATAAATATGGGTTCCATTACAAAAATATCATAGTTGTTCCTGAATAAGCAATTTCTAAAATAGAAAATCCAAGGCTAAAGAGATTAGACGATTATTAGGTCAAATAGAGAATTTAGAGATCTACTTCTTTCATTTTTAAGATGACACAACTGAAGCCAGAAGAATTTAAATGATATTTCCAAGGTTGTGTTGTGAGAAGTAGCAGAGGCAGTATGCAAAATCCAGAACCTCTAAATACATAAATCCAGGGCTTCTTATGCTATATGATATGACTTGGAAAGAAGTGTAAG
The DNA here is from genome assembly GCF_027887165.1 of Monodelphis domestica. NCBI lineage: Eukaryota > Metazoa > Chordata > Mammalia > Didelphimorphia > Didelphidae > Monodelphis > Monodelphis domestica. The sequence goes on along the minus strand of NC_077229.1, from coordinate 132,859,568 downwards.
CACAATTGAATGAGATTGTTTGTTTCCAGAGATAAAAGAAGAAATCCAAAAGATTTGAGGATTTCAACTGGTGAGGACCTAAGATAGTTAAGTTTTCTCATTTAGCAGACAAGGAAACTGAGGTACAGAGATGCTAAGTGACTTTACTAAGGTCATATAAATAGTAAGAGCAGAGTTAGGATTAAAATCTCAGTTCTATGGCTTTAGTCTAGTCTTGTCTCCATTAACTAGGTAGAGCATTCAAGAAAATCTGAGTTCGCAAGGTATTAGCAAGAGGTTTGCCACACTGATATACAGATGTACTGACCAATTAAAGCAAAAGACTTCTTTAAAATATTTTTCTTGATAACATTTTTATGCATTGCCTATATTTCCCAGTGTATATCTCCTTTCTTTCTTCCATCTTTTTTTTAAAAAACAAAATGAAAAGAAGGGGTAAAATAGCTTCATAAGGCTAACCAACAAACTGAACAAGTTGGACATTATATCCTCTTTTCCACACTCATAGTTTCCTACATTTCTTCTTCAGAACCAAACTTGGTCTGTAAAATCCCATAGCATTCAGTTTTGTTGTTGCTGGCTTTTCCAATTATGTTATCATAGTCATTCTCTGGCTTTTCTTATTGCAGTTGGTATCAGTATATATAATTTTTTTGATGCTTCTCTGCATTCATCATATTTGTTATTTCTTATAACACAAGTACATTCCACTATTTTTATGTACTACAATTTGTTTAGTCATTAACCAACTGATGGGTAAAGACTTTATTTCCAGGTCTTTGTTACCACAAAAAAAGTTAGTATAAATATTTTGTCCTTGCTGTGTTAATTGTAGCCCTTAGTTTCTATCTTTGATCTCAGTGGAGTATATGCCTAACAGTCAAAGAGTATAGATATTTTAGTCGTTTTTAGTATAATTCCAAATTGCTTGCCAGAATAATTAAAAAGAGTCACAATTCCATGGCCAGCACATTATTGTCCTTGTTTCTCCACAAACTCTGCAACAGACCAATTTTTCCTAGCAGCCTTCTCTTTCTGGAGGATGACTTCACCCCTGGAGCCCATTCTTCTGAATGGTCACTTTCCCCAGAGCTTCCATTTTAAAGAAATTGCTCAGGTTAGCCATGTCCAGTCCTTCATTCTTCTCTGGGCTTAACTCCTAACTCAATTTCATTTCCTCCATACTTTTTCAACTCTGTTTTATATATTGTCTTCCTGCAATAGAATGTAATCTTTGAGGGCTGGGACTGCTCTATTTTTGCTTATATTTCTATTCCTAGCATGTAGTATAGTGGCTGACTCATAGAATTTAATACTTTTCAATGGTGTCCTATTCTTCATGATCCCATTTGAAAATGTCTTTCATTTTTCAGATCATTTTTCAAATAAGAAAATTGAGTCATACAGGGTTAAGTGACTTACCCAGGAAGTTAGGAAGTATCTGAAGCCAGATTTGAACTTATGAATATGATACTTCCAAATTCCTGAGTCCAGTGCTCTATTGACTGTTCCACCTAACTGCCCTGGCACATACCTTAGACTTAATAAATGCTTGTTGACTTGAATTGATATTGATGCTTATCACCTTTTCTCATCTTTGCCAATTTGCACACTATGAGGTTGTTTTGATTTGTGTTTCTCTGATAATTAGTAATACATATAGAACTTAATTCACATGACTTTTCCTAAGTTTTTCTTCAAAATTGCTCATATATTTTGACCACTTAACTATTGGGAAATGACTTTCTACATACTATTTATATGATTTAAAATAGAAAATAAAATTCTCCCATCCTTTCTAACAAAATTATAAATTATCCAGGAGAAATTCTTAGAAAGTAAAAGAATGTCCTCCAAGTATAGGAGAACTATAGTTTACTCCTTCAGGAAAATGTTTCCTTAAGAATTAAGCCAGGAGGAAAATTTACACATATTTTAAAAAGTGTACCAAAATATTCTTGTGTTAATCAAAAACATAAAAACAATATTGCTGTGCATTAGATGCTCAATTTAAGGCTGGAACGATTATTGGATGTCATTTAGTTTAATACTTTCATTTAACTGATTAGAAAACTGAGGGCTCAAGAGGCAATGTGACAAGTTCAGGGTCACCAGTTTCAAATGATGTAATCAAACTTTGTACTTTGATCCCCAAGTGAGTACTTTGCCTCTTCAACTATCAACTATATAATCCTTTTTTTAATGGCCAGGGTGGCATTGGAGGTTGTGTCTTTCAGCCCCAACCAAGCAGGGTACATATCCTCCAGCATGTCTTTCAAAGAAAAATAAGGGAGAAGTTACAATCTCTCTTACTTTGTTAAGTAAGTAATCTTAGGAGTACACAAACTGAACGTTCTGAGGAAACAACTGCATAAGAGTTTCACAGTAAGAGAAATAATTTCAAAGAAAGACCTGAAGAAAGGAGGAGAAGACAAGAGGAGTAAGAAAGATTTCAAAGAGTGCTATTATTAGGGAGGGTTACAAAGATTAAAGTGTTCAGCTACACCTAGGAAAATGTTAGGGAAAAATTATACAGGATTTAAACAATGAAGATTGATATAAGCACAATATGGTGACATGGTATCTAGGCAGACTTCACAGAGGACATGGAATATCCACTAAAAGTTGACTAGGGGAAAAGATTTGGTTTTCCAGTGATTTAAAATCAGGGAAAAGATATAAAGTATAGCCATGGTCTGTAAGATCAAACCCAGGAAATCCATGGACTTGGAAGCCTAAGAGATCATCTAGATTGACTGAGGAGAGTAAGTGGAAAGTGGAAATAGAAATCTATTTCACTGTATCTAAGTAGGAACATAGTAGGAGTTTGACATAGAATGCATACAAAAGGAAGATCACCATAGAATGTGTACAAAAGGAAGATCCCACTGAAGGGTGAGAGTACAGTCATTTGAATAAATGGATGTATTAATATGCTAGAAATCACTCAGTCCAATAGCCATAGGAGAAAGGGTATCTTTCTACTGAAATTCTGCAGGATCTGCTAAATATATAAAACCAAGCCCACTTATATAGGAATAAGTATTACATTATATTTATTTCCAGGCTAAGAATGTGCATCCTGCCAGTCCTTAGATGGTATAAAGATTTCTTTTATTTACTTCAGAGTATCTCTTCCAAAAAATAAGTTAGAATTTCAACCTCTTGAGGGCAAGGCAGTTTCACTTTTATATTTGAATCTCTTGAACCCAGCATATAATTAATAGGTGTCTGACAAATGATTGTTACTTGACTGATGGAAGGACCAGAGACCACCAGAATGAAGGCATAATATCAATCTCAAAAGTGACATTAAAATATGTTCCATGTACAGCGTAGATATCTAAAATATAGATATAGAAGAGGCAAACAGTATTCACTCCTCAATTTCCAGGAAAGGCAGAGATGTCATGCATATGGCTTCTTCTTAAACATGTATAGACACCAAACAGTTGGCATAATTTACCCTGGATCCTATAAACTAGATGCTAATCTGCAAGCAAAAGGAAAATGCTTTGGAGTTTTATATGTATCTGAATAGAGCCTGAATAAGCCAAAGAGAAGAGATCAGGAGTCAGTAACTGCTAGAAACATAAGATCATGAGTGTTGCTTGGTGGATTATCTTTATTACTTTGAGATGATTTACTCCTAAAGGAATGAAAATACTGCCAGCTTCTTCTGAATTTACAAGTAGAGCCCTGGGAATTTTCTAGCTAAAACAGGATGGGAGAGCATCTAGAAGAGATGAAAAGGCAGAGTGATTGAAAAGGTATTACAGAGGCTTAAGATGATGAACAGGGCATTTTTTTTTGTGTATGACAGAAAGGACAGACAAAAATGATAGGCTGAAAATACCCAAACATATTACAAACTCTGTTAACAGGTAAAAATTCTATGGAGTTAGTGTTCTTAAGCTTGCATGCATGTGTGTGTGTGTGTGTGTGTGTGTGTGTGTGTGTGTGTGTGTGTGTGTGTGTGATATTAACATCTCTAGGGGACTCATTTAAAAAATAATATTTTGTTGCCTAGATTCATAATCAAAGGAAATACTAAATTTTGAATAGAGGTTAATGAAAAAATGAAAATGTAATTCCCCCCTCCCATTCAAGTTAATGGACCCCATGAAATCCATCCAAAGAACTAGAGCAGAAGGTAAGAACTCCTGCTAATGATTAATGGTCTGGCATCCCTTCATATAAAAAGGAGAACCTAATTGAGAAACGAATGAAAGCAATTTCATTAAATCTAGAGTCCCTATATTGCTTTAAGAAAGAAGGGAATGTGCAAATGGAAAGTAAGTTACCTAGAACACTACTTAACAACTACATGATTTCAATCATAATCTAGACATTCAACATTCCTTAGTGAATAAGACATTTGCTTAGGATGCTTGACTTATCCTCCAAGTGTGAAATCCCAGGCAATCAGAAATCCCATACTAACCTAGAGGTTTTCACACAGAATCTTGGAGTTTAAAAAGACTTCATGGATCATCTAGGTCAATTTATCAATATATGAATAAGAATTCCCCACACAATATCTATGGTATAAAGTCATCTAGACTTTGTTGAAAAGACCTCTAGTGGGCCAGAAAATTTTACTTTTCATCTAACCTAAATCTACCTTTTGTAGCATGGATTCCTCTTATTTCTGTACTCTAGAACCAAGCTGACCATGTCGAGGTCTTTTCCCTTAAAGTGCTAAAAGACAATTACCTTGTACCATTAATTCTTCTCTCCTCCTTAGCTTAAACATCCCCATGTCCCTGATCAGTTAACTGATCCTTATTTAGTATAGTCCACAGTCCTTTCCATCCTTGAAGCCCTCTGAATGAGCCCATTTAATACTCTTACTAAAATGTAATTCCTGGAACTGAGGAAAAAATTCCATAGTTTGACATATTTTCCAACAATGAAGTTTATATATTGAAGTTTAATAATGCAGATTTTAGAGCACTAGAGAAGAAAACTTAATGCCCACTTGGATGTTTCTAATTAAGAATTATGAAAAAGTACTAAAATAAACAGCACTAAAATACCAGCTTGTCAGGAAGAGTGAGTGTGCCCTACAGAAAATGGTTCAGTTTATGAAATAAACATATGGAATACAAAGCAACTCTTGGAGACAACTCAGATAACAAGAGGATGTTGCATTCTGAATATAAGAAAAATATATAATATATGTAGCATTTGAAGAAGTTATCAGTACCAACTATTCAACAGAATCATGTCTATCATTTGCTCTTCTTGGTGATCAATAATGGAGTCAAGTGTTCAACAAACTCTACCTTTCTTGTATACTGATATGGATTGTTATATACTTGGTTTCTTATTTCTCAAAACTATGGACCCTGTGTGTATAAAACATAAACTTTTGGAGCATACACAACAGGGATTCCTGGGTCTGAATGACTGGATTCCATTTGTTGACTTAATAGTTTAGAGATATTTTAAATCCTGTCACTGGAACTGTACTTGAAACCCTTCAAGTTTGGGATTTTACTCTATACTAATGTAGCCTATTCTGCTATTGTTTTACTCTATGCTATTATTAATGTGTCCTGCCCTGATGTTTGGTTTGGATGGTATCATGGCAGGGATGTGGTATGTGGTCTATGAGCCAAATTTGGGCAGGATGCTAGGAAAGAGCGAATATGAGAGCATATGAGGATGGAGTAGTAGTCATGTCCTTCTCTCAATTATATATCGACATTGGTGAAATTCTAGAATCCTAGAATTTTGAAGAAAAGAGATTTTAGTACTTAAGATGTTAGAGCTGGAAAGAATTTTTAGAACATAGGATATTAGCACATAGAATATTAAAGGTAGAAGGGATCTTAGAAGATGGAATGTTAGGACAGACTCTCAAAACTCGAAGGGACCTTGGAGATTGTCTAATCTAACCAGGTTCTATGACAGATCAACTGTTCTGCTACATTACATGCTAGAACTTGGTTTAATTATCACTTTATGTTCTTAATGTGTACTTTTTATTGTTAACATATTGTTATTGGCTTAGCAGGATGCTGCTGATCTTCTTCATTGGAATTTTCCTGGCTTCATACTTTTGAAGAAATATCTCATAGAATTGGAAAATAAAAGGGAATAGAGAACAGAGGATTTTTTTGCTGGAATGTATACATTATACCAATGCACAGGTATGAATAAGAGAACAGATTGAATTTTAAGGAGAGAGTAAAGGGACACAGTAAAATAGTCACCATATGTTGGCTCCAAAAATAGAATGCCAGAAAACAGGATTCAGAAGAACAGTCTCTAGAAGCAGAGGCGGGACTCATCTGAGACATTTATGGTACTGAGATATGTCTAAAGGGGTTGGGTAATTCAAAGGAAGAACTGTGGGAGTAGAAACACAGAAGAAAAACATCTGTTTGATCACATGGGTCGAGGGGGATATGATTGGGGAATGTAGACTCTAAGTGAACATCCTAGTGCAAATATTGATAATATGGAAATAGGTTTTGATCAAGAACACATGTAAAACACAGTGGAATTACGTGTCAGCTACATGAGGGGATTGGTGGGAAGGGAGGGAAAAAACATTGACATGGGCACTGTACCCCAGAAACCCAGGCCAACTATTGTCAAGGAAACTCCCTTGTTGTTTTCCTGACTCTGAGCCTAAAAACACCCAATGACCCCACCGAGGGTCCTGAGATGACTATCTCCCTCTGATCATCCTCTAGATGGTCTGAAAGATGCACCTTCAGACCACACCTCGATCCTATAGGACATCTGCTTGTCCCCTAAAACTAAGGAATCTTTATGTCCCCAGGCAGACCCCAGTATGATCACCCCACCTCATGCCTGAGTGACTAACTGTTGTGAAGAATGTATAAAATCCCCAGAACTGATGTCGTCTAGGGGACAGCCTCTCCATCCATGCTGTCCTCTTGGGGGAACAGCCTTTCCTTTCATGCTGTCCTCCCAGGGAACTGCTCCCCATCTTGCTGTTCTACCTTGCTATCCTCCTGGCCACTCTCAACATTACTCTCTAAATTAATAAATCTCTTTTTGTTTTTAAGCTAAGTTTTGGAGTCATTGCATGCTTGCAAAAGGCATCCTTCCCGAACCCAAGGGTATCCTTCCACACCCATAACATTTTGACGCCCAACGTGGTTCTTGGCTCTCCTAAAAGCTACGCCTGTACCCCTGATCGTCCACGAGGACATGGCTTCTCAGGTAGGAAAGGAGCCTTTTCTCTGACTCCTGAAACCCCATCCTTTGGGTGATATCTCCGTGGGAACTCTTCCGTGCTCTCTCTCCCATCGGCCCCAGTTCAGTCTGGCCGCTGGAGTTTGGGGTCTGTCTGTCTGTTAGCTTCCCCGTATACTAGAAGACATTTTATTTGTGTGGGAAAGTCTTGCCACCCAGTGTTCAAGCTGAGTGCTCGCCTAAACTGAAGTGCTTTTGGTCGGGCAACTTCCGTGTATGCATAGTTGTTGACCCTCGGTGTGAAATTGACCACTTTTGCATCCAAATGGGACAGAGACAGAGTGTACCCTGAGATTCCCCTTTGGGGTGTATACTTAAAAATTGGAAAAATTGGCACTAAACAGCTTAAAGAAAAAGCAATTAATTTCTTTTTGTAATGTTGTCTGGCCACGTTTACAGTAGTAGTCTCTCGGTGATCGAGAATGACTATTGTCTTTGTGCAGTTTCATTTACGGTGTACCCTCATGTGGCTTTGGAGTCCAAAGGCTGAGGCGCACAGTGTGTGGCACATGGGGCATGGGACGCCAGTTGTTACGGGAGGTGCGAGTGTGGCCTGGTGTCGGCGTTCACGCACAGCGGCAAGACGTCGATGTTGTTCATCTTCAAAGGTGGCGGCATGGTGAATGTGGGTTCACCAGCTGCTTCTGTCAGAGGCAGCGAGTTCTAGTTGCTTTGGTGTAATGCCAGCCCACTTCAAGTTGGACTTTAGCTGATCCTTGAATCTTTTCTTTGGTCGGCCTTGTTTCCTGAGTCCAGCTGACAGTTCACCATAGAATACCTGTCTTGGTATTCTCTGTGGGTCCATGCGGATGACGTGTCCAGACCATCGTAGCTGGGTGTTGAGGACCAGGACTTCGGTGCTGGTGAAGTTGGCTCTGTCAAGGACTTCCTGATTGGTGATTCAGTCCTGCCATCAGATCCTCATGATTGACCGGAGGGAGCGTTGGTGGAATTGCTCCAGCTGTTTCATGTGCTTCCGGTACAGTGTCCATGTCTCGCAACCGTACAGGAGCGAGCTGAGGACCACTGCGTTGTACACTTTGAGCTTCGTCGCAGTGCTTATACCTCTGTGTTGGAGGACTTCGCAGCGCAGCCGCCCAAGTGCTTGGCTGGCCTTTTGGATCCTGGCATTAATCTCGTGGTCTAGGGACCCGTCGTTGGCCATGGTGCTGCCCAAGTACTTGAAAGTGTTGACGTTAGAAAGCTGCGTGCAGTGGATTGTAATGCACGGCTGGTTAATTGGCCTCCCTGGTGCAGGTTGGAACAGCATCTCTGTTTTGCTGAGGCTGATAGTCAGGCCAAACAGTTTTGTTGCGGTGGAGAACCTGTCCACAATGATTTGAAGGTGATTTTCCTGATGGGCCATGAGAGCACAGTCATCCACGAAGAGAGCTTCCAGGATGAGTCTCTCTGTTGTCTTTGTTTTTGCGGTCAGGTGGCGAAGGTCAAATAGTGAGCTATCCAGTCGGTATTTGATGTAGATGCCCGGGTCTAGATCCATCACAGCATGTCGAAATACTTGGGTGAAAAATAGGTTGAATAGTACCGGAGCGAGGACACAGCCTTGTTTCACGCCATTGGAGATGTTGAAGCAATCGGAATTATAAAACCATCAGACAATTGGATTTGTTCTGCAGAAGGGAAGGGAAATGGACAACCATTCCCTACCTTTCCGCTTTCATTAAACTCAGCCAGAATCCTGAGCTAAGGCTATCATGTCATATGTGCCTTGCCACCTCCTTACTGACTCCTTCTGGGGAAAGTCCCCAACAGGATGTTCTGGATGACCTAGCTCTCCCAAGCAATTTAGCTTCTGTGAAGGATAGGGAGATAACATCTATGCTGGCTGAGGAGCAGTCAAGGCTTTCCCCTCCCCCAAAACTAACCTCTACTACAGAATCCCCTCCAGATCCTCCTGGTTCCTCTCCCCAACCCTCGGCTCCAAACCCTCTGCCTTACTCTCTGGGTTCAGAGCCCGAGACCACTCCTCTCTCTACTCCCAACCGTAATATCCTTTTGTACCCGCCACTGCCTAAGGATAATGTAACCTCAACCATTCCTCAACCAAGCCCACTCCACACCCAGAGCGGACTGAGCTATGGCGACAGAGCCCACCTCCTCCCTATGAGAGAGGTACCCTGGCCAGATGGGCTGGCTCTGGTACATGTTCCCTTTTCTATGACTGATCTAGCCCAGATGAAGGAGAAATTGGGTGGCTACTCAAAGAACCAGACCAAATTCATTGAGGGTTTTAAATCCCTTACCCTGCAGTTTGACCTGTCCTGGGCAGATCTGCATATTATTATCTCCACCTGCTGCACCCCAGATGAGAAAAAAACAGATCTGGGATTTGGCTGTAGAAATAGGTGATGAGAAGGCCCTAGCTGGCACATGGGTAGGCATTCCTGGTGTCACCTCAGTCCTAGGGCAAGATCCTGGATGGGACTTTATGAATCCAAGGGACAGACTTAGGAGAGACCACATGATAGATTGTCTCCTTGAGGCCATGCAAAGGGGGATTAGAAATCGAGTGAATTACAATAAGCTCAAAGAAATCACTCAGGGAAAGGAGGAGAATTCAGCCCTCTTCCTGTCCCAATTAGTGGAAACCATGAAGCAATATACCAATGTCCACCCAGACACTGATGAGGGGGCACTTATCTTTTTTTTTTTATTTAAACCCTTACCTTCTGTCTTGAAGTCAATACTGTGTATTGGCTCCAAGGCAGAAGAGTGGTAAGGGCTAGGCAATGGGGGTCAAGTGACTTGCCCAGGGTCACACAGCTGGGAAGTGTCTGAGGCCAGATTTGAACCTAGGACCTCCCATCTCTAGGCCTAGCTCTCAATCTACTGAGCTACCCAGCTGCCCCTGGGGGCACTTATCTTAAGGCTTCACTTTATAGGACAGCCTGCCCCAGACATCAGGCGAAAACTGCAAAAGCTGGATCTGGGACCTCAGACTCCAATTAACCAATTAATGGATGTTGCTTTTAAGGTTTTTCATAACAGAGATCTTGTTGGGACAGAAGGACAGAAACGTGAGAAACTTCTCACAGCAGCTCTCACCTCTCTGACCTATGGGCAGAGGACAAGGGGCTTTTGCTACACCTGCGGTTGGGATGGACACTGGTTGAAGGACTGTCCTTCGAAGGGAAGACCGCCCACGACTCCGTGTCCAGCCTGTGGCCGACAGGGACACTGGAAACGGCAGTGCCCCTCCAACCAGAGACCCCAGTGACCCAAGAGGCACATTCCTGACCTCCAGTCTCCTGAGGACTCGGGATAGGGCTGCCCTAGGGTTTGCACGCTCCCAGTTTCCATCACCATGGCCAATCCCAGAGTTATTCTTGAGGTTGAAGGTAAGAAAGTTACCTTTCTAATTGACACGGGAGCCACCTATTCTGTTCTCCAAACTCACAATGGTCCTACATTCTATTCGCAGCACAAGGTAATTGGAGTTGGGGGAAAGACTCTTAGCTGTAGAGAGACAGCACCACTAACATGTGCCCATGAAGATAAATTATTCCAACATATATTCCTGGTTATTCCTTCCTCCCCATGTCCTCTCCTGGGCAGGGACATTATGAAAAAATTGGGCTCACAATTCTCCCTTATCTCAGTTCTAAACTCTCCCAACAGTGCTTTGCACAAGCCTGCAACAATCTCTTCAGAGATCTGGGAGAAAGTACCTTCTATTGTTTGGGATCAAGGCATACTGGGAAGAGCCATTCAGGCCGATCTGGTAATGATAAGGCTCAAGCCTGATTCCCTTTACCCAACAGGAAACAATATCCCATCTCCCCAGAGGCCAGAGAAGGATTACAACCCCTCATAGATAAATTCCTGGCCTATGGCCTCTTAGAAGAATGTACCTCACCTTGCAATTCTCCCATCCTCCCAGTAAGGAAGCCAGATGGGAACTGGCATATGGTCCAAGATCTCAGGCATAATAATGAAGCAATAATCTCTGTGCACCCCATTGTCCCAAACCCGTATACAATCCTAAGGTACCAGGGAACTCTCAGTGGTTCTCTGTCATTGACTTGAAAGACGCCTTCTTCTGCATGCACTTGCACCCAAAATGCAGATTCCTCTTTGCCTTTGAGTGGGTTTCTCCCTCAGACCCCCGACCTCATCAGGTCACCTGGTTTGTCTTGCCACAGGGCCTAAGGGACAGCCCCCACTACTTTGGGGCTGCCCTCAACAAAGATCTTAGAGCCCTGAGACTCACAAGCAGCTCACTCTTACAGTCTGTCGATGACATGACATTTTGATATCTAGTCCATCTGAGGCTGCCTGCATCGCAGACACCATTTCTACCGTAACTTTTCTAGAACGGGGTTACAAGGTCTCTGCTTCTAAAGCCCAACTTGTCTCCCAGTCTGTAACCTATTTGGGACACACCCTAACCCCAAATTCCGGCTCCCTGACCACAGACAGGAAACAAGCCATACTGTCCATTCCTGTCCCCTCTACCAAAAGACAGCTCCAAACTTTTCTGGGTATGGCAGGATTCTGCTGTATCTGGATACCTAATTTCTGGATCATTACAAAACCTCTCTATGAGGTCACTAAGGGGCCCGATTCAGAACCCCTAGATTGCGGGGGGGGGGGGGGGGGGGGGACTAGGAACAAGCTTTTTCACTCTTAAACCCGGCTTTCTTTGGCCCCTGCCCTAGGGATTCGAGACCTTGAAAAGCCATTCTTCTTGTTTACTGATGAGAGAAAGCAGTTCGCCCTAAGCGTTCTAGCGCAGTACCTAGGACCTGATCTCCGTCCCATTGCTTACTTCTCCAAACAACTCGACTCAGTTAGCAGGGGATGGCCACCATGCTTGAGGCCAGTCTCTGCCACGGTCCTCATGGCAGAAGAGGCACTTAAACTAACTCTGGGTCAACCCCTAGAAATCCTGACCCCCCCATCCTGTCCTCAGCATTCTGGAGGCTAGAGCTCACAGATGGCTCTCTGGGGGCCGCCTCACTAAGTACCAGGCTCTTTTACTGGACACCCCTGGCCTTACCCTGAAGGTATGCAGGACACTGAATCCAGCTACCCTCCTCCCTCTTCCTGGAGACCCCTCCTCCCATGACTGTGAGGAATTGATAGACCACACTTTCTCTAGCAGACCAGATCTCAAAGATTCTCCCCTCCCTGAAGCAGAGGTCAGCTGGTATACAGACGGGTCCTCCTTTATGGAGAATGGGGTAAGGAAAGTGGGGTACTCCATAGTCTCTCAGACAGCCACCACTGAGGCAAAGGGACTCCCCCCAGGAACTTCAGCACAGAAAGCAGAGCTGGTTGCCCTCACAAGAGCATTGCAGCTTGCTGAAGGGAAAAAGGCAAATATTTTTACCGACTCAAAATATGCCTTTCATGTTTGACATGCTCATGGGGCTATATGGAAAGAAAGAGGTTTATTAACTACCCAAAACTCTCCCTTGAAACACAGGAAGGAAGTTCTGAGTTTACTTGAGGCAGTCACGTTACCCAGCCAAATGGCTGTCATCCACTGCAGAGGACATCAGGGTCTAGATTCCAACATAGCCCGAGGGAATCATAGGGCAGACCTAGCCGCCAAAGGGGCTGCAAAAGCCACTGCTCTGACCCTGACTCCATGACGCCCCACAATACCAAAGGGCATTTCTCCCTCGTACACTGAGGAGGAAATTGCACAGGCAGAACTTCAGGGATTCACCCTTGAACATAGTGGGTGGTGGCGCTCTCCCTCCGGACCTCTGCTCCTCCCCAGTAACCTAATGTGGAAGCTGGTTATGGGATTGCATAACTCCACACACCAGGGCAGGGAAGCACTAACCACTCTGATAAAGCCACTTTTCACAGGCAAAGGCATTTCCAAAACCATCCGGGACGTTTGCAGATCCTGTGCCCTCTGGGCCCAAACCAACAGCACTGGAGCTCTTGGGCCACCTCCCCTCCTCAAGCCCGTCCAGAGGAGAGGGGAATCCCCTGGTGAGGACTGGCAGATAGATTTCACCCATTTGCCACCTTGCAAGAGGTACAAGGTCCTTTTAGTCTTTGTAGACACCTTCACAGGCTGGCCTGAGGCATTTCCCTCCAGATTGGAGAAAGCTCAAGATGCCACCAAGGCCCTACTCAATGAAATCATTCCTAGGTTTGGCCTTCCAAAAACCCTTCAGAGTGACAATGGCCCAGCCTTTATTTCACAGATCACTCAGATGGTCTCTAAGGTTTGGGAACCACCTACCATTTACACTCAGCCTGGCATCCCCAATCTTCAGGGAAAACAGAACGTATGAATCAGACCCTAAAAAGAGCTCTCACCAAACTCTGTGAGGAGGCTAAAATGGATTGGGTCCAAGCTCTCCCCATTGCCCTAACCAGAATCAGAATTGCTCCCAGGCAAAGTTAGGGTTGAGCCCATTTGAATTACTTTATGGGAGACCTTTTCTAACCTCTGATGTTCTTTTAGACACAGAAATACACAGCCTTGTTCCTTTCTCTAGACAAGTTGGCCCAACCCACCAGGTTCTGAGAGATTATGCTAATCAGATCCTCCCCAAACCCTCCACTGAGGATACAGAGGAATCTCTCCACCCAGCCCAGACAGGAGACTTGGTATATCTGAAGACATGGAGTGGATCAAACCACCTAACACCCCGATGGAGGGCCCCCATAGGGTTATTTTGTCCACTCCTACAGTGGTAAAATTAGAGGGGCCGAATACATGGACTCATGTCTCTCGTATCAAACCCTTTATCCCTCTAGAAACAGGTGGTGAAGGGGGTACGGAAGCCACTTATTCCTGTGAGCCACTGGAAGATCTCAAATTCCTCTTCCGAAGAAAGACCCAACCTAAGGATACCTTGGAATAAGTAGCTCCATACCCCCTCCTTGTTACCTTAAATCTCTCTTGCTCTAGCCATGATTATCTCTTTCCTTACATTCTTTGTCCTTTTGTTCTATCAATAATTTCCACAAAGTGGAAATACAAGCCCAAGAGTTACATGAGGTGTCCACGGAGAAAGCTGTTTCCTGGCTCATCCTCCTGGAAATCCTGGCTATATGCCCTCCTTGCCCCATTTATCCCTATCATCCTGATAACTGGGGGTATCTTGATATGTGGATCTTGTATTTGTAACCTTGTCATCTCTCTAGTGGCTTCTAGGGTAAAAGCACTCATGGGAGCCACCCAGATGCCACCATAACCTTGGCAACCATCCCAGCCTGATGCTCTGGACGGGGCCTACAGTCAATACCTCTCGCTCCTAATGTTAGGCAGAGAGATCTCTATGCCCATCCTCAGCTCTGAAGAAGTTACAGAAGACAGATCACCATCCCGTTTTCCCTTACATATTAGGAGAGGGGGGAGATGACATGGGCACTGTACCCCAGAAACCCAGGCCAACTATTGTCAAGGAAACTCCCTTGTTGTTTTTCTAACTCTGAGCCTAAAAACACCCAATGACCCCACCTGGGGTCCTGAGATGACTCTCTCCCTCTGATCATCCTCTAGATGGTCTGAAAGATGCACCTTCAGACCACACCTCGATCCTATAGGACATCTGCTTGTCCCCTAAAACTAAGGAATCTTTATGTCCCCAGGCAGACCCCAGTACGATCACCCCACCTCATGCCTGAGTGACTAACTGTTGTGAAGAATGTATAAAATCCCCAGAACTGATGTCGTCTAGGGGACAGCCTCTCCATCCATGCTGTCCTCTTGGGGGAACAGCCTTTCCTTTCATGCTGTCCTCCCAGAGAACTGCTCCCCATCTTGCTGTTCTACCTTGCTATCCTCCTGGCCACTCTCAACATTACTCTCTAAATTAATAAATCTCTTTGTTTTTTTTTGTTTGTTTTTTTTAAAACCCTTACCTTCCATCTTGGAGTCAATACTGTGTATTGGCTCCAAGGCAGAAGAGTGGTAAGGGCTAGGCAACGGGGGTTAAGTGATTTGCCCAGGGTCACACAGCTGGGAAGTATCTGAGACCAGATTTGAACCCAGGACCTCCCATCTCTGGGCCTGGCTCTCAATCCACTGAGCTACCCAGCTGCCCCCTAAATCTCTTTGTTTTTAAGCTAAGTTTTGGAGTCATTGCATGCTTGCAAAAGGCATCCTTCCCGAACCCAAGGGTATCCTTCCACATCCATAACAAACATGGAAACCGAGGAAAAATATTCTAAATTAACTAATTAAATAAAAACTTCCAAAAAATAAAGGGGTTGGATAGTGATGGCAAAGTTCATGCTTGAAGTAGGGAAAGTTCAGAGAAGTGACTTCATGAAGATGAGAATTCTAATATCAGTATTAGCATAAACCATAGCTTCTGTTCAGCAGTATATTTAAAAAAACAAAATGTTCAGGAATATTTGAGTACTGGATCCTGAAGTCCAGAGAGATCCAAAATCTACTGAGAATCAAACCTTTTCCTGGCAAATACACAGAGAGCTACAGAACTCGATAAAAAGTCTTAGAAAAGAACAGGAAAGCTACTACCAATGTCCCTATCTCCAATTAGTATTTCTTCACCTGCTCCCAAATGTATCTATTTATAAACAAATATAGTTTTATATTTATATATTTATAAATAAAAATAAATGAATATAGCACTTTAAGAATAAAGCCCTTTATAGATTTGTTCTCATTTAATCCTCACAACACCACTGTGAAGTAGCTATTACTAAACCCACACTACAGGTAGATAAACTGAGACTTAGGGAGGCCAAGACATTATCCTATTAGGTAGCTAGTAAACACAGGGGTTTCCTGCACATTATGCTGCCAGGTCCCTACAAGGGCAAATTATAGTTACAAGTGGGTATTTGCATGCTTAGGAGAAGCTTAGGTGCACAAAGATCATATTTCCATAGTTAAGTGGCTCTTCTGAAGGGTTCTCTCAGGTTCTCAGAGAAGTCTAGGAACTGGCTAGCAAGTGACCAAGAGAGACATTCTAAGCTCAGCTAGATGAATATTTAGAGAGAGATTTCATCCAGCAAAAACACTTGAAAGCAGTAATACAGCTCAGCTACATGTTTCCAGGTTTGCAGACACATAAACAACAATTTTTTTGCACTTAGGCCAAAGGGCCCCCAAATCTGTTTTTGTTTTTTTTTTTTTTAATTCAGAACTGGGAGACTTCAGGACACAGGCCATGGTGTGTTGACAAAGACTCATGCATACTGAGAAAATATTCCTGGGGAATAGGTAAGTACAGGATGAAACCAGACTAGAAAGAGACTCTTATGGGGAACAGTCACTTCCAGAGGAAAAATCAAGCTATCTTTTCATTTCCCTTTCTCACCAGTTATTATTGCTAACTGGGGGCCAAGCACAATTTTTTCTTAGCTGCTAAAATCTTGGAATAAGTATGGGAAGCAGCCTCTAAAGTTCAGAGCTCTGAGACAAAGCATCAGTCACCCCTCCAGAGTTATGTCACTGCATATGTGCATCCCTCAAAGCTAAATGCATTTTAAAAAGTAACAAATGTTGATGTTGATTAAGCACTTCCTATATTCCAGCTACTGGATTGGACATTGGTTCAAACAAATGCAAAAAAGGAAAAAAGAAACAAGCTCTACTGGCTCTTCTCAGGTAATGTATGTGCATTTAGAAGGATCCTGATTGTTACTACTTCCTCCTTCCTCCCTTTTCCTTCATGACTAACATCTTGCATATTAGTTAAAGAGAATACTTCTCCATCTCCCATTTCCTCCAACTAAGAACTGAAATTCCATTTGACCATTGTTTGGCCCCAAAAGAGAAATTTTTAACAGAGTTCTTGAAAGATCATAATGGAGGTTCTCTCCTTTTCTCTGGCTTCTTGCTCTGCTCACTGATTATTTCCGTGTCTACACCGAGGAAGAATTAGGCAGTCACATTAGAAATCAATTTTTTTTAATGACTGAAAATAGAGAACAACATTTTGCTTCACATTGCTGGTGAAAGTTCAGAGGTTCCCACTGTCCACATGACACTGGGACCTCCTTGGCACCTCTCTAATAAAATGTGACTTCGGCAACATGCTCCAAACTCAGACAACTGGCTAGAGTGACAAGAAAATAAGCAAATCCTACAGTTAACTTCCTGGCAAAATTCCTTTACTTCCATTTTTTTAAACATAATAATAGCTCTGAACTTTTAATTTTTATTTTATGTCTAGTGACAAATAAATTGTCAAGATAGTACTTCATCATGTTTTCCCCTTCTTCTTCTCCCCCTTTTCTTAGAAATATAAACCGCTTGAGGGAGAATGCTATAATTTTAGACCAGAAAATACATGCCAGATGTCTTTTACGTGCAACTGACCCGCCCAAGGATATATGTCTTAGTTATTAAGGCATGTTCTAAATATTACTGCAAAGTCATTGAAATGATGGATCTTGGAAGCTCACTTGTACTTTACTTCTGGCAGGTTTCTTTGTCTCATGCTCCCATTTCCATTGATGAAAAGGAAGCACCAATTAGATTGGACTCCATTATTATAGTGCAAAGCACAAACCAGCTGATGAGAGAGGAACGCCTTCTTGCCCAGAAACAATGTTTGCTCTACTCCAAAAAGGGGCTGCTGCTTGTCAGTGGCCTACAATTTGGACATTTTCCAACTCACCCTGTAAACATGTCTCAGCTAGTTTAGGTCAGTCTGTTTATTTTCCATTAAATCGTGCAACCACCCCATACTACCACCCCCTTGGAGGAAAGGAATGGGGAGTCGGAGATTAGAGACTGACAGGAGGGAAAGAGAGGGAGAAAAGAGCAAAATTATTTGGGAGGGCAGGAAATAGTGTTACCAAGGAGGGCAAAGAGCTTGGAGCCAGGAAATCTGATTTCTAATCTCAGTTTTGCAGCTGGCTAGCTGTGTGGGTTTGGGAAAGTAAGATTCCCCATCAGTGGCTCAGTTTCTTAGCCTATTAAAGAAAGATATCTGATTACAGAAGAAGTGAAAAGAAAATGGGGCTTAGTAAGTGATGGACCCCATGAGCTAACTCATCCAAAGAGCGAATTCTTCCTGGAGAGTGATTTGCCCCTCCAACTTCAGCAACTGGATCTAGGCTTGTCTGTGACAGGAAAGAGGAAATAGTGTAAGGAAATTAAGTAAAGAAATGAGATTGGGGAAATTTTTCTGAAGGGTGAAATGAAAGAGGAAAAGAAAATTTAGAAGAGGGAAATGAAGTCATTCTAATAAGCTCTGGCTCTGAACTTAGAGTGGAGGCTAACTTGAAAGTTGTGTCAAGGGTGAATCCATTCATACATATCCTTTTTGGCATGGCGTGGCCAGTTAGGGACTCTTCTATTTATGTACCTGCCAGATGAGTTTGGCAGTACCTGACTTCTAATTTCACTGACAGAGTAGGGAATTGTGACACATGATTTATACAACCCTGGAGCTAGGGACTAGTAATCACTAGGATCTTCATTCAGGGGATCCTGAATTAACTAGAACAATTGAATTTAAGCAAAAACCCCTTTTTATTCAAATTCTTAAATAGTGAGGATCTATCTAAAATGAACTAGACTATTTCTCCTGCCTTAGAAAGTAAGCTGTATATCTCTCCTTCCTTGTTTCAAGGACTTTTTTATTTGCTTTGGGCACTCTTTTCCTCCATCCATGTTATCATTTCCCCTCTGTCCCATAATAAAAGGTCTTTGTGGCCCCCAAAATTATCACCATTCAAAAAACCTGCCAATGAGTCCATCCATACTCAGCACATCTGCTAACATCTAATCTGTTCTTACCCTGTCCTCAAAGTCTTTCCAATCTTGTAAGACCTTCCATAGCTTGGGTCCTTTAGGATTAGCACTAAAAAATTAGGGGTCACTTCCTTGTTGTTATAAGATATCAAATAACAACTCAATAAATATTTATTAAATATAAATTATGGTTTAGGCATTGGTTGTAGAGGAAGGATACTATGCTAAAAAATAATGGTTCATGATGAGGCTTATTCTGATGCCCATGGATCCATAATCTTATTAATTTGGAAGTTCCTTCAAATAATGGAGCCCAGAATCAGTTCATGATTTTGTCCATGTTCTTCCAAATCATTACTTTGAGTTTCCACTGAATCTAGTAGAAATCTTTTTTGCTTCTTTAAAAAATTTTTTTAAATTTATTTTGCCATTAAAATATTATTTCATTTCTTCTTACTATCTTCTATTGAGGTAAAATAGAGGAAAAAACCTTGAAACAAGAAAAGGCAATTCTTTCATTTGTCATATAAAAAAGATATATTTATTATCCTGAACCCTCTATCTATCACCTCTCTATCAGGAGGAAGGTAACATGCTTCATCAAGTATTCCCTAAAACTGTGGTTGATCATTGTGTGAATCAACGTTCTTGAGTTTTTCAAAGGTGTTATTTGTCTTCATGATATTGTTAGCGTACCAATTGTTCTCTTAGATTTGCTCACTGCACTCTAAATCATTTCACAGAAGTCTTTTCAAATGTCTCTGAAATCAGACACCAAAAAATCTGTCATTTTAAAAAGTACAATAGAATGCTATTCATTTTCATAAGATAATGTATTCAGTAATTACCTAACCTAAGGATTGGGTATCCTTCTATTTCCCTGTATTTTTGCTTAACACAAAAAAGAGTTTCTATAAAAATTTTGGTACCTAAGTTTCATTTTCCTCTTTTCAGGTATATAGGCCTAATAGTAGCATTGCTAGACCAGTAAATATGTATGGGTTAGTAATGCTTTTGGCATAGTTCTGACTTGCTCTTCAGATTAGTAGAATCAATTCACAGATCCACTAGTGAATCAATGAGCTGGTTTTCCACAAAGATACACAACATTCAGCATTTTCCTCTGTTGTCAACCATGTCATTCTTAAGGGTATGAAATGGAACCTCAGACATGAGCAAATTTGCACTTCTCTAATTATTAATTTGAACAATTTTATGTACTTATCAATAGCCTGTTCATATCCTTCAACTATTAATCAATTGCGGAATATGTCTTGTTCTTATATATTTGAATTGGTTCCTTAAATATCTTGGAAATTAGAACCTTACTAGACCAAAAAGCACCTTCTTTGCTTCCTTATGATGTGGCCAAGGGACTAGTGGATCACTATGCATGCCACCTGTCACTCCTTTCCATTGTCAAATGACCACCCCCTTTTCTCCTTCTGCCACATTCTTGATGACATCCTTTACTCCGGTCTTTCAGGGTTCCTTGTTGTTTAAATGTGGCAATGCTTGCTCACACTCACCAGGTAGACTCCATTTCCCCTTGGTATGATTTTTATCTTAGTTATTTGGAGGCTGGGTTGTTCTATATCTCAATGTCATACTGCAACAAGTAGTAAAATCTTAGCATTGAAAAATGAACCTTTGCTGTTATAAGAAGCTTGGAGTCAATAAAAGAGCCTTGAAATTACTAGAAAGCAACCTAGTCTAGGTTTCTCATTCCTGTGAAGAATGGGCACAGCTCACCAATCATCTGTAATGCTGTTCCACATAGGTAAACTATGGGGCAAGCTCTATAGGATATCGATAGAAATCCATGTTGAAAGGTAGGCTATAGACAATCTTCATCTACTTGGTCTTTCCTGTATAGATGATCAAGCCAAAGTCTTGTTTGAGTGACTATTAACCCTTTCCATGAAGCTCTACAATATTTTGGACTTGACACAAATAATATAACAGGAGCAAGTAGAGAATGTCATCATCTAAAAGGAAAACCCTTTTAACTTGGATTCTGGGTAAGATCTCTTCCATTATCGTCTAATGTTGAGTATCAAAGAGGGTTACTGAACTGAATTATTGCGTTTGTATCTTTCAAGGAATCCCAAATGATCTTGATGCCTGGATAGAAAACATCTTATTGTAAAAATTCCTATAAGGTAGTCTTTTGTTTCACTCAATCAATTTTTTTTTCATAATCAAAAATCAATAAGTACACTGAGTTTTCATATTTTTTACATTTTTCAGCCAAGTGTAAAATGTGAAAGATGAATTCCATTTTTAAATATTGCTTATGAAAGCCTTCTTGTTATCTATTAATACCCTCATCAAAGCTACCCTCAATTCTTTTAAAAATAACTCTCATTAAGATTTTACGCAGTGAGAAAAGCCAAGATGATGGAGTAAAGGGAACAGTTTTCACAAGCTTTCTCAACATTTTTCTATCATTACCTTTTAAAAAAATATATGTCAAATAGATTTCTACATGACACAACAAACCAAAAGTGAAAGTGGTTTATTTTCCCAGCACAGTTCAAATTAAAAGATGAGAAAAAGAGGTCTAAGGATACATAATAGGAGCTGGTTGGGATGGTGGGTAGGCAGAAATGACACTAGTTATGGGACTTGGAGACAGCAGCAACAGGAGCAATACCAGTGCCAAGAGAAAAAAAGCAAGAGGATTAAGTACTGGATCAGATAGAAAATAGAGGGGACCCCTATGCTAGCACTGAATGTGCTAAGTACCATTTAGCAATTCCATTGCCCATTAACCTGTTCTGGGTTACAATTCCAGGGCAGTGAGGAGTACTTGTTGTCATAAGAGAGCATGTGTCCTCTTTGGGTAAGGACAAAGTACAGAACAGAAGGGTAGGGATAAGACCTCTTTATAGGTTGCCCCACCTTGAAAATTCCAAAAAACTTATAAGCTCCCAGAACTAGCTATGAAAATAATTATGAAAAAATATAAAGCTTAGGACAGTCATTCTTCCCCCTCCTTCTAGAGAAAAGAAGTCCAAATAAGGCTGAAAATGACCTTTAAAAAGAATTAAGCTTGGAAATATACAATTGTGAAAGAAAGTTGAAACAAACTCAGAAGAAAAAATGTAGATTTGTCACAAGTCCAACAAGAATTTTTAGAAGAGATCTATAAAGAACAAAAATGGGAAAAGAAATGAGAGCAAGGTAAGAAAATTAAGAAAAGACAATGAACAGTTTAGGAAAAAATATACCTAACTTCACTAAAAGAAAAAAAAATACTCCTCAAAAATAAGAGTTAGCCAAATGGTATTTAAAAAAAGGTACAAAACCTCACTGAAAATAATTAATTCCTTAAAAAAAATTAATTGGTCAAATATAAGCTAATGAATCCATGAAACAGAAAGAAACAATAAAAACAAAGTAAAAAGAACTGAAAATAACAGAAGAAAATGTGTAATATATCAAAGGAAAAATAAGAGCCCTGCAAAATAAGTTAAGGAAAAACAATTTAAGAAATATTGGACTATCTGAAAGACATGATTTTTAAAAAGCTTTCACATCATAATACTAGAAATTATAAAGGGAAATAGTCTAGATATCTAAAACTAGAGGGGAAAGGATAACTAGGAGAATCTACCCATCATTCCCTGAGATTCCCAAATGAAAACTCTAAGAAATATTATAGTCAAATTCCAGAGTTCCCAAGTCAAGGAGAAAATGCTGAAAGTAACTCAAAAGAAATAATTCAAATATCTTGGAGCCAGAGTCAGAAACTAACAAACTTTATTAGCTACAACTTTTAAGGAACAAGGGACTTATAATGAGATATTCTGGAAAACAATGAAGCTAAGATTACAACCTACTCAGCAAAACTATGCAGAACTAAATATAATCCTAAGGGGGACACTAATACTATGTATACCAGAGAGCACAGAATCTATTTTTTTTGTAAGAAAAGGTAAATGAATCATAGGATAAAAGAATAAGACTATACTAATGGAGTATATTTATTTATCCCTCTTAAGTCTTAGATAATCTAATCACAAAATAAATAAAAAAGAAATTAAGGAAATAAATATTACTTTTTAAAAGTTTAATATGTTAGATATCCACAGCATAATGAATAGAAATTAAAAGGGATATACCTTTTTCTCAGTTATGCATGGAACTTTTGCAAAAACTAACCATGTATTGGGCCATAAAATTTTAACAAATGAAGAACAGCAGAAATATTCAATGGATTTTTAATAGATGTAATTCAATAAAACTACATTACATTAAAGGGCCTTAAAAGTATAGATTAAATTTAAATTTTAAATAAATAATCTAATCCCAAACAATGAGTGAGTCAAAGAACATATCAGAGAAACATATCATTAAAAATAAAAACAATAATGAGATAACATAACAAAGCAATGCTGAGGGTAAAATTTACAGTTCTAAAAGTTTATATTAATAAAATAGAAAAAGAGTAAATCAATGGATTAGATATGAAATTTTTAAAAAATAGAAAAAAACAAGTTAAAATCCAAATTAAATACTCAGGAATAAATCTGAGAAATCAAAGTATAGATTAATAAAATTTAAAGTAAAAATATAATAGAAAAAACATACTTAAGTTAATTTTTAAAAAGAAAAACCAAGTTACCAGTATCAAAAATGAAAAGGATGAAGACATAACCAATGAAGATAAAACTATAGTACTTAATAAGAGCCATTTATTCTAATTATATGGCAGAAAAACTGACACTACAAATGAAATGGAAAATTAATAACAAAACATAAACTGCCCAGATAAACAGTAAAGGAAATAGGAATGCTAAAATAAATGTAGCTTAGGAAAAAAAGAGGAAACTATTTGGCTCAGTGAATAGAGGCTTGGGCCTAGAGTCAGAAAGAACTGAGTTCAAATTTTGCATTAGATACTTACTAGCTCTTATGCTGGGCAAACAACTTAACCTCTGCTTGCCTTCATCCACTGGAGAAGGAGATGTCAAAATGTTCTATTATATTTGCCAGGAGAAGTCCATAGGTAGTTTGGTCCATGTGGTTACAACAAGTTGGAAACAACTGAATAACTGAAAAACAAGAAGAAAAAAAGAAATTGAATAACCCACAAATAAGCTCCCCAATTAAAATCCCCATGATTAAATAGACTTACAGGTGAATTATATCAAATATTTAAACAATTACAAATAAAGTATTTGAAAAAATAAAGGCATCCTAACATAATCTAAAATTTCTATGACACAAATTTGGTTTTGATATCTGAACCAGGGAGAGCAAAAATAGAGAAAGAAAATTATAGATCAGCTTCCCTAATGAATATTGATGCAAAAATTTTGAATAAAATATTAGCAAGGATATTATAGTAATATATCAAAAATATCATACACCATGACCAAGTTTGATTTACCCAAGGAATGTAAAGCTGTTTCAATATTAAAAAATTATATGCATAATTTACCATATCAGTGATACAAACAACAAAAATCATATGATTACATCAATAGATGTAGAAAAAGCTTTTGATAAAATTCAATACCCATTCCTATTTAAGACAGTAGCAAACATACAACTGAATGGAGCTTTTCGTGAAAGAATAAATAGTATTTATCATAAATCCAAATCAAGTATTATCTATAATATGGATAAACTAGAAGCCTTTCCAGTTAGATTAAGGGTGAAAAAAGATATCTATTAATATCATTATTTTTCAATATTGTACAAGATATGCTAGCTATCAGCAGCAAAATAAGAAAAATAAACTGGGAAAAATAAGAATCACTATTGAGAAAGTGAAACTCACTTTTTGCAGATAATAAGATGAGCACCTCCAAAGAATCAACTAAAAATTTAGTTAAAACAATAAGCAACTTTTGCAAAGTTGCATACAATAAAATAAATTCATTCAAGTCACCAGTGCTTCTATAGATTATCAACAAAATCTAGTAGTGTTATTGAAACAATAGAAAGAAAATCACTTATAATAACTGCAGACAGAATTAAATACTTGGGAGTATACCTGCTACAACACACTCAAAAACTATATGAAAAAAATTACAAAAAACTTTTCACAAACATAAAGAGATCTAAACAAATAGAGATACTAATTGTTCATGGTAGGTGCGACAATATCATAAAATTATAATACTGTCTATATTAATTTACTTATTCGTTATATATTAAACTACCAAAGAATTATTAGACAGATCTAGAAAAAAAAAAAACAAAAAACAAAAAAGGAAGGACAATAGGTCAAGACCATCAAGGGAATTGATGAAAAAAAAAGTAAAGGAAGACAGCTCAGCAGTGCCAGGTCTCAAACTATAATACTAAGATAATACAAACATGATGGCTATTAAATAGAGTGTTTGAGCAAAGGAATATATTAGATATACAATACATGGAAATGAACGATGACAGTAACCTAATGCTATATTCTGGTATGAGCCTATGAAAAAACTTGCTATTAAAAACTAAAAATTATTTTTAATAATATTTTATTTGATCATTTCCAAGCATTATTCATTAAAGACAAAGATCATTTTCTTTTCTTCCCCCCCACCCCCCAAAGCCGACGCATAATTCCACTGGGTGTCACATGTGTTCTTGATTTGAACCCATTGCTATGTTGATAATATTTGCATTAGAGTGTTCATTTAGAGTCTCTCCCCTGTCATGTCCCCTCAACCGCTGTAGTCAGGCAGTTGCTTTTCCTCGGTGTTTCCACTCCCACAGTTTATCCTCTGCTTATGAATGGTGGTTTTTTCTCCTAGATCCCTGCAGATTGTTCAGGGACATTACACCGCCACTAATGGAGAAGTCCATTACGTTCGATTATATCACAGTGTATTAGTCTCTGTATACAATGTTCTCCTGGTTCTGCTCCTCTTGCTCTGCATCACTTCCTGGAGGTCGTTCCAGTCTCCATGGAATTCCTCCACTTTATTATTCCTTTGAGCACAATAGTATTCCATCACCAACACATACCACAATTTGCTCAGCCATTCCCCAATTGATGGGCATCCCCTCGAAAAACTAAAAATTATTCTGCCAGAAACTAGGACTAGACCAACATGCCAAAAAGTACCCTATAATAAGCTCAAAATATGTATATCACTTAAACATAAAGGATGCATGGAAAAAAATGCCTATCATCATGATGATTAGGGGGAAAGTTCAGGACAAACAAAAGATAGAGAAGATCATAGAAGGTAAAATAGATACTTTTGGTTATATTAAAAAGTGGTAACATAAATAAATCAATTCATCCAAAATTATATGGAAATAAGAAAGTGGAAAAACATTATAACAAGTATCTTTGATAAAGGTCTGGTTTTTCAAATATATAGGAACCTAAGTTAAATTTAGAAAAATGAGAGTTATTAACCATTTGACACATTTTCAAAGGATACAAACAGGCAGTTTTCAGGAGAAGAAATTAAAACTCTCAATAATCAAATGAAAAAAAATTCTATAAATCACTGATAATCAGAGAAATGTAGTTTCTCATACTAATCTGATTCACTAACTTGACAGGAAAGGAAAATTGAAAGCAGTGGAGTAGATTTGGGAAAATAGATATACTAGTGTACAATTGATAGAGCTGTGGACCATTTTGGAGAATAATTTAGAACTATACCCAGAGGCTTTTAAAACAATGCATACTCTTTGACCCAACAATTCTTATATTAGGTTTAGATCCAAAGAGTTTAAAAGATATGCAATTATATGCACAAAAATATTTATCACAGAGCTTTTTTGTGATGGCAAAGAATTAGAAATTAAGTGGACATTCATCAGAATGGGGAATGACTGAACATATATGATTGTGATGGAATACTATTATGCTATAAGAAATGGTGAATAAAATGGCTTTAGAAAAATCTGTGGTCCAAAGGCCACATAAACTGTATACCTTTTAACTGTAAAACTGTGTACCTTTTAACTCGGGCATACTACTATTGACTCTATTCAAAAGAGATCAAAGATAGTGGAAGAGGATCTATTTGTACATAAAAATATTTATAGCAGTTCTTTTTATGGTGACAAAGACCTAGAAATTGAAGGGTTGTCATCAACTAGTGAAGGGCCAAACATGTTGTCATATATAATACTATTGTGTTATAACAAATGACAAACAAGACAATCACAGAAAACTTAGAAAGACTATATGAAATGATGCAAAGTGAAGTGAACAGAACCAGGAAAACAGCTTACATAGTAACAGCAATAATGTAGAATAATTAACTGTGATTGAATTAACTACTTTCAGCAATGCAAGGATCCAAAACAAGCCCAAGGGACCAATGCCAAAAATAAAGTCTATCCACCACTATACCAGGAACTGATGGACTCTGAATGCATATTGGAGCATGTCATTCTTCACTTTTTTTCCTCCATGAATTTTTCTCTTGTGTAAGCAGTATGCCTTCTTTCACAAAATGATGAACATGAAAATATGTATTGCAAATTATTCCTGTGCAACATATATCATTTTTTACCTCCCCTCTTATGGGGGAGAGGAAGGACGGAAAGAATATGGCTTGCAAAATGTCAAAAATGATTATTAAAAATTGTATAGGTATGTAAAAAATTAAAAAAAAAAACCTGAGAAGGTTTGTATGAGTTGATTTAAGGTAAAGTGAGAAGGATTAGGGGAACATTGTATGCAGCAATAAAATAAGCAATATTGTTACTACAAACGACTATGAAATACTTAACTATTCTAATCAATACAATAATCCACAATAATCACAAAGTTGAAAAATTCTATCCATCTCCAGAGAGAGAAGTAATGAATACTGACTGCAGGTTGAAAGATATTTTCAAACATTATTTTCTTGTTTTGTGTTTTTATGTGTGTTTTCTTTTAGAACATAGTTAATATAGAAATATGTTTTGCATGATTTCATATGTACCATGGCATTACATTTCTTCTGTTCTCAATTATTGGTAGAGAGACTTAAGGGAGGGAGAAAATTTAAAACTGAAAATAAAAATAGAAAAAGAAACCAAAAGAAAAGTTTTTTGCATAGATGGGAGGACAGGAATATAGGACCATAGTCATGGATTAATTTTCTTTCTCACCTTTTGAAATGTTAACTAGATCTAAGAGTATTTCCATATTTTGTTTTCTTCCTTTCCTTCAGATACTTCATATATTGATTTCTCAGAGCCTTTACAGTTGTATCATCTCAAGAATTTATGTCTTCTTTATATAATTGGCTTGTTTTGACTGCTTTTCTCATGTTTATCCTCCTTTAGGTTTATTTCTGCCACCTTTAGGCAGAATAATATTGGATTCTAAATGTTATTGTTCTACCATTCTTAATGTGAAATCAATTTATTTGAATGTTTTGGGTTTTTGTGGGGGGGTTTTGCAGATTTTTTTCATTCTTTTCCCTTTTGTAGTCCCCTTTCCATCTCCATGCTTAAATTTTCCTGGAATGACTTTTTAGTTGGCTATCTTCCTGTGCTTTCTTTAAATTCCCCTTACTTTCCATCTTTTTCTTTGGTTTATGAACTGATGCCACTAATAAACAGCCATAATTCTTCTTAAGATTTTACAGAAGAGTTTTTAATTTAATCCCATCTTAATTCTCAGGTATCTCTTTCTATTTGGCAAGTAAATCAAAATTTTTCAAGGTATTTCCTTACTACTCACTAATTTACATTGGTTTAATTTACAAATGCTTATCTATTTTCATATTTTACATTCATTTAATTGACCTAATGCTTTATAATTTATAAAATTCTTCTTCTAATAATCTTCTGAAGTTGGTAGCACAGCCTCCAGAATAAGAAACCAAAGCCGTGAGAGCTTATGTGACTTTTCTAAGGACTCAAAGCAAATGAATGTTATTGTCAAAACTAGAAAGTATTCATTGTGACTCCAAATGCTGGATCTTTTCCATTGCACGGTATTGATATACTTCAGTAGACGAATCTTTGAAAATTGAGGCCTATCTGGAGTCTGTGTCATAATTTTCACCATTAATTCTCATTCTATAGAACCAAATTAATGTGGAGCTTTTTATAAAGAAAACCATACTGGGACTGGATTAAGTTTACATTAGTGCTTTACTTTAAATCCTAAAATCACATTGCTTCCTTGAACTCTGCCTATTATTCTTCCTATGAGCCTATATAGAAGTATGGGGGGAGGTAGCACTTAGGTTTCAGTTAATTAACTTTTTATAGAATATTATTACTGCATAGTTCATTATAGAAATAAAAGTAAAATCTTTCATTTCTCTAATGATTTCAAGTTTATAAAACACTTTAGGTAGATTTTTGCATTTGGTACTCATCACAATCCCAAGAGGTGGATGCCTCAAGTGTTATTGTGCCCATTTTATAATTGGAGAAAGTTTAATTGATGTGCCCATGGTGATATAGATAGTACATATGAGAAACAAGATTACCATCATAATCTGTTAGGAGCTGAGCATACAAATAAGGTGTGTTTCTTGCTAGGATCCATTAAAAGATAAATAGGTTGTATCACATGCACACACATTGCAATAACCTTCTAATGGGTCTCCCTGCCTCAAATTTCTCATGACTTGAGTCCATCTTCCACACATTGCCAAAGTGGTCTTCCTAAGTATAGGTCTTATAGCCCTAACAATAAATTACAGTGTCTTCCTTATTCTGCTCAGAATTGTTGTAAGGAACAAATGAAGTATTTGTAAAGCACCTAGCCCAATGCCTGGCACATTATTGGCGCTTAACAAATGTTTGGGCAGCCAAGTGGGTAGAGTGTCAGGTGTGGAGTCAAGAAAACTCATCTTCCTGACTTCAAATCCAGTTTCAGATACTTACTAGCTATGGAAGTCTTGGCCAAGTTACTTAATCCTAGTTGCTTCTTTTTTCTTCTCTGTAAAATGAACTGGAGGAGGAAATAGCAAATTTGCTCCAGTATCTTTGCCAAGAAAGCTCCAATAGAATCAAAAATTGAACACAACTGAACAACAATAATAAATGCTTATTTCTTCCCTTGCTTCCTTATTTTTATCATTCTCCCTTCATTCCTTATTTCCTTTTTCCTCCCTTATTTTCTTTCTTCCTTCCCTCTTTCATTCTTCCCTTTTTTGCTCCCTTCTTTATTTTCCTTTTTTCCTTTTCTTCCTTCCTCCACATTACTTCCTGACTGATTTATTCAGTGTATGTTTATATAGCATTATTTATGGCATAAATAGAATATATATTTAACATATATATAAATATGAAAATAAATATATGTACATTTAATCCACAATTCATGCACATTCATTATGTAATGATCCTTATATTAACTCTTTGAGGTAGATAGAATTATTCCCATAAGCAAGCGAAGCTCTGAGAGATGAAGGGATTTGCCCAAGCCCCAGAACTAGGACATGAAATCAAGTCTTCTGGACCCAAACCTAATGTATATTACTTTAAGAAACCCTTTCTTAGTAACAGAGGTAGTGTAGGTGGCTATCCATACATGAATTAAGGACACAGCCTGAGCCTCCTAACTTCTAATCTTGTACTCTTTTTACTGTAACATAAAACACTTGCAAATTTGCTTTTCTTGTCTCTTCAGACCCACTGCTGGGTTGAAAGAAGAGCAATAGCATCTTTGGATCTGGGAAGGAACCCATACTGGAATCAGAGATAGATCTGTTAAAAACATCTGATTAATAAAACTCTCTCCCCAGAGCATGCACAATATGATCAGCCTTCTGTCAGCCCATGTGGAAAAGACTGGGAGCAAGAGGTTTCTTCTAGGAAGTCCTGATGACCTGTAATGGAAGTGCCATGAACCCTGATTTAGAGAATTTGCAGATATTCTATTACTGGTTCCAGTCTACTAACCATGTGATGAAAATATAAACTATTGATAAGTTTCTAAGGTGAAAGTGGGGCGCATTCAAAAAGCTTCTAATTTTCCTCTTCCCTGCCTGATTGTGTTAACACAACCAGACAAGGTCTATTATGTGCAGTGGTTTGCTGCACCCAGTTTATACAGACTTGGAAAAGTTTATTGTTCAATTTTCAAATTGAAATTTTACACTTCTGAAATTGATAAATGCTATGAACTCAGAATTGATTTATTGCTTTATTAATGATCTAAGCTTAAAAAAGTGATGGGAAATTTTTGGTAATTCAGATTAAACTTAAAGGTGTGCCATGCATTTTTTCAGATCTAATTATTAAATATTTACCAGCACACATTTGGCTATAGCTCTCTGATTCCCCAATGAGGAGATAGACCTCAGACCTTTTCCTTTTCACTATGGACCTCATCATATCGCCCATGAACACATGGCCCTGCTATGACTTCTGTCCATTGCCTTTCTCTCATTTTTAGGTAAAGATATATCATAGATTTCTATGACCTCGTGAGTGTCAGAATTTTGGATTAGCAAGTGCCAAAGAAGAGATTTAGCAAATAGTAGATTTCTATTCAGTAAGAGGAAATTTGTAACCCTTTCCAAATAGAAAAGTTTCTTTCCTACTTTTTGAGGTTCATAAGACTATAACATGTTTATAGGGAGCCTAGAAAACACTTCCCCTAATCCCCCCATTCCCTGAATGCACAGATCCAAGGAGGTTCTGAATTAGCTAACTCATGTGGAGAGGACAAGTAGGAGACTCCCCATGGGGGAAGTAGTATATGAATGAGTGTGGGACATAATGTTTGTTAAATGACACACTGAAGTTTAGGGCCAGATCACTGCGATGTCCAAACTGCCTTCCAAAGGGTATGAAAGCTCATTTTTTAAGATTAGGACATCACAGTCAGCCAACTAGTTTAAAAGGGAATTCAGTTCCCATAAGGGAAATGGAATTGTGGTTCCTAATGCATGTCTATGTGTGTATTTTGTAATAGACTGAATTGGAGTTAAGAAACCGGATTTCCTGCTCTAAATGACATCATTAGAATGAACATAACACATACTTGCAACAGCGAGGGAGGGGTGCCAGCAGTAGTTATTGGAGGTTCCTTTCAAAGTCTGTGGAAATTCTGTAAGGAAATGTCCCAAAAGTTTAGCAAAGCCAGCTGTTTCCACTTCAAAAAAAGAAAAAAATAATCAACAAAAGATACAAAGCTAAACAGATGCATCCAAAGAGCCATTTGTATGTTCATTTTACAACATGCAAAATTCATATTGCAGTTGGGGTGTGAACTTAGGGTGTTGGTGGTCATGGTGTTTATCATTGGAAAATCATATTTTGAGGAAATATGGTGTTGTGGAGAGAGCCCTATATTAGAAACCATAAGACCGAGATTCATCTAGACTTCTTACCGACTCAGTTGGATGAGTGATCTTGAGTGAGTCATTTCCTTTCTTGGGTCCTCTGTTTGCTTTTCTGTGGAAATATGGGGTTTGGAAGAGATAATATGCAAGGTTTCTAAGGTACAGGGTATGTTGGAGCCA
The DNA here is from genome assembly GCF_027887165.1 of Monodelphis domestica. Taxonomy (NCBI): domain Eukaryota; kingdom Metazoa; phylum Chordata; class Mammalia; order Didelphimorphia; family Didelphidae; genus Monodelphis; species Monodelphis domestica. The sequence goes on along the minus strand of NC_077229.1, from coordinate 132,827,261 downwards.
GCTCCACATATGCAGACACAGGAGAGCCAGTTGCCATAGTCAGATAAGCTTTGGCATATGATTGTAATGGAATACTACTATGCTATGAGAAATAATAAGCAGGTAGATTAAAAAAAAAAACATGGAAAGATCCACAGGGAAATTATGAAGAGTGAAACAAGCAGAACCAAGAGAACATTATACCCAGCAAAAGAAATACTATTTGAAGAATGAATTTTGTAAGTTCATCTCCAAAGAATCGATAAACAGAAATAAGTAAGACATTGTTTTATATGTACATATATCTTTTTGTCAAATAATGCCTTGTCTAGTGCAGAGAGGGGAACAATGAAGAAAAATACCTGGGAATTTTAGTGTAACAAATTTTAAAATACTTTAAGTAAAAAATATCGTCACAAGCATTTGCACCATGGAAATCTGCAAATGCTACAAATTGATACTTAAGTAATATTTTATTGATTGTCCAGCTTTAATAAAATGGTGTAGAAGATGTTAATACAGATTAAGCTTAAATGTGTTTTATGTTTACTTCCCCCCCCAAAAAAACCCCCACAAGTTAGACATTTACCAGGACACCACTGAAAATGGCCCTTTGCACTAATATTTTATAATTCAAAATCTCATAAATGAAATTGATGATATTCTTCCCCAGTTCATATATTATAAATTCTGACTCATTCCCTTAATCCTTATGGATTTTTTTTTATTTCCCCTGCAGTGAACAACCCTTGATTGTGGCTATGTCTATCAATGGAAAGAACAATGGATTTAGAATCAGGAGACCTGGATTGAAAACTTCCCTTCAGTTCTATGATCATAGTCATGTCAAAACCCATCTGGGTCTAAATAAATTTGAATTTATTCTCAAAATGGTTAGTGTCTTTGCACAGAATTGATGTAATGAGAACATTTTGTAAACCTGAATATGTAAGCATGAGCTATTTGGTTTAGTCAAATTTAGAAAATCCACTTAAATTAGTGTGACCATCAAAATGAAATATTACCAAGAAATCAGTGGTATCTTTAATAAGGAGAGGTAGTATAGTAAAATTGATGAAGATCTAGTTTAGAGTCAGGAAGACTTGGATTCAAGTTTCACTCCTCCTTATTAACCATATGATCTTGGGCAATTCATTTTAGATCTTAATATCATAATTGCCACATAGCACTGGTAGTCAGTTTTTCACACTGGAAGCTGCATTTGTCAACAAAATCACAGAAGTAGATGGGGGAAATAGTCAATAATAACTTCCATTTATAATGGCCCATAAAATTTGCAAAGCACTTCCTTCTTCCCAGCATTTTTTGATGTACAATTACTCTTATTCCCATTTTTAAGGGACGTAGGAAAGAGAGAGACAAGAGACAGAGATGGAGAGACAGAGCCAAAGAGAGACAGAATTGAATAGGGTATCATACTTTATCCTTAACTTATCTTGCATGATCTTCAGCTCATAAATCTCTTGTCCCCTTGTCCTATCACCATATCTACTTGTCCAAATCCCAACCCTGGAATATTCTCATTTCATCCTATTTGCCTGATGCTGAACAGAGTTGGAGGCAGTTATGCAATTAAGCTGAATGACTTCACTTCTTTTTTTTTTTAATATATTTTATTTGATCATTTCCAAGCATTATTCGTTAAAGACATAGATCATTTTCTTTTCCTCCCCCCACCCCCCATAGCCGACGCGTAAGTCCACTGGGCATTAGATGTTTTCTTGATTTGAACCCATTGCTTTGTTGATAGTATTTGCATTAGAGTGTTCATTTAGAGTCTATCCTCTGTCATGTCCCCTCAACCTCTGTATTCAGGCAGTTGCTTTTTCTCGGTGTTTCCACTCCCATAGTTTATCCTTTGCTTATGAATAGTGTTTTTTTCTCCTGGATCCCTGCAAGTTGTTCAGGGACATTACACCGCCACTAATGGAGAAGTCCATTACGTTCGATTATACCACAGTGTATTAGTCTCTGTGTACAATGTTCTCCTGGTTCTGCTCCTCTCGCTCTGCATCACTTCCTGGAGGTTGTTCCAGTCTCCATGGAACTCCTCCACTTTGTTATTCCTTTTAGCACAATAGTATTCCATCACCAACATATACCACAGTTTGTTCAGCCATTCCCAAATTGATGGGCATCCCCTCGTTTTCCAGTTTTTGGCCACCACAAAGAGTGCAGCTATGAATATTTTTGTACAAGTCTTTGTGTCCATTATCTCTTTGGGGTACAGACCCAGCAGTGCTATGGCTGGGTCAAAGGGTAGATATTCTTTTGAATGACTTCATTTCTAATCTAATTTCTCTTATCTCACCTGGACACTCACTGTTACAAGGTCATTCTTGCCAAACTGATTCTCCTTATTTCCATTTGTCTTTTCCTAACTATTCATGACTCCCCTAACTACTTCTCCATGTTCTCATTTGGGGACTTTACTTCATGTTGAATAGTTTATCCAGATTCTTCTCTTTTCCTTTCTCCTTTCTTCCCAACTCCTGTCCTTATACAAGAGTGCTTTACTATATACATATACCCATTAGATTGTGAACTCCTTGAGAATAGGGACTTTCCTTTGCCCAATGCCTGGCACATAATAAGCATTTAATAAATATTTATTGACTCACTCTTCCCATAATCACTCTAATTTCTCAGTATCAAATTCTGTGATCCATTCCTCCATTCCAACTCAGCCACACAGGAGCATAATGTCCTCTATCTTTCCAAGATCCACAAAAGCAAATGCTCTACTTCCATGATCAGGAACGTTGGCATTCCTCTATCTTTTATAACTTTCCATCATTCTATTTTCCCCATCTTAACTCTTCGAAACCTATTATTTGGCCCCAATTTAACTATCCTTCCATTTATCTAACCCTCAATACTTTTTCAAACCTTTTCTCTAATTTCACTTTCCTACACTCCCAATCTTGGGACTGTAATCAATAATATTCTCCTCTTTCTTTAAATGTCTTGTTACCATTTATGGCTTGTCAAATCCCAACCCTAGGTTATTCCCACTACCTACCTTTCCCACTCTTATACTTGTGATGCCAAATGAAATTGGAGGAGATCACCAAACAAGCTGACTAGGCATACTACAAAATTTTACTATCTGTCCTCAGTGAGGTCCTCTTAGAAGCAAAGTAATCTTTATACTCCTCTTTATTTGGTTATGCCACCCCTCTCACAGCAGCTGTTCTAGACATTGTCTTCTACCCTAAAATCTTTCATACCTTTTCCTCCTCCCATCATCTCAATTAAGTACCTCATCTTTTACTTTCCCAAATAAACAGAGGCCATTTATCATGAGTTTCCTCTCATTCATTCTTTTCATTTCAATAAGCCTTGACATATTGACATCACATCCCTCTCTGTCAGCCTAAAGGTTAATAGCTTTCAGTAATGAAGTGGCCCTTCTCTTTAAGAAGGTCAATTCCTTTATATATGCCCTTGGTCCTATAACCTCCTATGTTCAAAAGCAGATTGGCTCCACAATCTTCTTTTCTTCCTCTTTAATTTCTATCTCATCCTATTTGCTGATTTGTCCCTTGCTTCCTACCAATATACCTGGTTCTTTCCCATCCAAATGAATGAAAAAAATTTTACTAGACCACTTTCTCAAATTATAAAATCATATCTCTTCTAGCTTCCTTTTATAAAGTGAAAAATCCACTTACATCCAATTCTTTTAATTCCTTTCATCTCATTTTTTCAACCTGGCCTTTAATCATCTCATTCAGCTGACACCGTTTCTCTAAAAGAGTTCCCAATTATCTCCTAATTGCCAAATCTGATGCTATTTTCTCAGTCTTCACCTTTTTTGATTTCTCTGTAGCATTTGACACTATTGACTAGTCTTTGCTCATAGAAATACTCTTCTTTATGTTGTTATGACTCTTGCCTGGATCTCCTCATATCTGTTTAACCAGTTCTTATTATCCTTTGCTGGACTATCATCCATGTTATTTCCTGTAACTGTGAGTGCATTCCAATAATTTGTCCTGCACTTTCTTCTCTTCTCTATCTGCCCTCTAATTGGCATCATCATCATCATCTCACCATGAATCTAATTTTGATCTATGCAGATGATCCCAATATCTATGTTTCTAGCTTTCATTGCTCTCCATATAGCCTCACCAACATCCTATATAACATTTAAAATTGACTGTTCAGTTCATATCTCAAACTTGACAAATCTAGCACAGAACTCATTGTCCTATCCCCAAATCCACCCTTTACAAACTTCCCTATTTCTGTCAAAGACCAGATTTATTTAGGAACCCAGGTTTCAAATCTCAGCAATATACTCTACTCACTCTTCTTTACCCCATATGAAGATTCAGTCCTGCCATTTTGATCTCCATAATATCTCTCATACCAGTCTCCTTCTGATTTATTTAATTTCCTTATTTCTCTTTCATGATACTTAGCAAATTCTCCATTGTGGTGTACTTATACTATAATATCATTAAAGGCAGCGCCTAAATCATTTGTATCTTTTTTATCCCCTGAAATACTTTGCACATAGTAGGTAATTAATCAATACTATTTGGGGGGAATGAATGTAACTTTGAAAACCTTCAAGTATTATCAGTCAATACATACTTCCTGAACAACTATCATATCCAAGGCATAGAGTGAGGCACTGAAGATGACACAAAGAAATGCAAGACAAGATCCTTCCTCTTGAAAACCTTATGGCTTATTTAAGAAGATATGACATGAACATGTGAAAAATTTTAAAATGAAAATAGCCCTGCAAAATGAAGAGTTCATTCAACTAGAATATATCAAATGTCTATGATGTGTGTTGCGCTGTACTAAGTGCTAAAAGATGTTTTCAACATTCATAGAATAATAGAGGCAGAAGACACTTTAGAGTAATCTAATTCAACCTCATATTTTACAGATCAGGAAACTGAGACAGAGAGCTGAACAATTAACAATTAAAGTACTCTGTAGTTTTCAGAGCACTTTATAAATATTATCTGACTTTATTCTCACAATCCTAGAAGGCAGATGTTATAATCAGCCTCAATTTACAAATAAGGAGAATGAGGTTAAGTAATTTACCCAGGGTTGCAAAGCTAGTAAATGTCTGAGGCTGGATTTGAGTCCAAGTCTTCCTGATTTGCTTTATCACTTGCTGCCCAAATCACTTGACCATGGTGACACTGGTAGCAAATAGTACAGCTAGATCCTATGAATGCAAATTCAGCAGTAAGTGGCATATTCAACCTGCATACCATTGTCTCACAAGGAAAAGCATGTGAGATGCACAATAGCATGGTTTGAGAGGGCAAGAGTCAGGATAGGGGACATTAAAAGAGAAGAAAAACACTAAGTGAAGACCTTGATAATTTAGCAACAAATTTTGCTTAATGAGGCACCTAGCAAAAGAGAACAGTTTTGAAAAAGGAGGAACAATCCACATATATACATACGTTCATTAAGTACCTACTGAGTTGAGTGCCAGGCACTGTGCTAAACAGTAGCATACAAAGATATAAAGAATAAAATAATTCCTACTCTCAAAGAGCTTACATTCTAATAAAAAATTAAAGAGTATGTCTATAAACCTATGCAAAACAAAAAATAAATGGAAAATTTAATACATGGCAATTCAATATAATGTAGCAAGGAAAGGCAACAGCAGCTGGCAGGATTAGGAAGTGCATCTTGTTTCAGAAGGCATATACTCGTTCTGTGTCTTAAAGGAAGAGAGGGCTTCCAAGAGGCAAAGTAAGGGGAGGTACATTACAAGAATGGGAAGTTGGCCAGGGCAAAGGCCAAATGGGGTGCCTTTGTCAGAAAGAGAGAGAAAGTCAATTTGGTTGCATCATAGAACATGGGAAGAGAAATAATTCATAATAAGACTGAGATCAAAGATGAATCGTACTGAAGGCCAGTTATGATTGGCAGTCTTGACAGTTATTTACATATGTGTGCACTGTATAAAATTCTTATATTTGTAACCCATATCCCCTTCCAAGGCTTTGTCTCAAGGCTCTAACAATGTCACCTTTCTAAAGCATTTTAGAATTTATAGAGAACTTTCCTCATAACAACATCCTTGCGGGGTATAGATTGTATAAGTATTATTATCTCCCAGAGTATGGATGGAATAGCTGAGACTCAATGAGATTAATTGACTTGCTCTAGGTCATTTGGTCAGTAAGTGACAGATATGGGACTTGAACCCAGGTTTCCTGATTCCAGGTCCAATATTCTTTCCATTATATGATACAGATTATTCAAAGACCCACATATTAAAGTGCCCTAACTTGATGTGTTTTCCATGTTCATTGCCCTAATCTCTGGACTATTATTTTTTTCCTTCTGTCTCATAATCCCTTCTATTTTTTATGTATAGTTTCCTTGGGGATTATTCTAAAATTCACTGCTTGCTAGCCCAATAAAGTAATGTGTCAATAAAGTAATGTATTCCTTGGGAGAATTCAGGACTTTCAATACCTCAATACAAAGAAGTAATTCAATTAGCAACATCTAAAGAGACCATGGCAGATTGTTGGGCAATGCATTTGTGTAGGCCTTTCTATATCCCTCAAAGCAGAGAATATTTATGATCACCAACTCTTAAATATATTGGGTCAGCCTTTATTAAAATATCAGTCTCATAGAACATTAGAATCCCATGGAATCTTCAGGGAGTACCAATACCTCTGATATGAGGGTTTGCTGAGCCCTTTACAGAGCCACTCATTCACCTTTGATGTCTGTCTGTCACCAAATCATCTCTAATGTCTGTCTGTCAACCAATTCTCACCTTTGAACCCAAGAAGCTACAGCATGTGCAGCAGTCTTGGCAGATAGGCTAAAACAGTTTGAGGGTAACCAAGAGGCTTCAAACCAATGGATGAGTTAGGGGAATGTCTCCCAAAAGCATGTGAAGACCTCTTCCAGCAGAATAGGCAGATGAAAATGATTTATTCCAATGACCATGAAGGCAGACCTTGCTTGGACATCAAAGACACCAAGGTTATCCACTGCATCTGGGGCCATAGCCAACTATTCTGACATTTGCCTCACCACTGGACTTAGATGGATCTGGAAGAGAGTGAAGGTTGATGACTTTGTGTAACTCTACCTCATTTAAATCCAGTTCTGACACTTCCTCCCTGTGTGATCCTGGGCAAGTCACTTAACCCCTCTTTGCCTAGACTTTACCATTCTTCTGCCTTGGGACCAGAACACAGTATTGATTCTAAGATAGGGAGGTAGGGGTTTAAGAAAGAAAAATGAATAAATAAATCCAATTCACCCACATCAACATATCATCCTGCTGAAAATGAAAGCACAAACAACAACAGGAGCCTAAGAAATTATGTAGTAGAACCCACCACAATACAAATATAGAAACTGAGGTCCAGAAAGGTGAAGGAACAGAGGATATTTAAAGAGATATGCTATCATTATTTTTTTAAAGGACCATCATGGGGGAAAGGGAATATGCCCCTCGCTGGTGAGGAGGGACAGGTGAAATCTGCAAAAAGGAAAATTTAATCCTGAAGAAAGACTTCTTAACAATTAGACTTTTCCATCCGTGCAATGATCATCTTGGAGGGAGCAGTCATGTCTTGGCATTAGTGATTCCTTCCCTTTCACTAAAAGACCACAAGCAGAGATTGGCAACCCCCTCGCTGTGGATATTATGGAGAGTTTTCCTGCTCAGGTATGAATTGGGTTAGGTAGTCTGAGGTGCCATAGAGCTCTGAAATTCTGGGGCTCTCATCTGCCCCAAGCCACGGAACGTTCCTGCATTCTCTTCCATCTGCCACACTTGCACCGATCATTCTGGAGACAGCACTTGTGTACACGGGCAGCCCTACCAATAGTCATTAGACAAGAAGCGTACAGAGCAGTAACTACGGGGCGTATTTCACAGGCCAGTGCCTAACATCTCTGCGAGATACTGTTGTGCATGGATTGTCCTTGGCAGATTTACTTCCAGCGTGATTGTTGTGAGAATTTGTCCAACATAATGAATGATAAACCTGAGTAAAGGGATTATGAAAAAGTTAATAACATTGTGGCAATGTTGCTGCTAATGAAATACAGTTGGCTGCTCCTGCCATTTGGCACGGACGGGCCTAATGCTGTCAACATCACAATGCGCTATTTGTTCCCAATTATTTTACAGCAACAACTGAAATACAATATGTTATTAATCATATTTATTATAAGTATCAATTGGAGAATTTTCTGACATGCTCGATGATGAATAGGTTTATTATGAAAACCAATTCTGTTTGGTTCACGCTGCCTGCTGCAACGTAATAAATATTCTCCCCAGGATAAAGAAGAAAGCCGAAAGAAGCATGGAAACTGCAATGAGGTGCCTTGTCTTTTCAAAGTCTGTGATTCCTGTGTGACCAAGCTCTTTGCCTTTCTCCTAATTGGAGATCTCCATCAGAGTAATGAGTATTGTCTCCTGAAGGCAGCCCATTGCCCTTTCCAAAAGCTCTCCAAGCAAAGACTGGATGAACACTTCATGGAGATGTTATCAGTGGGGTGGGACAGGGAGAGGGGCTGGATTCATATCTAGGTTGCACTTCACTGATTTTCAAGGTCCCATCAAACTCTGATTTTCAAAGAATATGGTAAAGTGGAAATAGAGTGGGAGATAGCATCAGAGGGCATGGATTCATTTTGCCTCTCATAGTTACTAGACATGTGATGATGGATGTATCATTTTACCTCTTTGGGCTTCATCCACTTCATCTGCAAAAAGAGGGCCTTTAACTAACTTGCTTTTAAGGTCCCTTACAACCCTGAATCCATGATATGGGGTCCTCAAGTTTTAGGAATTAGGGGGAAAAAAGGGAAAAAAACAACTCACATCTCTATAACACTTTATTGTTTATAAGTTGCCATTGAGTTATTTTACAAGTCTTCATGACCCCATTTGGGTTCTCTTGGCAAAAATACTGGAATAGTTTGCCATTTCCTTTTCAAGCTTATTTTATAGATGAGGAGACTGAGACAAACAAGGTTAAGTGACTTGCTCTGGTCACACCACTAAGTAGTTATGTGAGACGGGATTTGAACTTATGAAGATGAGTCTTCTTGAGTCTGGGTCAAGTACTCTCCCCACTGCTCCTCTTATCTATCTCTATAGTTTATAAGCTTTCTTTAAAACAACTCTGTCAAGGCAGATAATGCATGTTTTGGTCTCCTTTTTAAAAAATAAATACATTGGGATTCAATAGGTACATTGAATGACCTAATATATCACATTATTAGCAAGTATCAGAACTGGAATTAGAACCCAGATCTTTTGATTCTAAGTCTAGAGCTCTTTTCTTATCTCTTTGGAGTGGGACCAGGAACCTTTGGTTCATGTATCTGAATTGAGGTCCTGAGCCCTCTGCTTGTTAACTGTATGACTATTGATGTGATCAGAAGGCAGCCTAGTTCCATGACAAGGCTCTAGGGTTTGAGATTCTGGTTTCAAACGCTAACTGTGCCATTTATGATCCATGCGACCTTGGGCAAGCTCAAATCTCTGAGCCTCAGTTTATTCAGAAAAAGGAAGAGAGAGAACAAAATCATTCCATTTATATTGGCTCATTCCACAAACATTTCTTAAGCAAACACCATATGAAAGGTCCTGACCTAAGATGTTAGTAATAAAAACCTCTCTAAGCCTACATTTCCTCATCTTTAAAATAAATGGTTTAGACAAGATAAATATTAAAGATTCTTCTGACTTCAATATTCTGGGATTCTGTGAGGCTTGGGAAAGCAGAGAGAAGAGTGATTCCTTTGGATATTAGAGATGATCTAGTTCAAACCTCTTTCTTTCATATTTGAGGAAAGGGAAGCCCTGGGAGAACAAGTTATTTGCCCAAATCATATATGTAAAAAGTGTCAAAAATTGTCATTTCAATTTATTCCTGTGACTCAGTTTTATGCATAGGACACTGACTCTGGAATCAGAAAACCTAGATTCAAATTAATCATACTACCTGCATGTACTTTTGCAAGTCATTTCAACTCCATGGGCCTCAGTTTCCTAATCTATAGAATTAGATAGTTGCACTAGATGATTCCTGAAATCCTTTTCAGCTATAGATCTCTTTTTCCAGAACTCTGATGTCAAGATCTGTGACTAGATTTAATTGGTTCTGTTCTTTACATCACAGCTCCATTCTAGACCAATCCTAATGGATGAAATTTTGCAAAAATGTCATTGGGAAAAGAGGGAATATGAACTTGCACATCCTCTTTGTGAATATCCCTTCTTTGAGGAATTTCACATCCCAGATATGCTAAGTTGCTCCGTCAGTTACTCTAGTCCTCCAATTCTCTTGACCTGGGAGTTAGTAGAGATCTTTATTTCCTATTTTTATTTATTTATTTATTTATTTATTTATTTATTTAGTTAGTTAGTTAGTTATATCAACTGATAGCAAGGTTCAAGTGTATATATACACTTATACATATATATATGCTAAAAGTGAAAAGTAATATAGCAAAACAAAGAAAAATATTTGAAACACACAAAATTACAAGATTATATACTCATCTATCCTCTATAACCCTGTCCTAGGAAAACAAGAAAACATTGCTATACTCTTTAGTGCCTAGAAGTTTTTTTTAATAGAATACTTTTTTAAAAAGTAATTCTTCTTTATAACATTTTATTTTCCCCAAGTACACATAGAAGTCATTTTTTTTTAAATCCTTACCTTCCGTCTTGGAATCAATACTGTGTATTGGCTCCAAGGCAGAAGAGTGGTATGGGCTAGATAATGGGGGTCAAGTGACTTGCCCAGGGTCACACAGCTAGGAAGTGTCTGAGGCCAGATTTAAACCTAGGACCACCCCTTCTCTAGGCCTGGCTTTCAATCCTCTGAGCCACCCAGCTGCCTCTTAGAAGCCATTTTTAACATTCACTTTCTCCCATTTTGAATTCCAAATTCTTTCCCTCTCTTCCCTTCCCTCTTCCTGAGACTGGCAGCAATTTGATATAGGTTACACATGTGCTATCATGTAGTAGATATTTCCATATTCCTCATGTTGTAGAAGAAGACATACATCATGAAAAGAAAAAGAATATGAAGATAATAAAGTGAAAAATAGTATGCTTGAATTTGCATTGAGACTCCATTATCACTTCTTTCTCTGACAGTAGATAGTGTTTTTCTTCATGAGTCCTTTGGAGTTGTCTTACATCATTGTATTGCTGATAATTGTAAAATCACCCACAGGTGATCATTGTAAATAATTGCAGTTATTATATGCAATGTTCTCCTGATGATGCTCACTTAATTTTGCATCAATCCATATAAGTCTTCCCAGGTTTTTTTCAAAATTGTACCAAAGAGTATACTTCAAAGCAGACAAAATATTAGAAAGAAGAGCCACCAGAGAATAGTTCACTTTCTGAAAATCAGCCTTTACGTCTCATTGACCATCTTGAGACCCTCAGTTCTGGGACAGGAGGAGGACGGCTGGATTAATTGTCAGTCTTTTGGACTTGCCCACAGTGTTATTGTGAGAATGAAATAATTTGATCTATGTAAAGCCCTTTGAAAACCTTAAAGAGCTGTATAGATCCCAGCTGTTATTGTTGTTCATTCCTGGCTGTAGATATTATCCAACCTCACTTCATCCCTGGAGTTAGTGTGCCTGATACGGTTTAGGTAGGAGTTAACGTCAGTGGTCCCGACGCCCCCTCAGACTCCGTGATTCCATGTAGCTCCCCATTAACATGAGCACACAGCCCCGCCTTGTTAGACCCTGCTCTGAGAGAATGCCCAGAAACACTCAACACATTTCCTACTTCTGCCCCCACAGTATTAAAAATTTATGCATCCTTAGTCTGGCTCACAGGGCATGAATCAATCAATAAGTGAAACCTATCCAGGTCAATTTCTTAAATCTACAGTTCATTCGTTGGGGGAAAATAGCCATTTGTCCTGCTTTATCATCCCATCTGGATCGGTGATCAGGGAGGAAAAAATGCCAGAACGTTCTCAGAACAGTTTTGGCCTTTTTACCATCCACTCTGAGCTTGATAAACACCTCACTTCAGTGGGAGACGGTGTGAAATGGAATATGACCCCCAGATCAATAGATTACACTTATTGAAAGGATGAATAACTGGAGCAATGTTATGGAATATAAAGCAGATTATTTAGATAGCGTGTAAATTGCCAGTTTTATCGGATCAATTTTCAGACCTTCAGAAAATGCTGAGGGAATGCCTGGCTTCTAAAAGACATTCCTTTTGTATCCAAATGTAGCAATTCTGTACATTTATTTAATCTCTTTCTGTGCATTCTGAGGAATAAAGAACCTCAGAAGAAGGCACTGAAGTTGTCAAGTATCTGTAAAGTAGATACAACTACGTTCAAGCTATTTTGCCTCTGCAAGTCCTTTAGGTTGTGAACACGACTGTCTGATTTTATAAACACAGAATCATCAAATGTAGGTACTGTACCATTTTCCTTATTAGAAACACTATCTGTGTGACCTTGGGCAAGTCACTATCCTCAATAATAACAATAATATTATCCAGTATTGACCTAGTTTGCAAAGAGCTTTACATATATTATCTCCTTTGAATTCCATAGAAACCCTGGGGAGATAAGTACTATTATTGTTTCCATTTTTTAGATAAAGAAATAGAGATTGAGGTAGATTAAGTGATCTGCCCAGGTGTAAAATTATGTGTAATGGGGGAATTTGAACTCAAGTCTTTCTGACTCAATATCCAACTCTTCAGGCATTTGGTTCTTTCCTGTAAAATAAAGAAGTTGGACTTCTAACTGTAACTCTATGCTCCTGCAATTCAACTGGGACCCAGAAAAGTGATGAGTCTTTCTCTGTTTTGCCTCTAAATTCATTAGATCAGAGTAATTTTTTAGATAATTAAATGGCACCTTGGAAACCAGAAAGAAGGCTCCTAGGGAAATGAACATAGGGCAGGGAAGTTTGGATTAGGGTGGCAGGTGAAAGCTGGAATGTTGTTTTTCTGGGAAGGCAGGTCTAGTTGGAAATGTCAATGTGATCACTTCAGCAGTCAGTGTACCTCAAGAGGCTATGGATTCTTATAGGGAGAGCTAGCTCCCAAAGATGGAGAAGCAAAATGAACTAACTCATTTCTCTGAGGTTCTAGACATCTATAAAAATGAAAGCAAGGCCTATTAAGGAAATCAGGAGCCTAGGACCCAACATCGCAGCTTCCTTTCTCAGAACTCAGCGTTTGCATGGTACTTTTCCCACAGCTTTGTGAGGTGGGTGCTGAGGGTATTGTTTTCTTCATTTCATTTCATTGATGAAGAAACTGAAACTCAGAAAGGGAAAAGGTCATTCAGATAGTAAGCATTAGATCTGCCCCTGGGACTGGGATTAGAACCCAGATCCAGAATCTGAGACCAATGCTCTCTGTCCACTATACCAAACTGCATCCCAACATAAGGAGAACAATTCCTCAGGACTAGCTCCAACACTGCTGGGCAGGAGCCCAGGACATTTGGAAAGAAAGGCTGCAGTGACAGATTGCAAAGTTCATCAGTTAAGGTATGTGGTAGCTTGGACCAGAGGGATGCCTTAGAGACTGCTTTGGAGTACCCCCAAAGCAAGAAAGAGACCAAGAAGAAAGTCACGTTCCATAGTTTTTTGGAGATTGCATGATGAGCTGGCTCCTGAGGAAAGCAACCTAAGACCCACTTGCATTTCCTCTATTTCCAGAACTAAGCAAAAATTTTACAATCAATAGCCATCTATTTCTCTTATGTCTTTCATCTATTTTGTCTCATATGTGGTAGGATTATGTCATATTTATATTCCTTTTGCCTTGGCCAACTTCCTCTACTCTCTCACTGCTTGCTGAGTTTCTTTCTTTCTTCCTCTCTCTTTTTTTTTTCCTTTCAAGGGGTTGTTTGCTTGTTTATTGTTTTAAACCATAGTATTCTGCAGTACATCCATATTTTCTTCTCAACTTTGAGAGACACATCCCTGTTTTGAATTGAATAGTAAAATATTTTTTCACATTCTCCTTTGAAGTCAAGAGTGTCATGGAAATATGCCAGAGCATCCTTCAGCTCTGTACACTCACTATTAGGTCAAAAGCAATCATGAACTGGCACCAATGCCAGTTGGGGGAGCCATAAATTGGTCCAACCATTGTGCATCTCAGGAATTGTTCACAAAGAAGGTGGCTAATATGGCAATAATGGCAATAGAAACCTTTTATATAACTCTTTTAAAAACCCCTTAATTCAGTTTTAGTGTAAATTCTAAGACAGAAGAGTGGTAAGGGCTGGGCATGAGAGTTAAGTATCTAGCCTAGGGTCACATAACCAGGAAGTGTCTGAGGACAGATTTGAAGAACATAGGTCTTCCTGACCGCAAGCCTGGCGCTACAACCATTGTGGTTCCTAGATGCCCTTGCTTTTATATAAGTCTTTAAGGTCTATAAAACAACTCTCTCTGTCTCTCTCTCCCTCTCTCTCTCTCTCCCTCTCCCTGTCTCTCTGTCTTTCTCTGTCTTTCTGTCTCTCTCTCTCTGTCTGTGTGTGTGTGTCCTTCTCTCCCTCTCTCTCTATTCATCTATCTATCTATTCATCTATCTAGATCTTCATTTTATCTTCACAATAACCCTATAAGTCAGATCCTATCATTATACACATTTTTCAGATGAAGAAACTGAGTTTGAGAAGTTAAATGACTACTTACCCCAGGTCACACAGGAAGTGTCTGAACTATGATTTGAACTCAAGTCTAGAACTCTACCCACTATGCAACCTAGTTGCCTATCTTTGTTGGGCATATAACCCAAGGAGGTCAATAACAAAAATACAGGTCTCCTATACTTGAAAATATTTTTAGCAATATTTCTTGTAGTAGCAAAGAATAAAAAACGAACTAGATGCCCATCAACTGGGGAATAGTTAAACAAATAAGTTGTCATACTTGCATGTAATAGACTATTGCTTAGCCATAAGAAATTATGAATATGATTAAAATAAACATGAGAAGATAGCTCAACAAATGTGAAGTGAAATAAACAAAACTGGGTAAACAAGTTAGAGAATGACCACAACATTATAAAAAGAACCAATCATAATAAAGTAATGGAAATGAACAAGTTTGGTCCCAGAGGAAAAAAATGAGATGGTGACTTCCTCTTCTTTTTTGAGGTGAGAGGATTGTGGGTGTGGAGCATTCCTGATCACCTTGTCTGTTTTCATTAATGTGCTGGTTAGTTTTGTTGAATGTTTTTAGCCTCTTTTTTTTTTTTTTGGTCGTTAGAAGGGTTTTGGCTTTCTAGGAATGAATGGAAGGAGAGCCACAGTGAGAAATATAGGAAATATAAAAAGAAGACATCAATAAAATTTATTTTAAAAACACCATAGATGCTGTTTTTAAGTTAAAGCAATGTGGTCACCTTAACAAATATAGTCAATAAACATGATGTTTTCTGGACATCAGAACTCTGATAGTATATGACCTTTCCTATATGATGACTGTGACTCATAGAGTTTAAGGTAAGATTCTAAGTTGAGGGGCACACTTGAGCTAGAATTTATGTTTTCCAGGATTTAGTGCTTCATAATCACATTTTGGGACAGTTAGGCTATGCAGTGGATAGAGCATCCGACTTAGGCAGACCTGAGTTTAAATCCAGCCTAAAACACTGACAAGCTGTGTGACACTGGACAAGTCACTTAACCCCGTTTCCTTCAATTTTCTCCTCTACAAAATGAGCTAGAGGAGGAAATGATAAACCATTCCAGTATCTTTGCCAAGAAAACTGCAAATGGAGTCACGGAGAGTTGAATAAAATTGAAAATAATTAAAAGACAACAAATACAACAACAACAAAAACAATTTTAGTAATGTTATAGGAAAAGATTATATTCTTCCTGTTAGTTCTCAGTAGATAGAGCTCAAAGGGACTTTAGCAATCACTTAAGCCAACATCCCGGTTTTATTGATGAAGAAAATGAGGAGTAGAAAGGGAAAATAACTTGCCCAAGATCAGCCAGGTAATATGTTGCAGAGCTGTGATTTGAATCTTGGATCTCTGATTCCACTGCAAATGACTTTTCCATTAGATGTTATCACATTGCTTTGAACAGCTCTCAGTTCCAGCAATTTGTCCTTGGTCTTGATCATTCCTATTCCAAGAGGCCTCTATGTTTACCATATTAGGTTCAATTTAATCCTGCTCCGTATCCCTTAGGAGTCATTTCTCTGAAGTCATTGCCAGCAATTTGATTGTGAGGAGGGGCAATGGGTCACAATATCCTGCCTAGGAGGACTTGGGAAATAGATTCTAAGGGTGTTTACACAAGTTTCTTCCCCTAAGACTCTTCAGATTAGAATAGACAACTCCCACACCAGGAAGGAACCACCGCTCTTTTCCCCTATCCTTACTGAGCAATGGGCACCAATAGTCATTTTGTTTCCTTAAGTGAGAGGACTTGGACGGTATACCTGCCTTTATCCTCCCACTTTAATTTTCTTTACATTCTGTGATGAACACAGTGCGTATCATTAATCATATAACCCTCCTATTGAGAGTTTTAGTTTCTCTGTTGCCTATCAACCTGGCTCTTTAGTATTTATAAGCCAAGCTTTCTAGATTACTCTTCCTACATAACCAGCTTGGTTATGTCACTCCCCTCCCAAACTTGTAGTGACTACCTATTGTTTATAAAATAAAGGACAAAGTCCTTAACTTGAGATTCAAGGCTTCCCACAGTCTATTTCTAACCTATCTTTTTTGACCCTATTTAATGCAGCCATCCCTCCTTCTGTATTAAAACCAAATTGGACTACTTATTCTTGAGTTCTTGAACATTTGGTCCCTCCTCCATCTTTGTGCCTTTCCCATCATCATCCCATATTCCTGGATGGACTACCTCACTTTCCCCCTCCTCTTTTAAAAAAAGTTTTATTTAATTCAATTAACAAATTTATGTTCTCTTGCGCCCCCCCTCTCTCTCTCCCTCTCTCTCTCTCTCTCTCTCTCTCATTCTCTCTCTCTTTCCCTCTCTCCCTCCCTCTGTGTGTGTGTGTGTCTCACGCACACAGATACACATGTATATGAACACATATATGTATATATATGAATAAACATTTATTAAGAGTTTTCTAGGTGCCAAGCACTATGTACTGAGGGTTCCAAGAAAGACAAAAGACAGTCCCTGCTTTCAAGTGGCTCACAGTCCATGTCCCATTCTTCACTCTGAGTCCAGCACTTACCTATCGGGGTATGTATAACTTGGTTTAACTTGGGTTCCATAGAATGGTCCTCACATTGATCAAAGTCCTTCAGTCTTTCAAAGTTGTAGGTTTTTGCAATGTTGCTGTTATTGTATAAATGGTTATCCTTGCTCTGCTCACTTTTCTTGGGTTGAGTTTTTGCTTTCTTATAAGGGTCAGTTTATGCCATCACATTCTCCAAGACACTATGATGGCTATTAATCAAAAGAAATCTCTGTCTTCTCAAACACCTCCTGGATGCCCACATTTTCTAGTTCTCTTCTGCACAAACCAATCATGATTGGACTTATTTATGTGCCTCTTCTTTCCCCAAGTGGACCATAAAGTCCTGGAGGGTAATGACTATGTTTTATTGATCTTTACATGACTAAATCCTACCATAGTTCTTCACACAATATAGTAGTTCATAAATTTTTGTTAACTGAATTAATTAATAAAAAGCTCCTAAGTTTAGCGGGTGAACAACAACATATATCAGAGATAAGAAAAATATCATTCAATTCATCAAAACATGTGTTAGGTGCTCTCTCTATGTAAAACTGGTGATATAAAGACAAGCCATTCAATTAAGAGGCCATGAAAATCGTTGGGATGAGAGGTCATAAGGGTGTGAATTGAGGTAATGATTGTGAGTGGAGAACAGACTTGAGAGACATTGCAAAAATAGGAAAAATCAAAATGTTCTGTCAAAGCTAGAGTAGAGAGATCAGTTAGCATCTCCACTTGTATCCTTTATTCACTTCCCCACCTTACGTGTAGGCATTGCAAGGTAATGGGATGCCTCTGTCAGTGGAAGGAATGAGAGAATCATAAAAAATTATAATAGCTGGAGAAACATTTCGAGTCAGGGATGGTCTTTGCAGAGACAAAATCTGACTGATTAGATCATCTTCCAGACTTGAGGAAGAGAGATACCCTTCTAGGTTGTACTGACCAGTTCAGAAGGACATGAGGAGGACTTGAAAAGTGGGACAGAAAGAAAATTCAGTTTAGGAATAAAGAGTGTAGTTTAGTCTGGAGCTTCCTTTCTGTCATATCTCTCAGGACTTGGCTCTGACAATAGGAGGTCCCTGATAGGTGTTGATTTCTATCTTGCGTCCAATGATCACTTCTCTGAAATTCTCATTCCCTTGACACTAATTGTGTCCCCATTTAGCCGATGTGAATAAAAAGGCCAATTGGATTAATATAAAGTCTTAGATGCCCTCTCACCCTCAAAACTGGACTACTTAGCATAAGGGTGACACAAGTTGGCCAGAAGCTTGTCCCAATTTTACTCCCTATTTCATAATATCTGGATAATTATAAGGGTCAAAAGGATATTGTTGAATGTTTCAAAACTTCTCATTGTTCCCGTGTTAGGAAACTCAAGCATCCTTTCCAGCTCTGAAGCCTAATTCAGGAATCCCCTCAATTAATAGATTGTTAGAATCACAGAATTAGGGTGGAAGGGATAGGAAATGAGTAAATTCTGGCACAACACCATCACTTTAAAGGTAAGGAAGCTGAGATCCAGTGGTTAAGTGACTTTTACAAAGTCAGAAGACTAAAACCAAGGTCCTTTGAGTCTTGAAATAATGTGTTTGTTTTTTGTTTATTTTTTTACAGTACAAAGTCAGAACTGTCATGCATAGATGATCACTACAAATATGTTGGGAAATAAGCTGAATGTTTGTTATTTATTGTAATTGTATGCCACTTAGCAATTCACTTAATTTCTCTATACCTCAGTGTCCTTATCTGTAAAATAGATAATAATACTTGCATATAGCCAGATTGCAATAAGCAACATGCTTTGTAAAGTTTAAAGAATCCAGAATTTGAGCTATTATTATTTTTTTTATTAATCAAATGGGAGTTTGGGCTGAATGTTTTCCAAGATCCTATCTAAATGTTTGATTTTATATTGGTTCCTTAGAATAATAAAACAAACTTCTCATTTCTAATATGAGATCTATGTTTTTAAGATAATTTTTTTTGTTTCTTCCTACAAGATGTCTTAATCAATTTAAAATCAAAACACAGTGGGACATATTGTTGGGAGTAGTATTTTCCCAAATCTACTCAGGCTTCATACTTGCTTTATCACCAGTTTTAGAAAGAAACTCCTGGAGACTTTTTCATCTGTATAGTCTCAGGATTCATTTTGATGATGGCCCAGAAAGTCTTCTAGCAAATTTGTTGGCAGTTGGGACCCATTTAATCAGCAGAGTGCATTGATTCCGTTACTCCTTCAAAGGCATGTGCTATTGATCTCGTGTCCTTCTTAATTGCATACTTGGAAAACTCACTTCTCATGGATGCCTTTTGGTTTTTAATTTGACATCTTCGTTTCCAAACATAAGGCCAGGAAATTGTCAAATATTTCCCAAACTGTGCTTTGATTAAATCACAAAGGTAATTTTCTGAGAACTCCCTGACTTGCTGAGCAATTTACTTTACCAGCTCCAGCAGAAGGAGAGAGAAACATCCTGGATGTTAATGGAGGTGTCTCTTGGTGATACTAAAAATACCTGGGGCAGCTAAATGGATAGAGTGAATAAAATATAAGATTTGGAATCAGGGAGTCCTGAGTTCAAGTTCAGATGCAGATATTTATTGTCTGTGTCATTACAGATAATAAACAAGTAAATTAAATAAGTGGACAAGTCACTTAATAGCTGTGAATTTCAAAACTACTCAACCCTGTTCAAACCATTCTTTAGAGGATGGGATTTGGCTATTTCCTGATCAATAACAATAGAGATACTTGGAATGACAGAATCAGGTCTTGGAAACTACAATCTCCACCCTACTCAAGGCAACAGGATTTAGAAAGGGCTGCAGCAAAGCTCAAAATTTAATTATTTGAGAATATGACCTTCAACAGACATGTGCAAAGGGGACAGACCTCTGGGCAGTCCTGGGTGAAGCTAGAGCCACCATTGGCACAGGTGAGACACAGGAAGTGAGGTAGAGGATAGCTGAGGAGTCTGGGGACTTCCTGGGTGGAGAAAAGGGGTTGTTGGAGCCTGGTGCTTGGAGTGGAGGCCCTCAGACTGTTTCTCCATTTTGGTCACGTGAGTGATAGGGACTGATCTCTTTTCTTTGCCTCGGCTATCCAAGGCCTTGGGCCTTTGGCCCAGCCTAAGCAGAGTAGGTATTTAAGCCCTATTCCCTTCTCTCCCCTCTCTCTCTCTCTCTCTCTCTCTCTCTCTCTCTCTCTCTCTCTCTCTCTCTCTCTCTCTCTCTCTCTCTCTCTCTCTCTTTCTCTCTCTCTTTCTCTCTCTAATACCTTTCTTCCTCCTGTTAGTAATTAAAAAAACTCCATAAAAGGTTGACTGCTGACTTGAGTTTTCATTTAGGAATTACATAGCTGAATTTCTTGGTGACCTTAAATTAATATATATCAGTCTTTTAAAGTGAATTCCATTTCACATAGCTCTATACCTAACTTTGTTGATCTGTAAAATGAAGATGATGATAATACCTACTTTAAAGGGTTGGTATGAGGATAAAAGCACTTTGTAAACATTAAAATTCCCTATAGATATTAACAATTATTAAATTAATGAAGCACCTCAGTTTACAAAGCTAACATTTTCTAAAAACAGATGTCTGTTCATCTTCAGAAGGAAAATAATAATATTTGTCAGTGAATATTTCATTTCTATTCACATAGTCAGGTCTATCCCTTTTTTAAAAATCACTTGATGCTTCCATATCATCTAGTAACTACCCATATCCCACCTCCCCTTGGATTAAATTCCAAGAATTATCTCTACTCACTGCTTCCATCTTCTCATAATTGATTTTCTCAAACACTTAAAATCTGGCTTTGAAGCCCACTATCCCCTCCTCTGTTCGACAAAACATAACTGTCTGCAAAGTTACCAGTTTGGAAGAATTTACTCATTTAGTGAGCTCTATTAACTCCACAGAATAATATTTTTAAATTGGTAAATTCTTTCAAGCTCCCCTATTCTATAAAAATAATTCTCTGCAAGGTTTCCAGTAATATTTAGCTGACAGACTTATCTAGCTCAGGTGGACCAAATCTGGCCAGCAGCCTATTTTTGTACAGCCAGAGAGCTAAGGTTTTTTTTTAATAAAATATTTTAAGTACAATAAAATTTTATTTACAAATTTTAAAACTAGTCAGTTTCTGGAATGTACAAAAGCAATTTTCTATGAGGGCCAGAACTAATTCTCCACTATAGCTTGGGTCACTCCTTTACTTTAACTGTCTTTTTTAGATTCTTGCTTTCTGTTTTCCAAGTTCCCACTCTACAGAGACAACACTTTGCAAAGTTACCTGAGGTGCTACATTAGCTGCTAAATATAATGGTCTATGCTTATTTTTCAGTGTCTCTGATAGCCTTACCCCTTTTGGTACTGATGCTGACTAACAACGCCTTCTTCTTGAACACTTGAACTGGTGCTTTTCATTCTGCAGATGTGCCTAATATTATATATGTTTAAAAATTGCATGTTAGTAGAATCGTACAATTATTATATTCTTGAGAGAAATCCTATAATGCTTCATTTTAATAGTTGTATAAATCTAGATAATGGACTGACAAACCAGGTAGTCCAAATCATAAATGAAAAATCTTCTCCTTGACAAAATATCCAACAAATGGTTATCTCATAATCAACTGCAGATTTTCTGTAAAAAAACAAAAAACAACAAAACAACAAAAAACTTCTATCTTAGAATTAATACTAAGCATTTGTTCCAAGGCAGAAGAGTGGTAATGGCTAGGCAATATGGGTTAAGTGACTTGCCTGGGGTGACACAGATAGGAAGTATCTGAGGTCAAATTTGAACCCAGGCCACCCATCTTTAGGTCTTTCTCTTCACTAAGTCACCTCACTGTTCCAAAGACTTTCAATTAGGGATATCCCATTAACTCCTAAATAATACTATTCTACCTTTAGATATCTCTAAATTAGTAAAGAGTTTTTCTTTTTTTTATGTCATTTAAATCAATATGCCTACAATTTCCACCCACTGTTCTTACTTCTGGCTTCTGGGGACAATAATAAACGAAATTCTCTTCCACACTGCAATCCTTCAAATAAAAGTGATGATGTTCTTCCCAAGTCTTCTCTTTTATCTAAAAACTCAGTTCCCTAAGAGTGCATAAAAGTATGGGAGGATCATGCTTAAAGTCCTAAAATGCTTAAAATCCTAAAAAGGATTCTCATTGGTTTATTCTTTGATGGGAATAAAAAAGGACAAGCCAATCATTCTATTCTTGGATGTCCTAGTAGATCTTGCCTAAAATTTGTGAAAATTTAAGGCTTCTTTCTTCAACTGTTCCTAATATGACATGATTTCAATGTTTTTTTATCAAATTATTGTTCATTTTATCTATGCTTTCTAGCCTGTTAATAATCCTCATGAAATGTGATATCTAAGATGAGTATATTACAATAGATCAATTTCAAGTGATCTGTTCATTTGAATAGCAAAAAAATCTATTTTTTACCTTTATTAATCTCTAACTTAAATTTACCATTTACCATTTCTTCCTTTTCTAGTTTAGGTTAGGGAGGGAGAGAGGGAAACAGCATGAAACTCAAATGTAATAAAAATTATATGTGTGTAACTTGTGTGTTAAACACACACATATATGTTTTTACATTTTAGAATTTCCTTAAATTATTTTAAAATTATTCTGCCAAAGTGGTCTATGTCACAAAAATGGTTTTGAACTTTTGCTCTATATATGATCTATCACTTCCCATGTTCTGAACACCGTGTCTATCAATGCAAAGATTGCATAAACTTTGATATGTCATACTGTTGATTACTATTTAGTTCAATTAACCTGTCCCAGGGCTTTATCATATGAACTAGTGTCATCTTACCTTCTTAGTTCTTGTGAAATTGTTATTTTAATCCACATGTAAACCTTTACATTTATATCTTGAATTTCTTTGTACTTTATTTAGCTCATTATTTAAAAAAACAAAACAAAACAACCCTTACCTTCTGTCTTGGAATCAATACTGTGTATTGGCTCCAAGGCAGAAGAGTGGTAAGGGCTAGGCAATGGGGGTCAAGTGACTTGCCCAGGGTCACACAGCTGGGAAGTGTCTGAGGCCAGATTTGAGCCTTAGCTCATTATTTTAACCCTTCAAGGTATTTTGGGATTACAACTTCATCCTGCATGTCAGCTAATCCTCCTAGCCTTGTGTCCTCTATAAATTTAAAAATCATACAAGCTACCTTTATTCAGAACAGTTAAAATGCAGAACAGAATAATAGAGATGCATGTTGTATGTCAGATGTATTTTAGCTGGAGTTGGGAGCATACTGGGATATTGGATGGTATTGTCTAATTGCTTGTTTGGGGATGTTTGGGAACAAGCTGAAAGTTTCTTCTACCCATCTCCATACCCACCAATTATTTACATGTTTATGAGCCCTATTACTAGTTCTGGGGACTCATTAGGACCCAATTTCTTTCCATAGTCCTGGCAACACTCCATCTATGCTCCAATTTTGGACTGGTGTATACCATCATGAAACATAATTATTCTCCTACCTCCACAACCACCTAAGAATAATTCCTTGTCAAATTTCTCTCTCTTTTAAGTTTCTCTTATTCCCCATTTGCTTCTTGCCAGCAAAACAAAGTAGATAGGTAGAAGTGGGTGCCACTTAAATTTATGCCTTAGAATGATAGGAAGATAGTGTGCCAGGTAGAATAAAGAGAAATCTATTTATCTATCTCCTCTTTCTCAAGACTTGTTTTGGACTTTCAATAACCTTACACAATTAGTTGAAGAAGGTGTTGCTTTGTCACTATATTGCATAATAAGAACTAGTTTCAAGAATAGATATTGTCATAGACTATTTTGTCATGTCAGTTGTCATTGAATATTTTACTTAGATTACTGCATTTAACATGCCTTTTATTTACAAAGAAAACAAAATATTAAGTCTAAAAGGAACATTTTAATATCATTTATCTTACACCAAGCTTTTCAATTGATAGATGAGAAAATTTAGGTCCATAAAGGATGTGACTTACCCCAAGGTCACACATTACTGTAGGCAAAAAAGAAAAGCTCATTGTAGTTAAAATATGCTAGAATTGGAGTGAAGAGCCCCAGATATGAATCCTTTACTCAATTTGTGGCCTTAGTCAACTTACTTCAACTAAGCCTCAGTTTCTTTAATTATAAAATGATTCTGAGAATATTTGCTTTTCCTATGTCAAAGTATGATTATTGGGAAAGTTCCTTGAAAATCTTAAAATGTTATGCAGATGTGTTGCTTGCTTTTGCTAGTGGCAGAAGTAAAACCAGGTCTTTTAATTCCTGGTCCAGTGTTTTATTATGCTAAACCGTATTTGTCCTGTGCTCAAAGTACCAGCAATTCTGGTACTCAGAGACAGCACCATAAAGCATCTAAGAAAAGTGGGGAAGGGAAGATAGAGAGACTGGGACACAATAAGACCTTGGATTTTGTGACACAAGCCCCCCATACATGGAGAAACCCCAAAATATCACCCCATGGGAAGATCCAATGAGTTAAAAATATCACAAATGGATGAGATGCTTCAAGGATGTCTCTGGGAAGAGCTCACCTAGAGGGAGATCACTGTAAGGAAACAAATCACAATCTGATGGCATCTTAATTTAATTATTTGTGTTAAGTAGGTGGTAAGTTCAGCTTTTTTATTCTTGTTTTTGTTTTGTTTTGTTTTGTTTTTCTACCAGTAATAAGGCTGTAAATGCTATCTGAAGGCCCCAAATTTCAGCACTCTGGACAAAGCCTCAGTGCCCTGCCCTAGTTATAGCAGCTGCTTTTGCTTACATCCTAGCATCTGGTAACATTTTAATCACAGAGATGAACATGCTATTAAGAATGTAACATCAAGATGTTTTGCTTCCAAACGTCCAACACCTTGGATACATGTATAGGAAGGATTCCAGCAGGTTGGGCAGGTTGTTTATATTCCACACTATTGCCAGGAATTCATGTTTTAAACACCATGGTTTGAAAAGTAATTTCTTTTTCTTTCAAAGATGTTGTTTATATTGTTTTTCTTGCTCTGACCTCTTTGACAGTCCAGGCTATAATTGATTAATGTGTTATATTGAGAAGGGAGAACTTGCACAAGAAAAAAAGTTGAATTCATTT
Source organism: Monodelphis domestica (assembly GCF_027887165.1). Classification (NCBI taxonomy): domain Eukaryota; kingdom Metazoa; phylum Chordata; class Mammalia; order Didelphimorphia; family Didelphidae; genus Monodelphis; species Monodelphis domestica. The sequence continues at coordinate 132,801,859 of NC_077229.1, read as the reverse complement.
ATTATACAAATATTTGTTTTAAAAAATATTGTGTGTGAAGAACTATGTTATGTGTCGAGGGAAATGAGAAATGAAGATACAATCCTGCCCTGAAAGTGTTTATAATCTAAGAGTGATGGGACATATACATATATAAACATAATACAAATAATATGATAAATGTTTAACAAGAAACAGATGATTCTGTGTAAGGTCATAAGAGCAATAGATCACTTTCAACTCAGAGTTCCAAAAAAGGTTCCCTAGAAAAGGTGGCATTTGATTGTCCTTTGGATTATAAGAATACACATAGACAGACAGGCACACACACACACATGCACTCATATATATGTCTATAATATATCATCTATGTGTGTTTTCATATGTATATATGTCTGCATATAGAAAGATGCTATATATCTATACATTATGAAAAGGCAATTTAGCATATTGAATAGAATACTATACTTGAAGTCAGAAAAACCCAAGTTAAAATACTATCATCAGCACTCAGTTTCTAAGTGAACATGGATAAATCAGTTAATCTCTATGAACCATAATTTTCCCAACCCTAAAATAAGTATAATACAGAGTCATGAAATTTAATTAATTTTGAAATTATTTCAATTTTGATTATAAAATAATTTCAAAATTAAAATCACACTAAGATTTTTGGGATACCCTGCTTAATAGTATCTACCTCACAAGGTTGTTGTAAAGTTAAAATGAAGTTATACATGCAAGGTTCTTTGCAAATTCTAAAGAGCTATATAGAAACCAGCTACGATAATCCTATACAAATTTATCATGATACAATTATGATTATAATCAAAGGGTTGTTTTTGACACCAGTGAGGTTTCTCCCTCTGTTGATGTAGATCCAGCCCATCTGAATATCCAGAGACAATCTTCGTGAAGTTAGAGTTGAGGAATTCCTTTACCCTGTAGCTGTTTTGCCAGTGATGAATCTCTTCAAACTTTAGTTAATAAGTTCACCTTTGGATAATAGATTCATTGGCTTTTTCACAGCCCTCCAAACAAATCCTTTCCAGCTTGATTGAACCTGGTAGTTTATGCTTCATTGGCATAGCCTTTGAGAGAGTACAGTCACTTCCACATCAGGATGAAATCTTATAATAAAACTTAGGTGGAAGATAATTATGTTATGTCGAATAACTTTGTGGTGTTCATTGTTATGAACATAATGGCATGGACCACATTTCTCCCCCCAAATCTCTTCAGATGCTTCAAGTTTATCTCCTGTCTATAAAAATGCTAAGGAATTAAGATGAAAAAATAAAATGATTTAAGTGATGATCCAAATGTTAGGTCTTCCTTATGTTGACCATTTAAACCACTTGAAGTCTGAATTTAGAGGCAATCATCACACACTGCCAGGTTCAAAAGAAAGAAATTTAGTTAAGCTTTGGGAGCAAAAACGTGCAGGTCCAGATACTTGGCTGGGCTGAAAGTAACTTCACCCCACTACTAGTTATATAGTTACATAGTGACAAGTCAAGACAAAAATATACAAACTGGTGGAATAAAAAACTGGTGTGAATATCTGTACTCTAGCCTCAGCCCTACTACTAACTAACTGTGTGACTTAGACAATTCATTTTAACCAACAACATGAAAGTCCATTGTGATTTTAGGCTGGAAAACTAGGCAATAAAATTGCCAAAAAAAATTTCTGAGCTGGTTGAGAGGGTTAAAAATGTCTCAAAATAACCTCTAAGTATATCAGCAACACAGTGATACAGAGCTTTGTCAACAAAAATTATTGTTATGTAAATATGCATAAACAAATAAGTACATTATATATGAAAAATCAATAAACATTTATTAAACACCCATGTGTGCACCCACCATGCTAAAAACTGAAGATATAAAGACAAAAGTCAAATAGTGCCTTTCAAATAGCTTATAAAAATGAAAAAAAAATCTTCCAATACTTCCAAATACTTCCTAGCAAAGTATTTATATTGTTTCCCTGATATTCAAGGGGAAATAATTAGAGGCCAAGAAAAGTTATTTCATGAAAAAATGTTATAGGAATTTGAATTATTTAGTCTAGAAAAAAAAAACTAATTGTTAAAAGAAATCTCATTAACTTGTTTCAGTTTATTAAAACAAAGAAATAATTTAAAGTGACAACTACAATTCAGATGAATGGATGACCTACTGTTGTTCTTTGAGACAAATAGATAATCAGAGGCTTAATTGAATGTTCATTTCTTTTTCTGGTTCCTTGCATTTTAAATTATCAAGGTTTTATCATCTTTGAAGCATCTGAACTTGTTACTGGAAGTGTAGTCTACATATGATTCAAAGAAGAAAGGAAACAAATATTTATTAACTATCTACTATGTGTTAAGTATCTTGCAAATTTTCTCTTCCTCCATCCTCATAACAACCCTGAGAGGTAGGGACTATTTTTATCACCATTTTACAGTTAAAGAAACTAATGCAGAAAGGTTAAGTGGTTTGCCAGGGGTTATGCTACCTAAGGTTAGATTTTAACTCAGATCTTCTTGACTCCAAAACATGTGCTCTATTTACTTTGCCACCCAGTTACCTCAAGACATTTCCATTGTTACAATCCAGTATCCATCTGCAAAATCCCATGATATAGTGAAAACTCCAATATACAGAATTATATATATATATATATATATATATATATATATATATATATATAAACCCTTATACAGTGAAGCCATGATAAGTGAATTGCAATATAGCATGGGAAGGCTGTAATTATATTCAGTTTTTCTCCCTCATAAATCTAATTTGTTCATAATGGATGATTTCATAGATAAAATAATTGTAATCTGCTGAAAGGATTTGGTTTAACATTTTTGAATGAACGTTTATTAATGATATTTTCTATAGTTTTCTTTCTATGTTTTGTCCTACTCTGGTCTATGTATTAATGCTAAATTGGGTTGGGAGGTAGCTAGGTGGCTCAGTGAATTGAGAGCCAGGAAGAGAGAGGAGGTCTTGGGTTTGAATGAGGCCTTAGTCACTTCCAGCTGTGTGACATTGGCCCAGTCGCTTAGCCCTTATTGCCTAGCCCTTCCTGCTCTTATGCCTTGGAAACAATATACACTATTGATTCGAAAATGGAAGGTAAGGGTTTAAAAAAAAGATTGTATTTATCTCATAAAAAGAATTCTGTTAACCTCATTTCTTTCTCAATTCTTGATAATAATTTGTATAGTATCAATACTAAATATTCATTAAATATTTGATAGAATTTTCCTGTGAATATGTTAGAACTATGACTTTTTCTCCCCCCTTTTGGTAGATCCTTTGTGATAGTTTTAATTCCTTATATGAGACAGGATTAAGATCTCTAGTTGATCTCTGAGTTTGGATATTTTATATTTTGAAGGTATTGCTCTAATTCTTTTATGTTCTCATACTTGCTAACATATAACTCTGCAAATAAGGTTCCTAAAATTCTTTTTAAATTTCTTCTGGCTTTGTCTTGATTTCATTTTGATCATTTGCTATTTGTTGATTTGATTTTTTGCCTTCTTTTTAATTGGTTTTGCTAAAATCTTATTGATTTTATTAGTTTCTTTAAAGAATGAACTTATCAATTCTACTTTTTCCAATATAGTTCTCTAATTCTTAATACCTTATGTTTTGTGCTTGTTTGTTTATTTGTTGGCTTTCTAATATTTTAAATATATGTTCAGTTCATTGATCCCCTTTTCTATTTTGTTAGTGTATGAATGCAGGGATATGATTTTTCCCCCAGATGACTACTTTATCTGTATCCCAGAAATTTAGATGTTGTTTCATCATTATCTTTTCCTTTCACATAATTAATAGTTATTTGTATAATTTCTTTAATCCACTTACTATTTAGGATTTTATTGCTAAATCTTTTTTTGGATCTGTCCTTTGTTTGGAATCCTTAAACTGATTATTATTTTCACTGAATGATGATCTCTAATGGACATAATGCCTTTTTACATTTGTATACAATATCTCAGTTAACTAAACTATTATCAATTTTTGATTAAGTTCCATGTGTACCTATATATTCCTTTTTTAGTCTCATTTAGAAGGTGCCATAAGACTTTTAGCTCTAGTTTTTCTAACAATTCATTCAGTTTTACCTTTTTCCTTTTGTTTTTCTGTTATTCTTATCCAAAATTCAGACAGACAGACAGAGATTGAAATCTGTTGTCACTATTGCATGGCAGTCTTGAAGCTCAGTTAATGTATCTTTTATAAATTTGGATGCTAAGGCATTGGAGCATATAAATTTAATATTGATATTGATTTGTTGTCTATGGGGTTCTTTTGCAGCATGATGTAGTCTTTGTGCATTTTTATTGACTCCCCCATGCTCTCCCTCCTCATCTCTGTCTCCTGATTTCCTCTAAGTTGCATCTACAATCCATCCTTCTACAAAAAGCCTTTCCCAATCTCCCTTAATGTCAGTACTTTCCTTAAATATATCCAGTTGGTTTTGCATATATCTCCTTTGTTTATAGGTTCTTGCATGTTGTCTCCATGATTAGACTGTAGCTTCATCAAAAACAATGACTATTTTTGCCTTTACTTTTATGCAATGCTTAGCACAATGTCTAGTGGTAGGTTATTTAATGTGGTAGGCTTTTAATAAATGTTTATAGATTGACTGGCTAATAGTCAAGATCCAAAGACTTCACTAAGTTAGAATGAAAAAGGTCTTGGAGTTTGAGTGAACTGTAAATTAAATGTAAATCTGCACTGTGATGAGACAACAAAAGATGCTAATATGATTGAGGCTATTTTGATAGAAAGAACTTCTAGGAATACCAAGCACTCTGCCATTGTCCAATCTCATCTGGAGTATCATTGCATTTTAAAAAGGGCTATCATATGAAGAAGAGATTAGATTTGTTCTACTTGGTCCCAGAGGACAGAACCAGGAGTAATGTCTGGAAGTTACAGAAAAGAAAATTGAGTCTGGATGTCAGAGAAAACTGAATAGTGATTAGGGATGTCCAAAAATGGAATGTGCTACCTTTGAAAAGGTGGATAATTCCCATCTGTAGAGATCTTCAAGCAGAGAGTAGGCAACCATTTACTGAATACATTATAGTGGGAGCTTCTTTAATGTATTCTTTGGACTCAGTGATTGCTGGTTTCCTTCCAGTTCTTGAATTCTATGTTCACAAGTCTAGTCTATCAACAGTGCCTCCTGATTCAGGCCTTGCTGAACTGCCCAGTAAAAGTCATTGAAAATTAAATATGGTGGTACCTTGGTACTTGTCATTAATTCATTCCAGGTGCTAGTCAAGTACCAAAGTGGTTGATTACCAAATGAATTTTTCCCATAAGGAATAATGCAAATTGAATTAATCCATTTCAGACACACAGAAAACCCAGATTTTTAAGACTATATATATATATATATATATATATATATATATATATATATATATACACATATATATACATATATCTCAATAGAATTACATTTTACTAAATAAACATTAATAATGAATAAACACTTAAAAACAATATTTAGATTAAATAAAGTAATTTAAATAACTTTACCTGTATTGAGAGGAGTTAATGGATGCTGGGGAAAACAAATATTATTGTCTAGAAGAGGAATCTCCTTCCAAAATATCTGAGGGCAACTGCTCTTCTGAAGTTCTTTCTCTTTTCTATCTCTTATCACCACTGAACCCACCTTGACAGTCACCAGATATTAGCTTCACAAGAAACCTATCCAATGATGTTTGCTTTTGTCTGCATTTCAAAATTCCTCTAGATTTGGAAATAGTCTGGTCATTTAACAAATGTACAATTCTGCTTGTTAAAGCTGTATCGGATGATAGCTTTCAACAACTTTTTACACTTGCACCCATTTTGCACACATTATCTTGATTAATGAAGTGAGAACACCCTACTATGCCTCTTCTTCACCTGAAGAAACCTCCCTGGTCACTAACTATTGCTGCTCCCTTTGAAATTCCTGTAGCTCCTCAGTTTATATTCCTGAATTAACATGACATTCTTTGTTTCAGCTGGAGAAAGCATATGCTTCCCAAGATAAATGTCAACAAATTCTAGCAAATGCACTGAGTGCCAAGCAAACGTAAAATACAGTGACATTTTTTTCTCATTGAATTCCAAATTCAAAGAGTTTCAAAACTGTTGAATACCAAGGTTTGACTTGTAGAACTTTAAGTTTATAAAATGTTCTCCTCAAAGAACCCTATGAGTTGAGTAGTCTAAAAGTTATATATCTGCTTTGCAGATTTGAAAACTAAAGTAAAATAGTATTCACAGGCTCACTCAGTTAGAATGCAAAAACTGGAATTTGAACCCAGGTCTTCTAACTTGATTGATGGAACCCATCACAAATTTGAAGCTATAACTATAACTCAGGTAACCCATTACCACTTTGTTTAGGATGGAAATAGAAAGAATCCATGACTGGGAATGGGGGATGAGGAGATTTATTCCTATTGCTGTATCATTTTTATTTCTAAATAATGTCCTATATTATCATTATTTCAAATTTTGGCTCAGTCTTTTTTCAAATCTTTTCCCTCATTCTTTTACCCTGACAATCCAGGGAATGCTCTCACATTCCCTGTCTCAAAGCAGTCTCTAAAATTGATATGATTGAGATTGAGATCATAAGTCCCAACTTATCTATAAAACATGAACTCATTTAAGCCACATATGTCTGGGGACCACATGGCAGCAACCTTGCTTTGCCATCGGGGTGAACAAAGAACGTCACTTTTAACCAGGCATAACCTTATTTCTTCATTTAGATATTGTAGTCTTATCATTGGGCATGTGATTTTCCCATCTTCTTGAGAGGGACTGGAGAGGGACAGTAAAGTGTCAGTCCACCTCTTCTTTAGGAATCCACCAATTAGAGATATCTAGGGGACGGCTGAAAAATGAGCTTATAAAACTGTATTTAATGACTGAAGATGCTGAAAAATTTGGCTTTGATCACCAAGAGAAATGACTGACAATTTATTGGTTATTGTTAGCCTGATCAATAAATTGATTTTCTTACCTGAATCCAGTTTCTCAGAATTTTTAATTACCACACAGAGAAGGAGAAAGATATAAAATTATTTATTAATAACCAAACCTATCCAACCCAGTAAAAAGTTTCATCAAAATGCCACTATCAGGACACTGCTTCTTTCCAAAGGAGCAATGGTTTCTAACCAACAAGATTGATGAGCAGTCACCATAGTCCCTGATTTGTAGGAGTCAAATCAATATATGATTATCTAACATTGTCTGGCAGCTTAACAGACAGGCATTAATACACTTTAATATGAGGATTAAAGATCTGCCATTGTGTTTGCATCTTGTACCAATGTGAGTGCCACTGACTTTATAACTTAGTAGATTGTTTTGTGCATTCCCAAAGGCTCCATAATCTGGTTATCAGCTTTGATGAGTTTTTATAACTTTAGTTAGCTTTTTCCTCAGAGGAGAGATGTTATTGCTTATCAATCCCATTCTTGAAAGCTTTGTACTTCGTAAATCCTATAAAAGTTTGTGTATGGCTTTTGAGAATTCAGCAAGTATCCTTCTAAGCTGGAGGACTATAAAGGAGCCCAGCATTACAATGAAATATATAATGAAAAATGTGCCAGATTAGAATCATGACTAGATTGGAGTCCCTCTCCCATACACTTGGTTTTCAGGTATGGAATAAAAGATTACTATTTCCAAAGACAACTTTCATGAGGGGAATGGATTGTCTTGTTTTAGATCTATTATTCTATTAAATGAGTTTCTTAAAATCATATAGTTCTTTAAAGGTAGAACTTGGACCCAGATATATTGGTCCCCCCACTCAAGTGCTTTTTTACTGAAAATTAAACCATTCCCTTAATCTTCTTAAGACTCTGTTTATTTGAAAATTTTCCAATCATATGATAATACCAATTCTACCACCTATATTGGGTAATCACATAACATTTCTGAACCTCAGGTTCATGATCTATAAAACAGAGGGATTTCATAACTTATTAGGTCCCTTCCAGCTCTAAATTTATGAATTTATGATCCTCTGTCCCAAATACCCCATGAAGCCTTCCATCTTTGTTATTACTAGTCTATTTAATTTTATATAGGGAAAGTGACAGGATGTTAAGAATTAGAAATGGTATTACCTTCCCAGGTCTTGGACCTGATACTGAGTTTAAGAGACTTTATCTCCTTTCCCCTTGAGAGACTGCTTTGCATTTTACCAGACTAAAACAATGCCAAGAGACCAGAAGGGTCAGGATCAGGTTTGTGAGTCTTCTATGCATTCATCAGGAGAGCCAAGGAGGGAGGTGGGGTGCAGAATATGTCAATGAATTTGCCTGAAGTTAGCTCTCTCTTCTCTCTTGAGTGGAATCGGAGTGGGGGTACATCATGGAGAATTCTCCAGCTTTCTCTCCTAGAACATATACTTAAAACCTTTCTGCTACTTGGCACCTCCAGACGTGTTTTAATTTCTGGGTGCAGCTTTCCATTCTGAGCACATTACGACATAACAGTGCATTACATTACCCATCTGTTCCAGCACAGTGTCTTCAGGGCTTGAACGTTGCTGAGCATTGTAGAGGAAAGGTTATCATTAATTTGCTTTGGAAAAGGAGGACTTGGATCAGCCAAATGTGAAAAAGGAAAGTTCCTCCCATTCATAGAGCAGGTTATATTTCGTCCTCTATGGAAAGGAGGATTTCACTACAGGAGCATTCCTATTTCAGAACAATGAATGCTTTCCAAATGAGAACTTGGTCCATGGCCTGACTGAACTGTCGGAAGCAGTATTATATTGTGAATCATTCTGGGCTCCACTGTGTCTTTAATTCAGATTTATAACTTTATTCTTCCTTATTCTATTCTCTGAGGAAGAGATGGCTCCTTTTCTTGCCAAGGCCAAACACTCTTCATGTGCCTTTGATTCAATACCCTCCCACTTCTTCAGCAGATTGTCCCCATTATTATTCATTCTCTCTCTCTCTCTCTCTCTCTCTCTCTCTCTCTCTCTCTCTCTCTCTCTCTCTCTCTCTCTCTCTCTCTCTCTCTCTCTTTCTCTCTCTCTCTCTTTCTCTCCCCCTTTAATCTCTCTCTATGCTACCTCCTCCTCCTTACATCCTAACAAACAGCCTTATGAATCTTCCATAATTAAAACAAATGCCCTTATTGAATCCAGCCATTCTGCAATCACCCTATATTTCTCCTCCTCTTCTTAGCTAAACACCTTCAAAAAAGTTGTCTAAATGTGGTGACTTGACTCTTCTCATTCACTTCTCACTCTCCTCAAAACTTTGTGCAATCTGACTTTTGATCTCACCATTCATTTGAAGCCACTTACCACTCAGCACTTGCCAATAAACTCTTAATTGCAAAACCTCATGCATCTTTCTCATTCTCCATCTTTTTGCACTGTTCTGTAGCCTACAACAGTGTTAACCACCCTCTCCTAGATAGTCTTTTTTTTGGCAAGTTACTGTGACATTACTCTCTTCTGGTTCTTTTCCCACCTATTTGACCACTCCTTCTCAGGCTGTTTTGCTGGATTTTTTCCATACTCACTAAGTATAGGTGTATCCCAATTCTGTGTACTATGTCCCTTTTCTTTTCTCTCTATAGTACCTCACTTGGTTATCTCATCATCTCCCATAAATTCAGTCACCATCCTTAAGCAGATGACTCCCAGATTGATATATCAAGCCCTGGTCTGTCTTCTGACATCCAGTCCAGCATCATAAATTACTTTATTTCCCATTGCTTCATTTGACTCCTTTGAAATCCCCACATCTTCCTAGAATTCTTATTCTCCCTCACTGCACGTATTTAGTCATTTGGTAAATCTTGTCATTTCTGTTTCCCTGATGCGGATCCCTATCTATTCCCTCAGTCACCACCTTAGTTTAGACCTCATATCACCATTTACCTGGAATATTACAACAGTCTCCTAATTGGTCTCCCAGCCTCATCTCTCCCCACACCAATTCACACAGCAGCCAAAGTGATTTTTCTAAACTGAAGGCACTTCAGCATAAGCAAAGATGAGGATGGATGCATTCCAGACATAGAGGACAGTTTGTGGAAAAGCTCAGAAATGAGAAGATTTGCAGTAAGATCAGAGAGCAGGATGGCTAGGACATAGATACACGAGAGAGGACTAAATGGACAATAAGACTAGAAAGATAAGCAGAGTGCCTTTAATGTCAGATTTGGAAGGATGTGCTTCATTCTATAGGGATTCAGAACTCATTTTCTGGTCAGGCAAGTGACATGATGAGAATTGGTCACTAAAAACAATTTTTTATACCACTGTGAAGAATTGGCTAGAAAAGGGGGAGAATACTGAGAAGGGGAACCAATTAAGAAGTTATTTCAATAGTGTAAGCAAAAGGGGAGAAGTGTCTGCATTTAAGCCTATCAGAGAGGAGAGGAATGGGGGAAACAGAGGTTCTTGGTAGTGGCAACACATAGTAGATGTACCAGCCAAATCTCACTGAATAGAAGAGAAGGATGCAATCATCTGTTGACTCTGGAATCTAATCTGTTCATCCGATCTCCTTATATCAATCATATTGCATATATGTAATAATACACTACAGTAGACTTACATATATTACATTATCCCTATGTAGATACATACTTTATTTATATCTATAATGGGGGAAGTGAGGGAACACATATGCACACACACACACACACACATATATATATACACTCACACAACTATCTTTCATTTTTTTCTTTCTCATGCTCACATTGTTTATCTTCTGTGGCACAAGATGACCAAGAGATTCAGAAATACCAAGGAGAAGATGACTTTCCAAAGATATCTCTTCAAAGCCCCAAAGGGTCAATTATTGTGGGGCAGTATGAAGGGAAGGAAAGATTCATTCATTGATTCAATAATGATAATTAGTTCCCACCTATTAAGTCCTACACATTTATTGCCTCAGCTGATTCTCCAATCTACCATAGAAGTTATGTGGAGCCAAATATACCTGCCAATTTACAAATGAGGAAACTGAGGTCCTTAAAAATTATGATTTCCCCCCAAATCATGAAGCTGAAATATAAGTCTTCTGATTCTAAGTCCAGGGCTCTTTACATGCATGCAAGTTCAGAAAGAAATTACTTTGGGAAATAGAGACCCCAGGAAGATTCTGATTCCCACTAGAGAGACTACCCTTTCTCAAATTTCCTTTACCTCTCTCCCATTTCTCTGTCCAACCCCTTCCTTGTCCATTCAGGAAACATTTTTATGGAGGGTGAAGTTTAATGTTTTGCTGTTTTGTTTCATTATTTTTTTCCAGGGGAGCTTCAAATCCCAGCTCTGAGCATCATCTTCCTCTTCCTGTAAACCAGCACCTGTGTGGAGGGTCAGTCACCAGTGACAGCTTCCTCTGCCTCAGCCGAAAGGCAAGTCAGCACAGACCAGATCCAATGTCAGAGGGACATGCCTCTGTCCCCGCTCTTCACCCCTCCCCCTCCCCACCTCCATCTAATCAGAATGTGTGCACAGCTGTCCTGCTTCATGTCACTGGGCAAATTATCCTATATTAAGGGTTTCTAATTGTTCTTCATCGAGCTGTGACCTAAATTTAGTAGCCTGGAGAAACCCACTCCTGCCAACAGGATATCCCAGAGAACACCAGAGAGTTCCTGTATTAATACATAAATGGACGGGAGGGAAGCCAATTCTGTTTTTTCCTTCTTCCTTTGTTTTCCTTCTACCTTTTGAAGCTTGGAAATGAGAAGAGATGGGCCAACTCATGCTGAGGCATCAGTGCCACATCAGATACCAGAGTACATATGAAGCAGTCCAGCCATAAGTCATTTTGGGAAGGCCACCCTGTAGAGATAATGTGTCTCATAGATTGAGGGCACAACAAAGAGTTTGGAAGACCTAGCTGGTTCTGTTATTCTAGGCAAGTCATTTCACTCCTCCAGGTCCCAGCTTTCTCACCTCTAAAATGGGTATGATTACAGGGTCTACTGCACTGGGTTCTAGTTAAGAGCAATGAGATAACATGCAAAGCAATTTGCAAGTCTCAGGACACAATATGGATGCAAGCAAGTATTATTACCTTCATTCTTTAAACAGTGTTTCCACCAAAAAGAAAAGTGCCCCCAAGTAGTCAGGGATACTTGGTGTAGAGAAGAGAATAAATTAACTGAGCTCCCCAGGAGGAAGAAGAGAAGGGAAAACAGGGCAGCTGGATGGCTCAGTGGATTGAGAACCAGGCCTTGAGATGGGAGGTCCTAGATTCAAATCTAGCCTCAGATACTTCCTAGCTGTGTGACCCTGGGCAAGTCACTTAACCCCCATTGCCTAGCCCTTACCACTCTTCTGCCTTGGAACCAATACATAGTATTGATTCTAAGGTGGAAGGTAAAGATTTTTAAAAAAAGAAGAGAAGGAAAAAAAGTGGGAGGGAAGGGGATAAAGGGAAAAACCTTTAGTGGGGGCTCACTAATGGTGTGAATCAAGAGATTCTGGTTGAAGTTGAATAGTCATGAGACCATAGACAAGTCTTACAATCTCCATTTCTCTATCTTCTATACTAATGATAATCATATATGTTCCAGCTACCTCATATAGTTCTAGTGAGGTTTAAATGATCATGTATGAGAGCAAAGCTTTGTAACCATAAAGTCCACTATCCTTGTGCTTTATTATCATTATTACTAGCTATGTTCTACAATAGCTCTCTATATAGGCAGAAGCAATCTTGGTGTTGGCTGATGTTGTTCCAGGGACTAGAAGAGGGCAAATGCCTCCCTTACCTACTCTCTGATTGCTGAAATCCCTTTCACAAAGAATAAAGGATGTCATTCCATAAGTAGGCATGAGGTTAAGAATGCTAATACCCCTTGAAAAGAGAACAGAGGGACATACATTCACACTAAAGTATAAATAATCACTGATAGCATAACTTTTCCTGATAGCAAGTGAAGAGTGAAGGAGGCAGGGTGAGAGACAAAAGCAGGTTATGAAAGATGGAAGTAGAGAGGAAGAGGGGATATAGAAAGAAGGCTATCAAGACAAGCTTTACTTCCTTCAAAATTCTATCCCCAAAATGTTCTATAATCACAGAATCTGAGCTGGGAGAATCTCAGTGGTCATCTAGTCCATCCTGTTCCTAAACAGGAATCCTCCCTCCATATACCCAATATGTGGTCATGCAGCCTTCACTTGAGGATGCCTACTCAGGACAAATCCACTACCTTCCAAAGCTTCCCATGCTAGTATAGGATAGTTTAATTGTTTATGTTTGGGGGTTTTTTTGTTGGTTGGTTGGTTGGTTGGTTGGTTTGGTTTGGTTTTGCTGATATGGAGCTCGAACTCTCTCTGGCTTTTCTTTTTAAACAAGTATATAATAAGGAACAACTCTATACTAGGCATTCTGCCAAACACTTTACAGTTATTGTCTCATTTGGTCTTTAAAGCATACCTGTGTGGTGGGTGCTATGATTTTCCTCTTTTTACAGATAAAGAAACTAAGGCTGAGAGTTTAAATGATTTGTCCAGGCACATAGCTAAGCAGTGTTACTAGCAAGTAAATTCCATCTGATATCCTTGATTCTATCCTCTGAAAAGAAACAGAACAAGTTTAAGCCATGATTCAGGTGATTTAAAGATAGATTTTGGGGTCTCCCTAAATTTTCTCTTCTCCAAACTAATACCCCCAATTTTTTTTTCAAGACATCTCTGCACGGCATGATCTCCAATATCTTTATTACCCTTGTTGCTCTTTTCTAGACCCTGTCAATATTCTTCCAAAAATGCATTATCAGAAATCAATTCTGAAACTCACTCCTCACTAGCATCCACCCTGGGATCCCTCTGGTTGGGGAAGATGAGGGAACATCTGGGAGCTACTCCTTAATCTTCCACCATTTAAGGAGAACACTCAGGGAATTTTCTTTATTACTTTATTACTTCCCACTTTCTATCTTTCTAGACATCATTACCTCCAGAAAATCATCATTCTACAAGGAAAAATTAACTCTGAAACTTATTAGTTCTATTATTTTCCACACAGGCTAAAGGACTTTATTATGCTCCTGCCCTAGGTAACTTTCATCCCCCCTGCCATCTTGTTGTTTTCTCCATTCAATTGTGAGCTCCTTGAGAGCAGAGACTATCTTATGCCTGTCTTTATACTCATCAATTAGCACAGTATTTATCACATAGAAGGATCTTAATAAGTGTTTATTAATTATTATGATTTTTGTTCAGTTATTTTCAGTTGTGCATGATTATGACTTCCTTTGGGGTTTTCTTGGCAGCAATACTGGAATGATTTGCCATTTCCTTTTCCGCCTCATTTTACATATGAGGAAACTGAGGCAAACAGGATTAAGTGACTTTACCAAGGTCACACAGCTAGTAAGTGATGCAGGATTTTCCTGATTAAAGCCCAGTGTTCTACCTAGTACTTATACAACTGGGAAGCCCCATGACCTCAATCTATGGGTGAGCTACTTGGTTTGGCTCAGTTACTCCCAGAATACAATTTATTTCCTTTTTTTCAGTCAATCACAGTGATTATGTTGAACATATATTCAGATATGATTAGAAGAACAAGAAAAAGCAAAAATATTATTTTCTGTATTCCATAGCCTCCCTCAAACAGAATCAAAATCACACTTAGACACCTCAGAGATCAAAGCTCCAGCTTACTTCCAAGTGAGTATGGGGAACTCGAAAGCTGGAGTCAGAGGATTTAGTGTGCTTTGTTGTCTTGCTGCTACCAATTGCGTGTGTGTTAGCAGACAATTTGTATCCTCAGACTGTTGACCTGGATCAGGTTTTGATGAGAAATCAGTGGAGAAAGAAGACTCACCAAGTTGTTTTGCCTAAATGTTCATTAATTGGCTAAGGTATCAAGCAACAATAGAAAACCAGTCAGAAACAAAGTAACTGTTAATTAACCAATAATAGCCATTTTACAAATGATGAGATTTCATATTGGCAAGTGTGCATTTTATATGCTGTCAAAATTGAGGGCCCCATCAGTATGAACTGTTTTGCCTACAGCTCCAATCAGAAATCACTTTCAATTGAAAAACCAATTTCCAATCAATTGGAAATAGAGGGTAAGATAAGAACTGGAAGTATGATTTCATTAGTATGGGGGGGGGGGCATACAAAGTTTTTTGTTATGGCTTGCCCTTTGTTTTTGAAGAGGACCATCACGGGTTGATATCTTGACTTGCCTGTGAACTGGATTTAAGTGAGGTTGAATGTCACAAAGTCTTCAGCCTTACTCTCCCTTCTAACATCATCCAAGTCCAGTGGCAGTACAAAGTCAAGATGACTGATATGCAGTGACTTCTTCCATATTTGGCTAAGCTCCAGCTGGTCCACAGTGCCTGCCTACTTCAGCCATCTTTGTGGTGGCTAGAATGAATTTTTCTCATCTTCCCATTCTGTTGGAGGATTTGTATGTGTCTTCCCATACAAAATTTAGATGAGAGGTGGTCCCTTCTTCGTGGAGTTTATAATCTAGTAGAGAAGCTACGACCACTAGGTAGGAATGGATGAGTACTAGACTTGTAGTTGTATTGATGTAGGGGATTCTCAGAGTATAGAAATTCCTTCTACCAATGAAAATTGGCATCTTCTCTGAAACTTACATTCTTAGAGACTTGTCTCATGGAGATTAAGTGCCCAGACTTACAATCAGCAAGTGTCACCAGCAGGCTTTGTACTCAGATCTTCTTGGAGCAAAGACCAGTTCTTTATCTTTTCCACTATGATACTTCCCATTCAACCAATTAAAAATATTTACGAAGTCCTTAATAGTTATGTGCTAGGCACTTTGCTAAGCACTGAGGGGAATAAAGAACTGGAATGTAGTCCCTAGGATTTTCAGAAGTTTGTAGTATTTAGTTGAGAGAGGCAAGGCATATGTAAACCAAAAAGACAGTTTGTAAGGTCTTCATGTCGTAAAGCTCAATGTTAATTTATGTTACTACCTTTGTCACTACTTTTCATAACTAGTGAACTCAGAACCATTTATAGGTTAACATTGTGATATATAACAGAAAAAATGTCCCTATGGAAGAAGGATGTGGGTCCAGGTACTGCCACTAATTATGTGGGTCACTTTAAGTAAGGCAAGTCCTTTTTCTGGGCTTCAGTGTTCTCACTTTTAAAACAAAATGATTGGAGTAGATGATTTCTAAAATGAGAGTAAAAATGATTTATTTCCCCAGTTCCTTAGTATTTATAAAGCTCTGTCTTCACAAGTGCAAATATTATTGTCTGTTTGACAACTGAAGAACCTGAGGCAGTCAGAGGTAAAATGACAACCACAGTTAAACAGATAGTAAATTATGGACCCAGAATTTAAACTAAAGACTCTGGGCTCTAATCCTATACATCCTCTGGGATCATGTTCAGTTCTGGTATTCCAGACAATTAGGTAGCACAATGCATAGAGTGCTAGGTTGGGAGTCAGGAAGTCTTATCTTCATGAGTTCAAATCTGGCCTCAGACACCAACTATATAACTTTGGACAAATTGCTTAACCTTATATGCCTCAATTTCCTCATCTATAAAGTAATCTGGAGAAGGAAATGAAAAGCCACCCCAGTATCTTTGCCAAGAAAATCCCAAATGAAGTCACAAAGAGTCAAACATGACTGAAAAACATTATGATATAATTCTAGAATCCTGTCTGTGTCATTAATCAGCTTTTACCTTTGTTAATAACAAGTTTAAACTTTTCCAAGCCTCCATTTCCTTATCTCTAAAGGAAGGATATTGTGAACATGAGAAGGATGTCATAAGGGTCAAATGAGAACATAGAAGCTGAAGTGTGCAGGATCATAGAAAATATAGTCCAACCCATGCCTAAGCAAGCAATCCCCTTACAGCATCCATAAGGGGTCAGCCAGTTTAGACACTGATTTGAAGACTCCGTGTAAAAAGCAAATCACTACAATTCAAGGCAACCAACTCCTTTCTTTGCTAGTGATATCTTACTCCCATTCATGCATTCTTATTTTTTCAGTAAAAAGGGCTTTTTTGCTGATCCTCATAAATAGTATTCTTGAAAAAAATAAAAATAAATAAATAATTTTTTAAAAATTGTATTCCCTCTCCCATCTCCTTGTCTTGGAACATGATATAGGCAAATAGCTAGCTAGCTAGCTAGCTAGATAGCTAGATAGATAGATAGATAGATAGATAGCTTATAGACATATATATAGATATATTATATATAAGTCAATTATTTATTTACATGTATACAGGTTGTCTCCTGTCTCCCAAGTAAATATAAACTACCCAAAGGCAGGAAATATTTCATCTTTGTCTTTGTATCCTCAGCTCTAGTACAGTGTCTATCACATAGAAGGTACTATGTATAATAATAATACATATTTATTTGAATGTTAATTTATATTATTTTATAACATACTAATTCAGATAATAGTAATTATTATTAAAAATAGTAATAATAAAGGCTTAGTGATTGATTGACATAACTATTGTTTAGCTCTAGATTTTCTGTACACGAAGCCAAACTCTTTCTTTCTGTATCTCCTACCTATCACTGCCTTATTGGATCAAGCAGCACAGGGCCAGTCTCACTTCTGGATGATAGGCAGTTAGAGTGGCCCCTTTATGTTTCCTTTTCTCCTGACATAAACATCCACATCACCTTCCACTGATCCTCTTAGAGTATGATTGTAAGGCCCTTCACCTCCTTCATTGCCTTCCTCTGGACTTGTTCCAACTTAACATCATCTTTCCCAAAATACGGTGCCTAGAATTGAACACAAGATTCCAAATATGGTCTGACCAGGGACAAGCATAGAGGGATTTCGGTGAGCTCATCTGCTCCCATGGGTTCAAGTATCATCTATCTCCTTGCAGATACTCCCATCGCTATATATGGAGCCCTAATCTCTCTCCTGAATTCCTATCCCACACCACCATAAGCAGATGATGGATATAAAAATGCTTTGGCAAATATAACATGCTATACATATGCAAGGTATTATTATTATCCCAGTGAATAGACACGAAGACAAGGGACCAAGTTTTTGGCCCAAGCCCATGACAAGCTTGAAAGGCAGCAGCTGATCCAAGCATTTCCTTTCCCCCTTGGTGCTCACGACTTCCTTCCAGGCTTGTGGCTACTACATGCAGAAACCATGGCAAGGTATTTGAAAGGAAGGAAGAAAGACGTTGTTAATTAGCTTTCTCTTTTGGATGACGCCACCACAGTCCTGATTCATTTCCATGAATTGAAGAAGAAGAAGAAAACAGGGAAAGAAAGAAATGGTTGGTGTTTATGCCCTCAGCTGATGAGAAATGCCTCCAAGGGTCGCAGATTAGGACAAAACTGAATTTGGGGGAAATAACAAAATGAACTTGGTCATCCACTGTGACCCGTGTTATCATCCACCTTTGTGAATGAAGTCATAATCCAAAATGGAAATGAAGAGGGGGAAATGACTTGTTCCTACCAGTGACCTGTAGTGAATTTGTTTAATATGTGAGAAAAATAATGAATGTCGGCACTATACACATATGAATGATTAGTATGATTTCACTACATTTTTTACTAAGAATGCATCCTTGAACAAGTAAATTCTCTATGCCTCAATTCCTTTATTTGCAAGATGGAGATAAATATACATGTATTTCCTATTTGGGGGCTATAAAAATAACAACTAATATATATATACATATATATGTATATATATAACATATATAACTAACATATAAATATATCTATAGTCCTTTATGGTTTATAAACTATTTTATATACATTATCTAAAAGGGATGATTGTGGCCACAAATGAGCATGATGCAAAATAGAGCATCATAAGTACATAAGAGACATGCAAAGTGCTTTATAACATTCAAGAAAGGAAAAACCATTTAGCCATT
This sequence comes from Monodelphis domestica, assembly GCF_027887165.1. Taxonomy (NCBI): domain Eukaryota; kingdom Metazoa; phylum Chordata; class Mammalia; order Didelphimorphia; family Didelphidae; genus Monodelphis; species Monodelphis domestica. The sequence continues at coordinate 132,782,946 of NC_077229.1, read as the reverse complement.
TCCAATTTAAATTATGACTTTATACACTAGGAGAATTATAAATTCAACTCCTATTTCAAATATTTCCTAATCATGTGGCTCTGGCCATAATCATCTCCCCTAATTAATTGAAAGGTACTGAGAAGCTTTGTTGCTTTGTCCATGTTCACATAGCTAGCACAGCTTTCAAAGGCAAGACATGATTTGCTGATTCCCAGTCTTTAACCAACGTGCAACACTAACTCTCTGGATTGAGTATCATTATCATTATTGTATTATGCAGCATTCACAATGTGCCAAGAAATGTGCTAAGCAATTTCAACATATGTTAACTTGTTTGATTTTCACAGCAATCCTACAAGATAGGTGCTATTATTATTATTACTCTTTTTATTCCCATTTTACAATTTAGAGAACTGAGTTAAGTAAGGGTAAGTGACTTATCCAGGATCACATAGCTAATAAGTGTCTGAAGCCACATTTGAACTCAGATCTTCCTGACTCTAGGCATAGTATTCTATCCACTTTGCCACCAATGTTTCCCTGTTGTGTAATGCAGTTATTATTAAAAACTTTCTGTTACTTAAAAAAAATCAATGGTACAGAATAAAGAAAATAAAAATAGAGCCAATAGAAAAGAATTGCATTTTTATAAACCTATATATTTTTTAAAATGGTAAATGGAATCACTATTCAATAAAACTATTGGAAAAATATTATATTTTGTGACTTAAAGGGGGAGGGGGAAAACTCTATACTTTATATCATACGCCAAAATAGCCTATCATTAGATTAGCTATATAAATATAAAATAGTCATGAGACAGAGATATAGATGTTTTTATTGCTGATATAATAGGATCAATAACATTGAGAAACCACACCCATTAGAAAAAACAAAATGATGGTTGAATAAATTATGCTATATTAAGGTAATACAATTATTGCTTGATATAAATTATGAAATATTATTACAGTGTTCAATCTGAATATCACCATTTGTAGGGGGTCTTTTCCTGTCCCTCCAACTCCTAGTGCCTTCTCTTTAACATCACTTTGCTTCTGCTCTATATGTATCTTTTATATACCTCCATGTTCTCCCCCTTATTTGAATGTGAACTATTTTTATAAATCCAACATTTATAATACTGTTTGGCATGTAATAAACAATATTATTATTATAACTAGCCTTTATATAGCACTTTAAGGTTTTCAAAGCACTTTACAAATGCCTCATTTGGGGGCAACTGGGTGGCTCAGTGGATTGAGAGCCAGGTGTTAGAGACAGGAGGTCCTGGGTTCAAATCTAGCCTCAAACACTTCCCAGTTGTGTGACCCTGGGCAAGTCACTTGACCCCCATTGCCTACCCCTTACCACTCTTCTGCCTTGGAACCAGAGTATTGATTTCCAGACAGAGTGTAAGGATTTTTATAAGAAAAAATGCCTATTTTCCAGAGGTGTAGGTGCTTTTATTATTCTCCTTTTACAGATGAGAAATGGTGGCAGAAAGAGTTCAGGTAACTTGCCCAGGGTCACAAAGCTATTAAGTGTATAAGCCTGAATTTAAAATAAGTCCCTCTTGACTCCTGCAGTGCTGTAACCCCTGGGCCACCAAACTGTAGAGTGGTTGATTAATTGATTATCATCCAGGAGAGGGAAGTCAGTGCTTTCAGAAGTTCTTTCACCCTCAGAGTCCAGAGTGACTGTAAGGTCACTTCCTAATGAATGGATAGCCTTTTGTAATCCTTTTGGCATGCCAAGTACTTTGATAAACATTGAAAAAGCAAAATAAGAGACATTCCCTGCCCTCTAGGAGCTTATATTCAAATGGAGAAGATGACACATTTAAGAGCATAATGGCCTAGAAAAAATGCTTTTGTCTAGGAAAGAGTTACAATATGTTTGATTTCCAGAATCACTGGTAGAATTGACATGCAAAAACACAGGAAAAAAAGTTCATTTTATTTTACTTTTAGAGGGAGAGTTGGAAGTATATGCAAGTGGGCAACAAGAGAGGGGGCAAGAAGATTTACAGAAAGACAAGAAGAAAGCTAAATGGGAAGCATTGTCTGTGGCAATACACACAGCCAGTGGAATATCAAAGTTTATGCATACTTGTTCCCCAACCACAACAGTTTACACCTGGCCAGGAGTTCCAAAGGTGAGGAAAAGGAGAGCAGGGAGAAATCAGTAGATGGAGGAAGATGAAGAAAACAGAATTCCAGAAAGACCTGAAAGGAAAAATAAAACATATGCAAGTTATTTCCTTACCTCTTTTTTAAAATAAATTTTAATCTCATCCTTGTTAAAGTATAGGAAGATTCGTTAAAATAGTGTCCCTTGCTTTCTGTTGTTATGTGATTTTGTTGTTGTTGTTGTTGTTGTTGACACTTAGGAAGTTTGCCCAGACCTCTTAATCCCAACCCATATTTCCTTTGCTTTTCTGTAATCTCATATAATATCTTCCTATCACCTTTACTACTTATCATCCCCTGATGCCATTAGTCCTCTTTAAAACAACAACAAAATAACCAAACAGCACTTTCTTTTAATTTAGTATCAACTTTCATTTTTGCTCTCACCAAAGATCTGTCTATCCATAGAGAACTATAAAGTAGCTATCCATCATTTACTCTCTTTTAAGACAGTCAACCTCACTTTTTTATGATGGTACTTAATGCTTGCATGTTCACTGTATAATTCTTTAAATTGTTTCATTTCTTGATCTCTGACCTGTGTCTACATTTTCTTTAAATACACTGAACACTAACAAGTGTTAGTTAATATTCAAACTAGCTGGCTTGGTTTGGAGGATGTCAAGTTCCTCATTAAAAAAAAAAAATTCTTCACCCACTGCAGTGGATCACAAATTTTAAACTTGGAAAGATAATAGCAGTGAGGTGGTCCAATACAAATCCACAAGGACTCTAAACTATAATATGCTTCATAAGTGATCATTTATGCTCTGTTAGAATAACTTCCAGGACAGAGATCCTCCTCATTACATTTGTGGACAGCTCTAATTATTAATAAAGAATTATTCATTGGTTTCTTTTCCCCTGATACGATGCTGATATTTTTCTCTTTGTGATGCCCAAACTTGGAGCTTAGACTGGCAGTTTGGGACCAGACCAAAGACTAGTCTTTCTTCCGTTCAATAACTTTTCAAATATTTGAAAATAGCTATCATGTTCCTGACTTATTCTTCTACTTATTTTACTTCTTTTAATCAAGTGGCACATGGCATGAACTCAAGACCCCTTACAATTTGTTGCCAACTTCTGTGCAATCCCCAAATTTTCAATGTCTTTCTAAAATTGTGGTGCCCATTACTAAACATAACAATCCATGCACAGACTAAGTAGGGCAAAGTACAATGGGACTATGAGTTCCTTACTCCTGAAAGCTCTGCCTCCCTTAATTCAGTCTAATATTAAATGGATTAAATTTAGTGAACAATCTTTGAGACTGATACCTCCATGAACTTAAATATAATGAAGAGTTGTAGTTCTAGAGAATAGGTAACAAAAAAGATTTCTCTTTTGAAAGAAAGTTAAAACTTTAAGGTTGAATGTGCTATGAATCCTAGTTTTGCTTAAATGTATACCTCTATATGTGTGTGTATTGTTCTTTTTTTAAGTAATCAAAATATTATTTTTATAAATTACATGTAATAAATTTCCACACAAGTTTTCCTAAGTTATATTATTGAACTTTTCTCCCTCCCTATCTTCCTTTTCTCTCCCAGTGCTAGCAGGCAATTTCATCTGAGTTATATATGTATTATCATGCAAAACATTTCCATTTTGTTCATTTTTGCAAATGAGTAATCTTATAAATTGAATGCCTCAAAACATAAAGTCAAACAAACGATTGAAAAATCATATGCTTTCATCTGCATTTGACTCCAGGAGTTCTTTCTCTGGAGGAAGATAGCATTCTTTGTTATAAGTCCCTCAGAATTGTCCTGGATCATTGTATTGCTGAGTGTAGCTGAGTCTATCACAGTTGATCATCCCACAGTATTGCTGTTACTGTGTACAATGTTTTCTTGGTTCTGCTTATTTCATTCTGTTTCAGTCCTTGAAGGTCTTTCCAGCTCTTTCTGAAATTATCCTGTTCATTATTCCTTACAGTACAATAATAGACACAATCATATACCCCAATTTCTTCAGTCATTCCCCAATTGATGGACATCCCTTTGACTTCCAATTCTTTGTCACCACAAATAGAGCAGCTACAAATATTTGTGAACAAGTAAGTCCTTTCCCTTTTTTTTATCTCTCCAGGATACAGACCTAGTAATGGTATTACTAGATCAAAGGGGATGCATTGTTTTGTGGCCCTTGGGGCATACTTTCAAATTGCCCTCCAGAATGATTGGATCAGTTTATGAACTGATGCATTAGTGTCCCAATTTTGCAATACTCCTCCTGTGTTTATCATTTTCCTTACTGACATTTTGGACAATCTTATAGTTGTGAGGTAGTACCTCAGAGTTGTTTTTGTTATTGTTCTTATAAGAGAAATGGGGGGGGGGGGGATACAAGGGGAAATGTCTCTTCCATTTAAAAAAAAGCTATCAATATTTTAATAAGAAAAAAGTCTAAGGACTAGCTAGACATAAATAGTTCATTCAAGTAGTTGAAGACTTGTCATTAGAAAGAATGGCCAGATTTATTCTGTTTATTTCCAGTACCACTGGGGTAAAATAAAAGGAGGTTCATGTCATAGTATCACATAATATAACAATGGGAGGGATCCTGGAGATTATATAATAAAATATCTTCATTTTTCAGAAGGGGAAACTGAACCTAAAGAGGTAAGGCAATTTGCCTAAGCTCACACAATTAGAAAATAGAGCCTTAGAAGAATTAATCCAAAAAATAATTATGAGAAGGGATTGGTATTGGGAACTCCCCAAAGAGGAAATTCTCTTCATCAGTGCAAGATAGCGCCTTCTCTGTAACTGTCTTAGACATTTTTCTCAGAAAGAGATTAAATAACTTGTCCAGGGTCACACAGCTAATACATGTCAGAGTCAGAACACAGATATGAACCCCCAAAGCCATTTGTCCATCTACTACACCATAATTCATATCAAGGAAGAGTTCAAAATAATTGAAGAACTTACTAACACGTGGGTGTGCTATTCAGAAATGAAATGGGCTACTATGGGTTTCCTATTTTGGGAATTGTTCTAGCATAGAGGGGAGGAGGTTGGGCCAGTTGACTTGTAAGCTCTCTCTGATTCACAAGCACCCAGTCAGATACAGATAGGCACTAAGAAGCCCTCTTATGCTGTGTGCTTCCAGGGCAGAGCCATCAGCCTCTACCTCATAAAACCCATTTACATTCACAGTTGCTTTATCATTGTGAAGCTGGTGGGACAATGGCCCTTTCTGCTGACATCCACAAAATGCAAATGGAGAGATGCTGGTTTACTTCAGCTTTTGCCTCTTGAGACTTTAAGGAGCAGATCAATAAAGAGCCTTCCTTAAGACCCTGGCTTCTAAGGGAGTGTCTCTGAATAGACACCTGGATGTGAAAAGGGAAAAAATAAAGAGAGGGCTAAATGGCTCCCGACTTCTTCGAGGCGGAAGGAGGATTTGACAGAAAAATTAAAGGATATGAAATTCGAGCTGTCTGTTCTCCCCCCTACTACTGGAAAATTTTTTAAAAAATGTTTTATGCTATTTTTCTCTGCCTACAGCGAAAATGGCCCTTCTCAGAACACTGCTCACGTGGGAGATATGAGGAAGAAATATTTTCATCAGTGGGTTTGTAAGAAGTCAGTTTCCACTCTTGAAAACTCAGAGAGTTGTGTTGGTCAGGAGGGAGCGGTGGGGACAGCTGGGTGCTTGGGAAATGCACCGTCATCTTCATTTGCCGCACACAGATGCTCTGAAGGTGGGGATGCTCAGGGTATGCTATTTTTTTTCTGCTAAACTATCAATATGCTTCCAAAGCACAATCTTGCATGCTGCTCAGCAGCCTAGAGCCCTGGAAACATTCCCGAAGACTAAAGCCATGAAAGGAATAATAAGTGTGGAGGTGGCTCAGGCACAGACTCTGCCTAAGAGACAAGCAGGCTGGAGGGGACTGTCTACAAGATGGTGGGAGTGAAGGAGTGGCAATCATGGGGAGGAGGGAGGGATCCCTGATTAAAGAAAGACATTCTTACCTTAAAGAATTTTTTTGAAATACAGCCAAAGAGACATAGTGGTCTCTTTTCTATAGTATATGTTTTTGTCATTTGTTTCACTCCCATCTGACTCTTCATGACCCCATTTGGGGTTTTCATGGCAAAGATCCTAGAGGAATTTCCATTTTCTTCAGTAGCTCATTTTACAGATGAAGAAAATGAGGTAACCAGAGTTAAGTGCCTTGCTCAGGGTCACACAGCTACTTAATGTTTGAGGCCAGATTTGAACTCAGGGTGATGAGTCTTCCTAACTCCAGACCTGACACTCCATCTGCTGAAACACTTAGGAGAAGCAATAGAGCATGAGACACAGACTGCTGAGCTTGGTCCCCTAAAGGGGCAGTTGCCATAATGGAGAAAGTGCATGGGATATAGAACCAGATGGTTACGCTTCAAATCACAATTCTGCCATTGACCTAAATCATTTGGATTAATTCAACGTTTCAAATGGGTCTCAGTTTCCTTATCTACAAAATAAGAGCTTTGGACTAGATGGAACTTAAGGTCCAATCAAATCCATAGCATCTCTGACGACATTTCTACAACCTCTCTGGTTCCTCTAGATCTAAAATTCTATAATATGATATGGGTCCAAAACATTCTTCCACTTACTGGTTGAGTGATCATAGGCATCTTCTAACCTTCCTGAGCTTCAATTTCCCCATCTGTAAAATGGAGATAATAATAACACCTCTCAGGATTATTGTGAGAATAAAATGATATCATAATTGTAAAGCATTTTAGCATAGTCTTTGACACAGAGTAAACTCTATATAAACATTAGCTCTTATTATTATTATTAATTATTTCTCTCTGTAGATTCCTACAATCCTGGCACAAACCCTCTTTTATATAGTCTCTTATACAATAAAAATCCTGATCATATTTAATTTTTCTTTTTTCATAAATATTCACTGTTTTGAAGCACTTTCTCTGCTTCCAGATTCTTATATGAACTAATTCTTCAAAACATAATACCAGCATTGAAGGTATATTTCCATGATCTTTGATAGCTGAAAAGTAGCTAACAATCATATAGACAGCTTTGTGCCCCTTTCACTCCATGAATAGCTTTCTGTCTTCCAAGTTGTACACCCCCAAAGTCTAGCAATAGGACCTAGATCTCCTGACCACCTCATCCTTCCACTCCACCAGTCTGGATCCTTTTTCTTTACCCAGGCATCAGCTCACAATAGATACTTAATCAAGGTTTCTATTTACCTGGGTTTGTCCAATCCATCAGTCAACTAACATTTATGAAACACCATGCTATATGTCAGGTAGTGATCTGACACAGTCACATCTGGGAGAAGAGGGAAAGTGTCCGAAGGTGTTGTCAAGAACAGAAATGTCACTGGCCCTGAGAGAAAGAATCATCATTTCCCAATATTTTGGTGTTTTCTTTGCCCAAGACTATAGGAAACTTGTAGTACAAACAATCCAAATCTCTGTCTTATTCCCCTCTATCAACATACAACACTGAAACTGTGAAACAGTAGCCCATGGTTTCTGAATTTCCTCTATTCTGCCTATAACCATCCTTAGCTTTTGAATGATGCCTGTGTATTTGACAGTCCTATTTGCAGCCAAGTCTACTTCCCTGTCCCGTTAGCAACTGCCTCTTCTCTTATTAAAACCTGAAAGATAGATCAACTATTTAAAGACTACTACTAAGTGCTTTCTTCTATGAGTGAAATGAGAGTTTTTGAAAGTGACAGAAGTGTTTAAGGATACCTAGTCATTTATTTGGCAGTCAAGTGTAGCAGTGGACAGAGTGCTAAGCCTAGAGTCAGGAAGACACATCTTTAGTTCAAATCTGGCCTCAGACGCTTACTAGCTCTGTGACTCTGGGTGAGTCACTTAACCATTCTGGCCTCAGTTTCCTCATCTGTAAAATGAGTCACAGGAGGAAATGTCAAGGAACTTCAGTATCGTTGCCAACAATACTCCATTTGGGGTTACAAAGAATCAGACAAGCCTGAAACAGCTGAACAAAAACAAAACAAAAGTAGCTTATGGCTTAATAACAACTGTGGAACATCAACTTCAACATAGATCCTATAGGAATCTATACTTCATTCATGACATTCCAATGACCTCTGTCACCTGGTAAGCTCTATTGTGCAAATACTTGTCAAGCACACTCCAGGTAATGGAAAAGAGAATTGTACTCAACAGCCTTTAGGCAAATGTCTATTGTGTTACAACCTTCCCCAAAGAACCTTACATTTATCAGCATTTAACAAAAAAATTTGCTAATGACTACCACAGAAGAATTTTCCTTATTTCTCATGTGGCATAGAATCTTGGGATATCAGACATTATGCTATTGATATGCAGGCTTCGGTAGTCCTACTAAGTGTAAGAGCCTTAAGCATGGCTCCAGTGAAGACTGTGCTTGTCTGTCTGAGAACAAGTCTAAATGAGTATAGAAATTGTGGTTACCTGGAGATGAAGATTTTGACCATAGAGACACATGAAACACATAAAAAGAAAATAATTCTCAATCTCATAGCATCTGCTTCCTTGGTAACTGAAGCACAGCAAAAAGTAGGTAGTGCTAAGAGTCACACACTTCTTGGTCCATTTTACTAACTTTAATTTATTTATTAATATGACTCTTTGTCTATGGTCTAATGACTTGACATATTACTAGAACTGAATCACACATATCCTGGCATTTCCAAAATAAATTAAAACAGAAAATATAAAGAAGTTGCAGTTAAATAGATAAGTAGCCCAAAGGAAAAGGCACATCTTTTATGTAAATCAGCTGTTACATATTACTAATGATGATTTGCCTGAAAGGAGTGGCATAAAAGACATTATCAATGGTATGCTTATCTTAAAAATCAGTTAAGCCTGTGAAGAAGGAGGCATACAAAGATTTAAAGAAAATAGAAACAGATAACTACATTATATAGATACTCCTTATATACATATATATGTATATGTGTACATGTATGTATGTATTTATTCAGTTGTTTCAGTCATGTCCAACTATGGGATTTTTTTGACAAAGATACTGAAGTGTTTTTTTATTTCTTTCTTTAGCTCATTTTACATATGAGAAATTTGAAGCAAATTGAGTTAAGTGATGTACCCAGGATCATAATGTAATATCTGAGGCTAGATTTAAATTCAAGTCTGTCTGTCATTCTATCCACTGAAACATCTCTCTCTCTCTCTCTCTCTCTATCTCTCTCTCTCTCTCTCTCTTTCTCTCTCTCTCTCTCTCTCTCTCTCTCTCTCTCTCTCTCTCTCTCTCTCTCTCTCTCTCTCTCTCTCTCCCCCTCTCTCTTGCTTCCTCTCTGTCTCTCTTCCTTTCCCTTTCTGTCTTTCCATATATATATAATAAACACATATATGTACATATAGAACATGTATTGGTATGTGTATATATTTTATGTGCATATATTTATATAAATAAAAGAATCAATATGTACACAACTCACCTATGTCTGTCCACCATCCTGCCGTGTGAATTTATACTTGCCTTTTCAGAAGTTTATCACAAAGGGGTACATCTCCTATATAATGTGAATAATGATGTCTTCTGTTAGTGATGTTAGTGTTAATAAATTGCATTTTCAAAAACTTTAAAATATCTATTTTATAAGCATTTATTATCTCTCTTAGGGCTCCCATTTGAATGTTAAAAATGAAAAATAAAACTTTTATAATAATTATGTATAACCAAATAAGACATTCGCACATGGGCTATATCCAAAAATGTGTTGTTTAGTCTGCATTTTAAGACCATCCTCTCTCTGATAAGAGATGGGTGGTGTGTTTCATCTTCAGTATTCTGAAATGACAATAGCTATATTGATTAGAGTCCTAAAGTCAGAGTTATTGCTTTCTCTAGAATGTCATGTAACTTGTTCTCCTAGTTCTTCTCATTTTACTCTGTATCAGTTCTTAGATATCTTCCCATTTTAGACAGGGTATATATAGCATGTGGATCCCTCCTCACTTTTTCTTTATATCAGGAAGATATTAATGGAGTTAGAAATTTGACCAGTGATTATCCCTTGTTCTTACTGTATGATCAGTCTAATTTTTGTAAACACACTTTTATAACATCCTTTTATACTATTTCTCCTTCATAATTCTTTGATTCTAATGAATAAATGTGCTTCTGCCCATCGTTGCATTTGGGGTCATCTTTAGCTTATATTACCTGAGTTAAAAAAAGGAAAGGCATGCACTTCTTTTATTTTATGCCTTTCCCTCCCCATGTATATTCTTCCTATGACCTTTCTGAAGAATCAATAAGCCTCAGTCTTTCCCTTGCCTCTTCTCACAAATATTGCAATTGCCATGTTTCCTGCTCAGGTGGGGCCCTGCCAAATAGAGAAAGTTAGATATCATTGCCATATTGGAATCATCCAGTCAACAAAAGGTGGCTAGTACTTCTACTGACATGCCAGAGGAACAAAGGAGAAGAAAGGAAAACTGATATCTCTGAAATTGTAGAAGGAGTATGTGCAGATCAAAAGCAGACCCTGGAGTATCCAAAGTGTGGTCTTCCAAACTCAGTGACAACTAGGCATGTGTTGGTAAAATATTATACAACTTACATTTTGCAATCCATGTTCTCTCCCTTCCTCACTCCCCAGATATCAGGTAATATGATATAGGTGATATATATGTGCTATCATGCAACATGTGTTTCCATGATAAACATGTAAAAGAAGGCATATATTGCTTATATAAGAAAAAAAAAACTCATGAAGGAAATAAAGTGAAAATTTCATGCTTCAATCTGCATTTAGACTCCAGCAGTTCCTTCTATGGTGGTGGACAGTCATTTTTGGCATGAATTATTGAGCTGTTTTGGATCCTTACAGTGTTTATAATAATAAAGTCATCACAGTGATCACACATGATCACATGCATTATTGCTGTTACTGTACACAATGTTCTCCTGGTCCTGCTCCCTTCACATTGTATCACTTCTTATAAGTCTTTCCAAGTGTTTTTGTGATTGTCCTGTTCATCATTTCATATGGCACAATAGTATTCCCTCACAATCATAAGCCACAACTGGTTCAGCCATTCCCCAATTGATGGATGTTCCTTCAGTTTCCAATTCTTTGCAACCAAAAAAATGCTGCTATGAATATTTTTTATCCAGCAGGTCTTTCCTGTTATCTCAGATCTCTCTAGCACACGGACCTAGTAGTGGTTTTGCTGTGGCAAAGGTTATGCACAGACACTTGCATGTTGGAATCTGAGATGACAGAGTAAAAGAGGTTCTAGTCCCCTGATGTTTCCACACATATACACAAAAAAAGAAAATAAATCACCTCAAAACAAAGAGAAGCTGAGGAACGTGTCTCACTGGGGTAACATGAGAGAGTAGTCCAGGTTGCAAAGCATCTACAAGAACTAGCAGAACTTGGAGCAGCTCAATATGCCTTGACTCCACTAGGGGCAACAAAGCTGCAGAACAAGGAAGGGTCCATCCTGAGCTCCTCTACACAGATATAGAAGGCAGAGAAGACAGGAAGCTAAACTCCCATGTGCCAGTGGAACCCTGAGGCCACAAGGAAACAGAGAGGGTGACCAGCTGGATTGCAGGAAACCTCAAACTTCCATGTGGGAACAGAATGCAGAGCAAGCGACTGGCCCAGTCCAAGCCACTTGGCAGAGATAAGGAAGCAGCAGAGTGGGGACCAGGCCAGCCCATGAAACAACAGAAGAATAACTAATACAGGATATTGGACAAAATGGCTACAAACCTTCCCAGAGCATGCCAATAGGACCTCCTTTTGTGAGAAACAAAGGCACCTAAGCCTACCCCAAGTACTAGGAAAGAGTACTCAACAAGCTTGGAGATGTGTACCCTCTATATCCCAGAACAAAGAACCTCAACATATAGATAAGATAATGGGGGGGGGGGGGGGAGACTAGAAAAATGGGCAAAAGACCAAAAAAAAAGTCTCTTACCTTGGAAAATTAGTAATAGGGAAGATCAAAATACAAACTCAGAAGACAACAGTGCCAAAAAGGAAACATGTAAAGCCTCAAAGGAAAGTATAAAAGGATTTCAAGACTGAATCCCTGGAAGAACCTGAAAAGAAGTTTAAAAAACAAATAATAAGATAAGTGATAGAAAAACTCAACAGTTGGGGAGATTCATTGATGAAATCAACTCCCTAAAAACAAGAATATGCCAAAAGGAAAGGGAGATAGAAAAATACATAGAAGAAAACAACTCTCTAAGGGATAGAATGGGCTAAACAGAAATGAAAGCAAACCATTTTTGAAGAAAACAATTCTTTAAAGAATAAGATTGGCCAAATGGAAAAGGAAGTACAAAAACAAAGGCTATGCACAGTTTTATGACCCTTTGGACATGGTTCCAAATTGCTCTCCAGAGGGGTTATATCAGTTCACAGCTCCACTAACAGTTTATTAAGGTCCCAATTTTCCCACATCCCTTCCATCATTTATCATTTTCCTTTTTTGTCATTTTAAATAGCCTGAGAAGTTGGTATCTCAGAGTTGTTTTAATTCTGCACTTCTTTAAACTGGCAGAGTGAATTGCTTCAGATTCTTACAGAACAGCCTCTTAGGCACTAGAGAACAACCTTTAGAGAAAGAAACAGTTTCTGACTACATGGAGCTTACTTCTTAGGGAAACAGTGTGGTGGTGGGGGGGGGGGGGCAAAGATCTGGATTCAAATACTGCCTTATTTCCTATATAGCTTTGGCCATATCACCTTATCTCTATGGGATTCACTTTTTTTAAATATTTAAAATGAAGGGTTCTATTTAATGACTCCTAACATCCTTTCTAGCTCAACTCGACCTAGGATCTCTAGCTGTAAAAGAGATGGCACAGAAATTTAATAGCAAAAAAAAAAATGGTAGAAGAAGACTTTGGTTTTAGAATCAGGAGAAGGGAGTTTGAATCCTAGTACCAAGACTTACTATATTTATGACCTTGGTCAACTCACTTAAATTTTCCCAACTTTAGTTTCTTTTTTTTTTTTGCAAAAAGGGGGCAATTAGGTGTCTTACTGGATTGAGAGCCAGACCTAGTAATGGAAGGTCCTGAGTGAAAATGTCACCTCTGGCGCTTCCTAGCTACATTATCCTGGGCAAATCACCTAACTCCCATAGCCCTTGCCAATCTTCTGCCTTAGAAACAATACATAATATTGATTCTAAAACAGAAGGTAAAGGTTTTAAAAAAAACAAATCTTTTTTAAAAGTAAGATGATTCTTTCTCTTTCTAACTCACAGTATTGGAAGGAAAGTGCTTTGGGATAAGTTGCTGACATGTGTGTCCATCAAAATGTGTGTAGTTAGAGATACAAAAATACTATTAAGGGGTAACATGGTGAGAGGAAAAGAATGTTGTAGCAAAGCCTAGAAATTAAACCCTGGTGCCAGCATTCATCCCTTTAGACCTCCATTTTTTCCCCTGTAAAATGGCTGGGATCAGCTGGACTGGCTGATCTTTAAATAAATAATTACCTTTCACCTCTAAAGAATCTATGATTTTGACTGATTGCTTTTTTGTTAGTCAAGAAAGTAGTTTAACATACAATGTTAAATGGGTCTGAAGCTTTGGGTGTTACAAACAGTATTTTAAATTATCCCTTCATGTTAGACAGAATTAAGATCAGGGAGGTCACATGTACAATTCTAGTTATAATTCTATAAGGATCAAGTGAGTTTTTAAGAACACTAGGAAAATAATAAGAAAAATGTCGGGAACTTTTCTAATGCTTGCAAGTCACCACTGTGATCAGAATGATTTATTTCATTTTTAGAGACTGACTTCCCCTTTAAGGAAACCAGTGTCACATGCAGTATTGAGCATCCAGAAGGTACTCAGTAAATAGAACACAATGCTTTGGAAAGAGCATCGGGGATTTAAAAGATTTTAGTTTTTGTTTTAGGTCTATAACATACTGTGGACAAGTTGTTTAATCTCTAAATTTCTTCAACTACAAAATGGCAATAATTATACTTTCTACAAATCATGGGATTTCTGTGAGGATCATGAAATCATATTTATGGAGGTGAAAAGGATTTTAGAGATTATCTAGTCCAATATTGTCATTTTACAGATGAGGAAACTGAGTCACAGAGACATTATTATATTTTTTAATTGTGCAAGGTCCCACAAAGACAAATTTTGAAATCGGGGCTTCTAACTTTTAATCTCACATTTGTAACCTAAGTCCCAAAGTCCATTAGTAAGATACTCTTACCTCATTGGTGGAGATAAATAAAGCCTTGAGTCTGGCAAAGGAGTAGCAGGTGAGAAGAGGGATTGAGAGAAGAAGCAAGAAAAGAAATCCAGTCCCTTGAGTATCATCAGGTTTCTCTGACTCCCAGCATTGAGAGAAAATACAGAGAATTCAGCTTTGCTTCCGAGTCATGAATGGAGAAAGTTTCCAGGGAGAAGCTAATCTATAAAACTTCATCCCTGTCCTTATTCTCAAATTGCTACACATAGACATTGTAGAATTTCCTCTTAGGAACAAGAACTGGGACTCTTTCTTTGGGTTCAGCTGAGTTACCTTCTTCCCAAAGAGAAAGTTCCTTCAATTTAGATAGCTATATTCATATTTCACTATACATACTTTTTCTGATATCTGGCATATATTTATTTTTATAATTTTATATTTATATTTATTTCTTGTCTATATTGAAACCATGTTCCATATATATGTGAATATATATTCATATATTCCAAATTACAGATATAAATGGGATATATTATATATTATATATATTAAAGCTATAAACAAATGTCCATGTTTTATAGGAGCAACAGACTGAGAGCTGAGCACGGGCAAGCAGGGTTAGTATTGAAATTAAAAAAAAAACTTACAACAAAATTAATCTGACATATATTTCGTGAAAAGAACAATCACCATTATTGAGTTGCATGTTAATTAGCTGTACATGATGAGTCATTCATGTAAATTACTATCATTAGTATGACTTTTACCCATCAAATCTCTGAAAGAATGTAGGGAAAACCAGGCTCAGCAGGAAACTGCTCTCAAAACACTCTAAAAATCCCTGGCTTCATAATTGGGGGTGTTGGGGGCGGAAATGGGAGGCAGAGTGGGAAGGAAGAGTGAGTTAAGAAGTAGCCATAAGAGGGAAAATGCTGAGGACTTAATTATTCTGAATTGCTACACTGGAAAGTGTACCTTTTGGAGTCAACTAAGTAGCTCAGTGGATGGAGAGTCAGGTCTAGAAACAAGAGGTCCTGGGTTCAAATTTGACCTCGGACACTTCCTAGCTGTGTGACCCTGGGCAAGTCCCTTAACCCCCATTGCCTAGCCCTTACCACTCTTCTGCCTTGGAGCCAATACACAGTACTGATTCTAAGGTGGAAGGGAAGGGTTTAAAAAAATAGATACTTGATAGGATTCATATTGATCTCTTGCTTTTCTGATCAAACTTATTTGTAAATAATCAGCCTTTCCCCTGCTCCCCTGACCAAGCTTCTCACATCAATTCATCATTTTGGGTGGGATGAATCCATCCTACTTTGCCTAGCTCACTACAAGCGTGCTAGGAGCAACATCTTCCTAGGACATCCCCATAAGTTAGCTCCAGGTAAGCAGGAAGAGAAAAAGATATGGGAAGTGAGAGAACATAATGACTTAGTCATATAGTACTTAACTGGCTTCATCTTCTGAAAGGAAAGAAGACAAGAAAGGGAGATGGGAAGAGGACGAGGAAAGGGAGGTGGAAGGTGGAAATAAAATGCGTGCTACAAGATTAGATTAAAAAATACATCCATACATACATATATATGTGTGTGTTATAAATAGAAAGAGAATATCAGAATATGTGAAAATACCTACATGCACATCCTACTCCTAAACACCCCACCAGAACATAAACATATACACACTGTGTGTGGCCTCTTAAAGACTTATTTCACAAAGAAAAAACTATATTATTCTAGATAGATTGCAAGTGGACCCAGTCCAAGAGCATGCTGTAAATATTTAACAACCACCTCCTTGAACAAAATATATATGATACACATTTAAGTTTAATGTAAATTATTAAAATTTTCTCCATCACCTTTTTAAGAAAATTTTTAAAATAAATTGAGTCTTGATTTGTAGCATTTGCCAATTTTCAAGGTATAAATGCTCTCGCAAAACATTTAGCAATCAATTCTTCCAAACTAATTCAAGCTGGCTTTATCAAACTCCTGGTTTAATCCTGCCTGATGATCAATGTTTTGGTGTAGCTGATTTATATTTGGGGATAGTCGTAATTTGGGTGCAACTTCAGGAACACAGGGGGAAAACCCACTGGCTCTTCCCCACAGCTCCAAACTCTGGAGCTCAAGAGTATTGACATGACCAGTAATGCCTTCCAAACATGTGGTGAAAATAGAAAGGAATTTTTTCAACCAAAACAAATAAAAAGTAAGCCTGAGGTAGTGGTCACTGAGGCAGAATCAAAGTGGTTCATATAAGCTATTTGCCCAAAGAGCTTTTGTTGTCTAGTCAGGTATAGCCACAGATTTGACTCTCAAAAGAAACAAAATAAGCCTGGACAGAGGATTATTTCACAAAAGATCTTTGGCCAAACCCCCACAGAAAAGAGCTGACATGGAAACTGCTTTTCTATAGAGAAGCAACAGGTGGTAAAATGGCCAGAAGATGAAACTAGTAGTTCACAGTTGGGAAAAGAAACACTTTGAAACTTAGTACTAAGAAGTTGAACACTTAGAATTCAGCCCAGATGATGACATTAGAAATCCTGATGTGGAAGCAATAAGCAGTACATATAGAAGGAAGGAAACATTCCAGGAGGGCCCTAAACCCAGGAGCAAAAGTTATAGAGACAATTCTCTCCAGTGTGTTCCCTGGCCAAGGATATTCCCTTCCCCTGCAATGCCACATAGGTTGTTATTTGAAATCTTGTCTTCATTGTTATTTATCTTGCTTTTATATTTTAAATTCTCTTTTGCTTTGAATCAATACATCCCCTGGTTTAGTTTGGCAAAAGAGGAACATCAGTGGGGGCTCATTGGTTTTGTATCCAGGTAGAGGATGATCCAAAGTATGCCTTGAATCTGGATATGAGTTCCAAAGTCCTACATTTGAGGTGGCGCAGATGATAGTTACTCCATTTATCTTTATATTATATGGTTGTTCACAGGACATAGCTGAGCTCACTAATTCAGGTTGCATTACAAAGTAAACTGGAAGACTCACCTTACTGAAAGCTCCCCTTCTCTGAGGATGATTTTACAGTTTGTACTTTAGTATGGAGAAATTCATGTTTGTTTAAGAAAATATATTGTGGGTACCAAAGAGTGCCGAGTAGGAATCATTCCCTATGAAGAGGAACAGTATATATATATTTATTCAACAGCTCAGTTTCTGAACATTTTCCAAGGCCTCTTTGCTCCCTGAAAATAATAAATCCACTACTAACAAAACTAAATTAAAAATAAACTACTAACAAATTAAACCTTATTATTCTCAGAGCACAAAGTCTGTCCTTTGCTACTCTTCATTCAAAAGTGGGTGAGTGTGTGCATATGAATTTCTACACTTCTGAGAGTACTTAAAGAGAAGCTCTGAGAGTGAGGTGGCATCTAGTAAGTATTAGATGCCTCAGCTATCCTGTGCAACCTACATAAACCAACCTAACTCATTTTCCTGTAATGATGCTTTTGGCATGCCATTCTCCTAGGACTCAGACATCCTTATTAGCTTCCTACTGTCTCTCAAATAAAATCCAAACACTTTACCTGAATCCAAGGTACTGCAGAACATAGAATCAATCTGTCTCTTCATCATTATATTATCTTATTCTTCTCTATAACACTACTAAAATTTGCAAAAACTAACTACTTTCTACTCCTAGAATACTCTATGTACATTTCCACATATGTTGGAGGAAAGAAAGAAAGGAAGGAAGAAAGGAAGGAAGGAAGAAAGGAAGAAAGGAAGAAAGGAAGAAAGGAAGAAAGGAAGAAAGGAAGAAAGGAAGAAAGGAAGAAAGGAAGAAAGAAAGAAAGAAAGAAAGAAAGAAAGAAAGAAAGAAAGAAAGAAAGAAAGAAAGAAAGAAAGAAAGAAAGAAAGAAAGAAAGAAAGAAAGGAAGGAAGGAAGGAAGGAAGGAAGGAAGGAAGGAAGGAAGGAAGGGAAGGAAGGAAGGAAGGAAGGAAGGAAGGAAGGAAGGAAGGAAGGAAGGAAGGAAGGGAAGGAAGGAAGGAAGGAAGGAAGGAAGGAAGAAAGAAAGGAAAGAAAGAAAGGAAGAAAGAAAGAAAGAAAGAAAGAAAGAAAGAAAGAAAGAAAGAAAGAAAGAAAGAAAGAAAGAAAGAAAGAAAGGAAAGAAAGAAAGAAAGAAAGAAAGAAAGAAAGAAAGAAAGAAAGAAAGAAAGAAAGAAAGAAAGAAGCATGTTGCAGCATGGCAGCAATGATGAGATCCATTGAACACTGGAGTTGTTTTCAAGTCCGTGCCTGACTGTCATACATACCCCTTTTGGTCCTTATAGGGTCATTAACATGTGGTCCAGATATGTTAATGAAGAGGTAAATGATAAAGGATATGCCAAACCTTCTGGACTTGGAGTCTGGAGGGCTGAGTCAGAATCCCAGGTTTCAAAATCCAACTGCTATTTCACTGATAATTAGTTTCTTGGCCTCAGATCATAGATTCTTGAGCTAGAAAGGATCCCAGATTTCTTTTGATCCAATATCTTCATAACAAATGAAGAAATTCAATCCAGGAAAATGGTAGGTAATTTGTCCAAGATCAAACAGGAAATATAGTCTATGTGAGATTCTAAATGGCGATCCTCAGATAGCAAATCCTTTTGTTTGTTATACCATGCCATTGTCCACTAATAGTCACTTTTGCTCATGGGCTTTAACTAAGTTATGAAGATGAGGCAGTTGGACTCAATGTCTTCAAAGGCACTTCCAACTCCAAATCTTTGATCCCAAGTTGAGAGAGGACAGTAAAAATTCACTTATTCATGCTAATTAGGAAAAGCCCCATTGAATTAATGAAAAGTTTGATTGAAAGAATGTCTAAATGTGTGCATCTGTGTTCTTTTCTAGCATACTCAATAATTCAAACTAGGTTAACAAAATGCTTCCCAGAGGAAGTGATTAATAGGAGACACTAGTTTTAATGAATCATTGATAGAAATCATTTGCAATTAATAGCAATTGCATATAAATGGGACTGCTTCAGTTGGTATACATAGAAACCATTTTGTTCCCTTAAGTATGTTAAACACTCACCTGGAATTGTAATTACTCTCTTAAACCAACCAGACTGCATACACCTTTCAGGCAGAAATCCTGTCTTGTTCCCTTTGTTCCTCCTGTGACTCAATATTCCTATCTTTATGGATGTTCTGCTATTACCCATTGTATGTCAAAGTATTTTATTTCCTGTTGGTCATCTTGGAATATTTAAACTCCTTTACAGAGAGGCACAAGCCATCACTCAGTAATCTGAAAGTACAAGAATGGTTGAAGCAAGAATCTGGGATGTAGGCAGATGCCCTGATATTCATTGGCTGTGCCAATAGTGTCTATCAAGATGAAAGGAGAACTTTATTACAGGATGTCAGGTCAGAACAAGAGAAGAATATTTATATATACATATGGCATCTAACTTGGGAATAGTTTGGAAACACTCCAAATTTAGACCAATGAGGACTAGCTATCAGAAGGCACAAAGTCTTCCAAGAAGAGGGGACCCAGATGACAGTCCAGGACAATGGATGAAGGAGAAATTGTAAAGTATCAGATGCAAAACTAACTCCTGGAAAGCAGCTTTCAGACAAAAGCATAAGCTGAAATGAAGAGCAGACTTAAGACAAAAGAAAATTAGTTCATTATTTAATCAATTTGATGTTGAAAAACTTGGGAGACAGATCAGGTTAACATTTAGTAGTCACATGTATATAGAGGTAGTAGTTGAAGATTTGGAAATAAATGAGAAAATAAAGAGAGAGAAGTAAAAGAAAAGGGTGAGGGGAAAAGGAGATCAGACAGAAGATCAGGAATGATTTTTTAAATAAAATCAATGTAAAAAGAAAGGCAAATGAGGAGGAGCTGCCTATGAGACTATATAAATGTAGCGATGCTCTGAAACTATTTTTCCAAGCCCCACCATCACTGCCAACTTCAGTTCACAAAGCAAAGCTTCTCCTTGTTCTCTTGGAATCTCTGAATAATCTTAATCTTATGATAAAGTTTTTCATCAATTTTAAGTCCCTATTGGTATGTCTTCTCCTTTTCACATGATTATCAATTCATTTCATTTAGTGAGCCACAATTAATTAGTGGTTAGTAATATTTTAATAGAGTATTATGATAAGAATAATTTGTATAAAGCTTCCCCCCAAAAGCCTATGAAAGTCTCCCACAAGTCAATATAGCATCCAGGGAAAACAGTTTCAAGTTTAGAGAGGACATATTACAAGCCAGTAGCATATAGATTGTAGCTTTTGGAAGGCATTCTGCTGGAGTCCTTAAGATGTGTCCTTCCATATGGTGTTGCTTTTCTTCTAGGCTCCTTGCAGAGCTTTGATTCTGACTTTTCTTATCACTTTCAGTTCATTCTCAGCTCCTGATGCAGACACTGCTTCATTAGAGATGCTACTAAGGCATTGATTACAATTATTTTGCTCATCTGAAGTCCACAAGATTCTATTCTAAGGTGGACCCAGACCAAGAACAAAGTTGATGCCATGGTTCTCCTCCGCCTTAATATCTTGTTCTTAGAGGCTTGGCTGAAAGGCTTCTACCAATAAAATTCCAGATACTCTAATTCCTGGGTTCCAAATGGGTCTGTTACATTATGTAAAACCCACAGGATATAGTCAATATCCTTCCCGAGCCCAAACATACTTGTGCAATATAAATCCAGTTTATTCAGTGGTTTCCCATTATATTTAAACTGATCATGGACTTTCTTGTATGTACAGTAAAGCCTAAGATTGATTGATTCATTTGAAATGACTAGTCCTTCACTCCTCTAAAGAATTGTCTTATTTATTTTAAATCAGGTGGCATAATATATTGATTGCATCAATCAATTGAACAATCAAGCTAGTGAATCTGTTGATTCAATCAACCCTACCCTTGCCAAAGGAGAAGACAGGAGAAAAACCAGTATGGCGGAGTTCTCCAAAGCTGAGAATGGAATCATGTAGAAGCATCATAGAACATATACTTCAATGAATCTTGTCTACAACCATTAGGATTTCATTTCTGATGAAACCTAGCACCTAGTGTAGTGTATGACTTGTTAAATTTTTAAATTAGATTGAATTGAATTGAATTAAATATTCTCTGGTTTGGTACTCCCTTTAGCATCACAAAATACAGCATCACCACATTATCAGTATTTACAACTGGAAGATACCTGAGAGGATGTATAGACAATTTTACAGACGAAGACTCTGGATTTCAGAGAGGTTAAGTAACTTGCCCCAAAGTGAAACAGTTAAATCATTTAACCTTAAATCTACTGTGTTTTCCATGGCACTATTCTCATACATATCCCTCCATAAATTCTCCACAGAGGGTCCACTGGAAGACTGTGAGATATGTGTGTGAGAATCTTAATATCCTAAACATTTACTTTATCCCAAGGAAAATAGATATCAGAGAACAGAAGTTACTCAAAGCCTCACAAGGAATAAGTGGAAGATACAGTATTTAAACTCAGGTCTTCTGATCTCCAATCTATTGTTCTTTCCATCACACCAAGCATTCACACACTAAGCATCACTGTATAAAGGGTTTGTGCCTATTATATATGATGTCTGTTTTCCTAAACATCATAACTTGCTATGGGAGCAAGTAGGTGGTACAGCAAATAAAGTTTTGGGACTCCAATAAAAAAGAATTGAGTTTAAAATTAGCCTAAAACTTTAGGAACTCAAGCAAACCACCTGGGACGACCTGAATGCATATGACCAGGAAGGAAAACCAGTCTGTGTCTATAGTATTTAACATCTGACACCAATTCACATATTTCTATTTTCTGTGAAAACTGGCTCAGAATTTCAGAAAACTCTGCTGTTTTTCATACCCAATTTTTTTTCTGTAAAAATGAAGTTCTGAAAATAGTCATTGTTGAATATTTTTTAAAAGTAACCCTGTGCAAAGTCCTTTAACCTCTGGCTGTCTCAATTTCCTCCTCTGTATAATGGGGTTATTAATAGCACCTACCTCCTAGTCCTGACAATCAATCAAGATAATAATTGTAAAGTACTTAGCAGAGGACCTGGCAGATCATGGATGCTTAATAAATGCATGTATCCTTTCTTGGTGTGATCTGTTTTGGGGCCATTGCCCATGCTATCTAGATGAAATATTAGAAATTCAGCCTGGGCAGACCTACTACAATATATCTTCTTTTGTAAGACAGGGAGAAAAATAAGAAAGTAATCATTTCCATTTTCTTCTCTATCACCCATAGACTAAGCAGGGACTAAATTTATTTTTGTCAAGGTCCTCTCACACTAACACATAGAATGAGAAAGTCCTGCTGACATCCCTAATATAACTTAAATAGCCTATCAGGCAAACAGAGGCCTTATAGCTGTACTTGAACTGACTCCTTGGATAACTTCTTTAAATCAAGTAAGAAGAGATAGCAAAAAATACTGGGCAACAACATAGAGAATTGTATTAATCGAATACAACAGAATAGAATTTAATAATTATACATAGAAAGTCTTATACATTTTGGTTAAAAAAATTTCCTTCCTGAGTCCAGAATAGTTAAAGAAGGATGAAATAGTCTACCTGGAAAAAATATCTAGGGGTTTTAATGATTTATTTGAATTGATAGCATGATATAGTAGACAAAGGAAAAAAAAAACAGAAACCACTAATGCAATCTTGGAATTAAATTATACGGCAAAGTACCCAGGAATAAGGAGGTGATAGGAAGGGCACAAACACTTATTAAGAGCCTACTATGTGTCAGGCACTTAACTAAATATTTTGACAAATATGACCTCATTCAATATTCCCAGCAGTTGCTGTTCATTATTCCCATTTTACAGTTGGGGAAAAAGTGGTAGACTGTCGTTAATGATTAACCTGGATCCCACAGCCAACAAAGCTGTGGACTTGAGGTCCAAAAGATTAGCAAGGGTTATTCTGTACTCTTACCTGGTCAGCTCATATCTGTAGTATTTGTTTAGTCCTTCTGATATAGGATGGACATTAATAGTCTAGAGAGAATACAGAGGAAGAAAACAATGGTGGATGATACTGAATTTATGATATACAAGTATCAGTTGAAGGAACTCAGCTTACTTAGCCTAGTAGACTTAAGAGATGCAGGATAGTTTTGTTCAATATTTGTTAACTCAATTTTAAGGGTTGTTGTATGATGGAGGAAAGAGATTATATTTGTTCTTTTGGGCTCTATAATGTTGAACTAGTGCCTAAATTTGGAATTTTGTTCCCCCCCCCCCAGGAAAAAGGCTTTCTTTTTACTCCCAAAGGACACATTGTGGCACTCAAGACTAGAGTGTAGGTCTTTTGGCTTTCATTCAGTACTCTGCATAGTATGTTATTCGGTTAGACCATCCAGCAAAACTCTTTCCTGGGCCAGGAAAAGATGGATAGTTTGAAGTCGCTGTTGTTGTTGATGATGATGATGTTGATAATGTTGATGATGACATCAATGATGTTGATGATGTTGATGATGATGATGATGATGATGATGATGATGACTGAATTTGGAGTTGGAGGTTTTTCTTCCATTTGAATCTTTCTGACCCTCCCCACTGTAATGATTAAAATTTTCTTGGAGAGTGTATCCAATCTCTTTCACCCTTCCATTGTATTGGTCTTCTTCCTACCTCCCCTCAGGTGCTTCTTTATGAAATATAAAATTGCCCCATTTTTTTTCTTTTCACATTTCTCTTAGTATTATCTTCTTTTTACCCCTAGTATATATTATGTATGAATCCAGTGGATCCAAAAACTTAAAGTTCTGTATAAGGTCAGGAATATTCTGTGTCCAGTGTGAAGAAGTTGGTTAAGATATATGAATTTTAAGAATGATATATAGAAAGGCGTTGGTTTGATTTCAGTATAATTGATCATCATTAAAAATTGCTGAAGTAAATTCCACATTTTTCTCTATACCTTGTTTCCTTTAATAGCTTGTTTTTAAAAATATATCATCATGAAGAACAAATGTTGCCAAATTTAGAAAGAAAGCAGAAAAGTGGAAAACTTTTCATAGGCTTTTGGAAAGAGGACTCATATCTAGCATATAGAAAACTTTGTCAAATTTTGGGGAAAAGAGCCATCCTCCAATTGATAAATGGGCAAAAGTTCTGAACAGACTTTTAAGATGAAGAAAGCAAAGCCATATATAAATCTTTGAAAAAATACTCTAAATTACTACTGATTAGGGAAATGCAAAATAAACTAATTCTGAATTATCATCTCATAACCATCAGATGGAGTAAAATGACAACAGGGTAAAATTATAAATGTTGGAGGGGATGTCAAAAAGTGGGGACTTTAGTACACTGTTGATAAAACCACGAACTGATCTCACCGCTTTGGAGAGTAATTTGGAATTATACTCAGAGAGCAATAAAACTGTATAAAGCAATCATTAAAAACTATTTTGCCCAATTTTGTGGCAATAAATATGGCAATCTAGGTGATATGGATGAATACTTACAAAAATATAAATTGCCTATATTAACAGAAGAAATAGAATACCCAAATAACCCCATATCAGAAAAAGAAATTGAACAAGCCATAAAAGAAATCTCTAAAAAAAATCCCCAGGATCAGATGGATTCATAAGTGAATTCTATCAAACATTCAAAGAACAACTAATCCCAATATTATACAAACTATTTGGCAGAATCAGCAAAGAAGGAACTCTACCAAATTCTTTTTAGTACTCAAATATGGTACTGATTCCAAAGCCAGGCAGGTCAAAAACAGGGAAAGAAAACTATAGACCAATCTTCTTAATGAACATAGATGCAAAAATCTTAAATAGAATATTAGCAAAAAAGACTCCAGCAAGTCATCACGAGGGTTATTCATTATGATCAGGTGGGATTAATACCAGGAATGCAAGAATTGTTGAGTATTAGGAAAACCATCCACAAAATTGACCATATCAACAAGGAAACCAACAAAAATCACATGATTATATCAATAGATACAGAAAAAGCCTTTGACAAAATACAACACCCATTCCTATTGAAAACATTTAGAAAGTATAGGAATAGAAAGTCCATTCTGAAAAATAATAAACAGTATATATCTAAAACCATCAGCAAATATCATATGCAATGGGGATAAATTAGAAGCATTTCCAATAATATCAGGAGTGAAACAAGAATGCCCATTATCACCCTTATTATTTAACATTGTACTAGAAACACTGGCAGTAGCATTCAGAGAAGAAAAAAAAATTGAAGGTATTAAAATTGGCAATGAGAAGACCAAACTATCACTCTTTGCACATGACATGATGGTCTACTGAAAAAAATCCTAGGGAATCAACTAAAAAGCTAGTGGAAATAATCAACAACTTTGGCAAAGTTGCAGGATACAAAATAAACCCACATAAACCATCAGTATTTCTACATATTTCCAACATGTCTCAGCAGCAAGAGTTAGAAAGAGAAATTTCATTTAAAATCACCCTAGACAATATAAAATACTTAGGAATCTATCTGCTGAGGCAAACATAGGAACTATAAGAACACAACTACAAAACACTTTCCACACAATTAAAACTAGATCTAAATAATTGGAAAAACATTTATTGCTCATGGGTAGGACAAACTAATATAATAAAAATGACAATCCTACCCAAACTAATTTACTTATTTAGTGCCATACCCATCAAACTGCCAAGAAACATTTTTTGCTGAATTTGAAAAAAACATAACAAAGTTTATTTGGAAGAACAAAAGATCAAGAATATCAAGGAAATTAATGAAAAAAAATGTGAAAAAAGATGACCTAATAGTACCAGATCTTAAACTGTACTATAAAGCAGTGTTCATCAAAACAATATGCTACGGGATAAGAGACAGGAGAGAGGATCAGTGGAATAGACTTGGGGTAAGTGACCTCAG
The DNA here is from genome assembly GCF_027887165.1 of Monodelphis domestica. Lineage (NCBI taxonomy): Eukaryota > Metazoa > Chordata > Mammalia > Didelphimorphia > Didelphidae > Monodelphis > Monodelphis domestica. Next base: position 132,756,633 of record NC_077229.1, on the reverse strand, counting down.
AAAGACAATCTTTGATAAATCCAAAGATCCCAGCTTTGGGGAGGGGGGGGATTCCACTATTTGACAAAAATTGCTGGGGAAATTGGAATAAAAGTATGGTAGAGATTAGATTTAGATCAACATCTCACACCCTACACCAAGATAAACTCAGAATGGGTGAATGATTTGAATATAAAGAAGGAAACTATAAGTAAATTAGGTGAACACAGAATAGTATACTTGCCAAATCTTTGGGAAAGGAAAGATTTTAAGACCGAGCAAGAGTTAGAAAAAATTATAAAATGTAAAACAAATAATTTTGATTAGATTAAATTAAAAAGGTTTTGTACAAACAAAACCAATGCAACCAAAGTTAGAAGGGAAGCAACATATTGGGGGGAAAATCTTTGTAACAAAAACCTCTGATAAAGGTATAATTACTCAAATTTATAAAGAGCTAAATCAATTGTACAAAAAAATGAGCCATTACCCAATTGATAAATGGGCAAAGGACATGAATAGGCATTTTTAAGATAGAAAAATCAAAACTATTAATAAACACATGAAAAAGTGTTCTAAATCTCTTATAATCACAGAGATACAAATCAAAAGAACTCTGAGGTGTCACCTCACACCTAGCAGATTGGCTAACAGCAAAGGAAACTAATAAATGTTGGAGGGGATGTAGCAAAATTGGGAAATTAATGCATTTCTGGTGGAGTTGTGAATTGATCCAACCATTCTGGAGGGCAATTTGGAACTATTCCCAAAGGGCACTAAAAGATTGTCTGCCCTTTGATCTAGCCGTAGCATTGCTGGTTTTGTACCCCCAAAGAGATAATAAGGAAAAAGACTTGTACAAGAATATTCATAGCTGTGCTCTTTGAGGTGGCCAAAAATTGGAAAATGAAGGGATACCCTCCAATTGGTGAATGGCTAAACAAATTGTGGTATATATTGAGGATGGAATACTATTGTGCTCAAAGGAATAATGAACTGGAGGAATTCCATGTGAACTGAAATGACCTCCAGGATTTGATGCAAAGTGAAAGGAGAACAACCAGAAGAACATTATACACACTGTGGTACAATCAAATGGAATGAATGGACTTCTCTACTATCAGTAAGCCATGCTCCAGGACAATTCTGAGGGACTTTTGAGAAAGAACACTATCCACATCCAGGAAAAGAACTGTGGGAATAGAAACACATAAGAAAAACAACTGCTTGATCACATGGGACAATGGGGATATGTTTGGGGATATAGACTCTAAATGATCACCCTAGTACAAATAGCAATGATATGGAAATAGGTCTTGATCAATTGTACATGTAAAACTGCACATCAACTATGGGAGGGGAATGAAGGGGGGGGGTGAAGAACATGAATCTTGTAACCATGGAAAAATATTCTAAATTAACTAATTAAATAAAATTTTCAAAAATAAAAAAATAAAACTGTGTATAATTGTAGACCCAGCAATTCCATTGGGTCTATTTCCCAAGAAGAATAGGGAAAAAAAGAAAAAAAACGAACCTACATGTTCCAAAATATTTAGAGCAGCTTTAATTTTGATGGCAAAGAAATGGACATCAAAGGGATGTACATCAATTGAGAAAGGACTAAGGAGTATACAATTGTGATGGAATACAATTGCACCATAAGAAACCATAAAGAGTTTATTTTTAAAAAACTTGGAAACATCTACATGAGATAATAAGGAGTGAAATGAGTATTACCAGGAGAACATTATATACAGCTAAAGATTTAATGAAGAATAACTTGTAAATTTTCACCTCCAGAGAATGACCTGAAAAATGGCAACATAAGAGACGTAATCGATTTACACATATCCATTTGCTGGATGATGCCTTCTATTGTGTGAGAAGGGAAGGAAGCAGATGAGATACATGGAAATATATTCTACTGATGAAAAAAGGCATCATCTTTAAGCCAGGTATTTTATAAATCCTTGGTTATTAATATAAAATTCAGAATTTTAGTGCTAAGTATATGATTAACTCACTAGATTTCTCTGGCACGGGTGACAGCCAGAGAAAATGGCTGGAGTCAAGAAATAGAGGGTCTTGTTTCTGAAAGATACATGCTGGTGTCACTGAATCAGAGTGCATGGTAGGAAGTGAGGTGTAAGGAGACTGGAAAGGGAGGAGTGAGACTAGGTTATGAAGGGCTTTGAATGTCAAACAGAGCATTGTTCTTTCTCTAATATCCATTCTTTTTACAAATAAAGAAACTGAGACCTAGAGAGTTTCAATGACTTTCTCAAAGCACAAAGGTAAATTCTAGATGTACAAAGAAAGACAAAAACAGTCCTCTGATTTCAAAGAGCTCACTATCTGTTGGAGGAAGCAATATATAAACAACTTATGTACAAAGGAGATACATACAGGAAAAAAAGGAAATAGTTGCAGAGGAAAAGTAACTAGCATTGAGATCAGAAAGGTTTCTTGAAAAAGGTAAAATTTTTAGCAAGGGCTTGAAGGAAGCCAAAGAAGTCAAAAGATAAAGATAATGAAGGAGAGAATTCTAGGCATAACCCATGAAAATGTCTGGAGTTGGGATATGGTCAGTTTTGCTCAAACGATAGCAAGAAAGAATGAATAATAAAGAATATTGAGGTAGATAAAGTTCTAAAAAACTATGAAGTTTGGGACACCGCATCAAATGATACACATGTCTAATATGACCAAAAAGTAAAATGAGAAATGTGGGAAAATTGGAAAAGTAACACACTGTTGGTGGAACTGTGAACTGATATAACCATTCTAGAGAGCAAGATGGAACTATGCTCAATAGGCCATAAAACTAGGTATACTCTTGATCCAGCAATACTATTACTGGGTCTATATCCCAAAGGTATCAGAGATAAGGGGAAAATATCTACTTATATAAAATTAGCAGCTCTATTTGTGGTGGCAAAGAATTGGAAATTGAGGGGTTGTTCATCACTTGGAGAACCAGTGATCAAGTTGTAGTATACAGTTGTAATGGAATACTATTGTGCCATAAAAAATGAACATGATGAGTTCCAAAAAACCTGGAAAGACTTAAATGAACTGATGCAAAATTAAGTGAATGGAAACAGAAGAATAATTTATACAGAAACAGAAATATTATATGATAACCAACTGTGAAGAACTAAACTATTAATAGGAAAGCTAATTCCCAAGATATCCACAATTGATCTATGTTGAAAAATACTATTCACAACCAAAGAAGGAACTGGTGGATTCTAATTGCAGATCAAAGCATACCATCTTCAATGTTATTTAATTCATGATTTTTTATTATACATATTATAAATTTATTTTGTCACAGAATGAGCAATATGGAAATGTTTTGCATGAAAGCACTGATATAATTTATATCCAAATATTTACCACCTCAGGGAGGGGGCAGAGGGAGGAAGGGAGAAAACCTAAATGCTAAAATGTCAGGGAAACAATTATCAAAAACTGTTTCTATATTTAATTGAAATAACCAATTAATTAATTTTTTTAAGTTTGTAAGTGTTACATACCAGACTCTAAAGAGCTTTCAATGCTAAATGGAGGATTCTGAAAGTAATAGGGAGCCAGTGCAGTTTACTGGAGGGGAAGATGATTATTAACATGATAACTATAAGGTTTTAGGTATAAATGTGTGTATGCATATTATTGATGTATTTTAACACCTTTATTAAAAAATACTTATATGTGGATGAGAATGACTATTAATCTCTCTCCTAATAACCCATGACAAAAATATTCAAATCTTGTGATCAAGAGACCCACTGCCACTTGGTGGCAGTATGCCCTAATTGCAGGGACAGGAATTGAAGGGGGAAGGGAAATGCAATTTGTGAAATTTGAATTGTCCACCCTACCTTTGTAAAACGACAGTAACAACATCTCTGTTACCAATGCGATAGATAAGATACCTAGGGGTATGTAATAAAATTTTGGTTTCCATGGTCAAATATTTATCACCTAATGGTCAACTAATTGATGATGGGATTCTCCATATTTATCCCAGCTAGATAGCATCTAGCAGAATTAGTCATCAAATGGTATAATACTCAAAACCTTTTTCACACAGAAAACACAGTTAGCATCCTTAGAATCCATATCGTCTAATGGCTAAGGAAAGGAGGCCCAAGAAGATTGTCTGAAATTATACATCCATTTGCTTTGTTAAACTCACTTCAGTTAGTTCTTGAGGGCTATAACCTTTAAGAACCATAAAACATCTTCTCATGAGAAGATATCAGAGTAAGACTTTCATGGAAGCTAAGATGAAGTCATAAGATTGTAAAATTTTGGGTTTTTAGATCACACATCTAGAGTATGGAGGGAAAGGCAGAGGCCATCTAGTCCAACTCTCTCATTTTGCAGATAAGAAACTGATCAACAGATTTGCCCAAAATGCCATAATGAGATTCAAAGCCTGGACAGACTTAATATATATGAGCAGAACCCATGTTCTCTGAACCAAAGTTACTCTTTCTACCTTTGAAATCCCTTCCAAATATGAAAATATGAAAATCTATGATTCTATACATGGCAGATCCCAACTTCCTAGTTGAAAGTGGAACTCATGTTGCTGGCAAATACAGGTAAATATGTTCCCCAATTTTATAAACAGGGTTAGGAAAAGAAAATAGGAATTGGAAGGATGTTAGTGTTTAGGAGAGTTCAAAAAAGGGAAGATGAATGAAAAAATGTCCTTCCTATCAATTAGACCAGGTTTTACAGATTCAATTACACCACTGAAGAAGTTAAAATGGACAAATATCAAGAGTCTAATGAGGAAGACAGCCAAAATGACATTATTTCTTTCAAGTTTTTCATGGGGGAAGAAGGATTCTTTATATATAATGAAGTCCTTGAATATCCTCCCCAAAAGAAAACCCTATATTTATGCAAAATGTATATTCAGTTGACTTTTTACATAGTATGTGCATTGGAAAAAGGCACTGTAAATTGTCCCCAAAAATAGTTACAAAATTAAATAGATGGAAGTGATTGAGCTATACTGTTTTTTGGAAATTATTTATTGTTTGTAATGACCTCAAACTTCCAACTGGCACGAACATTCATCTTTTCAAAACAAATAACTTGATGATGATGTGATATGTGAATCACATAAAAAGACAATCTCTAAGAAATTGAAGTGGCAGGTGAACCCAGAGGGTAATGGAGCAATCACATGAGTATAAGAATTGTAGCAGAATTATAAATTATTCACTCTTCTTCTGTCAGAAAAGAGCTCCAGGAGACATCTGGGACATCACTACTATACTATGACTCGATGCTAGACTTGTGTTAAGATTCCTAAACTCCTTATCTATTTCCTCTTTGTGTTCAGGTAGCCTATGGTATCTCTGACCACAGAATAGTCTCTATGTTTTCTTCTGTGTTTTTTCCACAAAATTCATTTTGCTCCCCCCTATATATATAATTCCAGGATTTTCTCACATGTATACTGCTTCTTGATGCATAAATCACTATACCCCTTCTCTTTTGTCTATCCAGTTTCTTTTGTTGTTGTTGTTAGGTAAAGCCATCAGCAAGCATTTATTACCTACTTACTTTGTGGTAAGCAACATGCTAAATGCCAGGGTTACAACAAAAAGCAAAAGAAAGCCCTAGCTTTCCAGAATCTCATAGTTGTCAACTATGTATAAGATGTTAATAGAACAATAAAAATAAGCTATGAAAAAAATCATTAAGATTAAGAAAAGCTTTTTGCAGAGTGTGGGAATTTAGTTGAGCCTTGAAAGAAGTCAGGGATACCAGGAGGAGAGAGTGAGCATGAAGGGCATTGCTGCCATGGGAGACAACCAGTAAAAATGCACAGAGAAACATCTCATTCAGTATCCTGAGTCCAATTTCCAGTTTCTTTTGAAGGATTCATACTTATCCCTTGCCATATTCAAATCAAAGGTTTCAAACTCCCATTCACAAGTTTCCCTGGGAAATCAACTTTGCCCCCCTTGCATTAAGATCTCTAGTTCTTTTGATTTGTTGAAATAATGAGAATCTGTGGATATGTATTTTAATTTAAAAATCTAAGAATTTTGATTTTTTGTTTGATTGTACTTTTATAAAAATTCAAGATTTTGATTTTGTTCGAGAAAAGATCTTCAAGAAAGAAGCTCGAAACTTTTATATCCAGAGAAGGAATTGTTGCAGAAAGATGCCGGAAAAACCTACACTTCATCAAGAAGATCAAGAATGAACTTTGGATATGATTGATTGAACTGAACTTTGATTGAACATTTATTGTAAATGTACACATTTATGCCAAAAGGGACTGCCCCTAATTTGGCTTTCTGTCAATGAGCCTAGCAAAACATTGGCTTTGCTTTCTTTCCTTTTCTATTTCCTCCCTCACTATTCTAATTCCTCTTAGAAATTTGAATATTGTGTATATCTATAGTTAGAAGTGCATTTAGGATTACAAATTGATTATGTTAAATGATCAATGGGGAGACTAGTCTCCCAATGATCATCAGGGGGGATTGTAAATCTGGAAATTTCTTAGACTTGTGAATGTTAAAAATTTCCCCATTGAGGAATTCTCAATTGGAATAATTCCCTACTGGAAACATTCCCCATTTTGATTGTGAGAACTCGCCAGGATCAGAAATGGGAGGACCTCTACTCCACTCGTACTTAAGACTGCTTTAGGGGAGAAAACTCCTTGCTAAACAATGAAAGTACTTGGACCCATGCTTATGATGAGGCAGGGAGTTCTTTGAGCCATGCCTGTTTTTAGAATTGATATAATGGGGTGCTAGGTACCTATAAAGATCGGGCAACTTGTAAACTTGCCAGGAGCAAAGAGGTGAAAACTTACTTAGAGGTTTTCTCTTGAGGGGATTAGTCGACTCAGCTGTGTCTTCTCTGGTTCAGATTTACTGAGGGGATTAGTCAACCAGCAGTGTTTTTAGAATGGGTTGTCCTTTGGAAAATGTCTACTGTGATTGGTAGATGTAAGGACTTAGGGGAAGTGACATAGGAGAAAACCCCCTATATAAGAAAAAGCAGAATCTCTTGAAAAAAAAAATCCTTTTGGAGAATCTCTGATGAGGATCGCTTGGGAAGAATCTCTTGAGAGAGGCTCTGGAGAAGGGAAGCTCTTGGAGGACAATCTCTAAGGAGGTCTCACTGGAGCTCCTCTGAGGGGACTCTGTTCCTCTGGAGGCTCTTGAGAGAGGCCCTTTGAAACAGTCTCTGGCTGGAAGGCTCTTTGAGGAGGACTCTGGCTGGAACTCTCTCTGAGGAGACTCTGTCACTAGAATCCTTGCATAGACAGACCTTGTGGTGAGTGATAAAAGACTGACTGACTGATCTCTCTCTCTTAAGACTCAGGTCTAGGCCATGTTGGATTAAGGGCCTTCATACTTATTTCCTTTTTCTCTCTTTCTCTCTTCTTTAATTCCTCATTGTATTATAAATTAAATTCTCTATAAAACCCAGTTGACTTGGGTAGATTCATAATTGGGAATATTTCCCTGGTGACCACCTTATGTTTGATTTAAAACAAGACACTGTGGTGAAACATATTTTCTGCGGTCACTATTTTACTCACTACAGTTTACAACCTCAACTCTTTTAACTGCCACAGTTTATGGCATACAACTATTTTAATTATAACAGATAGAAGCATAAGGTCATCTGTACTCAGTAAGTTACCTAAGGAATATCACTGAGGAAATGGAGAAATGGAAAAAGAGATGAGCTGGCCATAAAATGAGAGCAAGAAATAACAAATGGCAAGCCCTGGTGCTCCTCCTGAGTTGAAATATTAAATGGCCTAAAAGGTGGTGACTAGGTTACTGAGCAGATTCTCTGTGGAGCATCTAGAGAAGAACATGGGCAAGAATAGCACTGGATGAAAAAGGCATGGCTCGATTGTGAGCTCTATCAATGGAAGGGGAGCCCATATAAATGAGATCATACATTTATTTAAATATCAAAGCAATGACATGTACTTATAATCAAATCAACAAGCACTTGCTAAGTGTCTCTTATGTACCAGATGAGCAGTTAAATGGTCCAATGGATAAGAGTCCAGGTTTGAAGCCAAGAAAGACTCATCTTCCAGTTCAAAGTTGGCTTCAAATACTTACTAGCTGTCTCCCTCTGAAATTATCTCCAAGTTTGCCTTCATGTATCTTGTTTGTACATTATTCTTTTCATGATGTCTCCCTAATTAGACTGTAAGATTCTGAGAAAGTCATTTAACTCTATTGACTTCAGGTTCATCATCTGTAAAAACAAGCTGGAGAAGCAAATGGCAAACCACTCCAGTATCTTTGCAAAGAAAACCTCAAAAAGAGTCAGAAAGAATCTGACAGAATTGAATTTGACTGAACAACAACAATAATGTGTCAGGATCTGGAGACACAAATAAAGACAAAAAGCAATTCCTGCTCTCAAGAATCTTACAGTCTAATTATGGAGGCATCATGAAAAGAATAATGTACAAACAAGATACATAAAGGCAAAATTGGAGATAATTTCAGAGTGAGGGTGTTAGCATTAAGGGAAATAAGAAAAGACTTCTGCCAAAAAAGTGAGATTTGGGGTGAGATTTGAAGAAAGTCAGGGAAGCTAAGAGGCAGAGAAGAGGAGGGAGGGTATTCTAGATATGAGTGATAGATAGCCAGTAAAAATGCACAGTCAAGGGATGGAGTGCCTTGTTTTAAGAAGAGCAAATAGAGAGCATGGAGGAGAGTGATGGATATGAAGACTGGGAAGGTAGGAAAGGGCCATGTTATAAAGGGCTTTAAGAGCCACATATGAAGGAAAGACATAGAAAGCACTGTATTTCTGCTACTCAAAATGTTTGGCAAGTGGAATATCTGACAGTTTATACAATTTTGCTTTGACAAGGGTTTCATTTCAAAAGTTAGCATTTTCAACTGTGCATAACCTCTGAATCTGGTGTCAAGGTCTTGCTATCTGGAACGAAGCCAGCACTCTGATCTTTCAGCCTCTGAACTGACAGATCGTATTGTCAGCAATGTTAGCCCTCATTAATGTGCAGTAACCCCCAAGAGACAAAAGAAGTGGACCAGTGATTCATCTCACTTTGCCCTCCATTGAAGAGTGGGCCTGTTCAAAGAAACTCCCACTAAAATGCACAGAAAGCAGCAACTGTTTCAGTAGGTTAGAGAATAAATGAGTCAAATGTTAAATTTCAATCAAACCTTTCAGCAGAAAGAATGACTGTCATTCTTTTTATGACAATGGTTGGACTGTTCCAGTCTTCTGGAGGGATATGGCTCAAGTGTTTTCCAAACTAATTTATTATAAGACAAACCAATTAACCCACTAAACAGGGAGCTTTATTCGCCTATCCAGTGGGTCAATATCCAAATGTGAAAATGTGCTATGAACTCTTCCTGGATCCCCGCTTGTCAGAACTCTTTCCCTCCTAAAATGACCTTTTTATATCCACGGATACGTGGATCTATATTTTCTCTATCTGTAATGAAGTCTGTAAACTGTGTACTCTCCACTATCATTCAACTTCCCAAGTAGAATACATGCTCCTCGAGGATAGGAGATAGTTCATTGTTGCCCTTCTATCGCCTATGACTTGTACGCATTGTACTTAATGAACATTTGTTGAAATGGGGGAAAAAATCAATTACAACCAAAAAAAGTAAATTTGCTCTTCTGCTGCATTCAGAGGCATACCATCCAAGTAGAAAGTGGGGGAAGTTCTCCTGGTCAGACCCCATTGGAGTATTGGGTTCAGATATGGGTACCATATTTAGGAAGGACATTGACATGGTAGAGAGCAGCCAGAGAAGGGTATCCAGGAAGTCCAAGCTTAAGAAGATGCCATATAAGGGTCAGTTGGAACAACTGGTAAAATTTAGTCTAGCTGAAAAGATAGATAGATAGATAGATAGAGAGAGAGAGAGAGAGAGAGAGAGAGAGAGAGTGATGGAGGGAAGTGAGGAGAAATTATCATATATTTAAGCATCTAAAGGACTGTCATACAGAACAGGAGGGCAAGTCTTGGCCTATAGCAGTGATGGTGAGCTTTTTAGAGACCGAGTGCCTAAACTACAAACTGTATGGAGATGGAGATGGCAGCAGCCAACCCCTGGTCTCTCTGGCTTTCTAGTAGCAAACTCTGTGCTGGGGAGATGGCGTACTTACCCACAGAGAGGGCTCTTAGTATCCCCCCACATTCTGGCATACATGTCATAGGTTCACCAACCTGTCTTTTTGTTGTTGGTTTTTGTTTTTTGTTTTTTTGGTATGGCATACAAGCTAAATTTTTTAAAAATATTTTAATAATTATATATTTTTAAGTGTTTAAACATTTTAGCTGAGGAACATGTGAAAACAAGAGTCACATCTGATTTGTCTTTTAGTTTTCAGACTCCTAATATAGAGGATTTAAAAAATCTTGCCTTCCATTTTAGAATCAATACTGTGTATTGATTCCAAGATAGAAAAATGATATGGGCAAGGCAATTGAGGTTAAATGACTTGCCAGAGCCACAAAACTAAGAAGTATCTGAAGCCAGATTTGAAGCCAGAATCTCCTGTCACTAAATCTGGCTATCAATTCACTGAGCTACCAAGTTGCCCCTTTAGAGGATATTTGAGACTTGCCCTGCTTTCCCCCATGGACAAAACTAGTAACAATGTGTGAAAGGAATAGAGAGATGAATTTTTAGTTTGATATAAAGTAAAATTTCTCTATAAACAAAATTGTCCAAGAGTAGAATGTATGACCTGATGAGGTTGTGAGTTTCCTATCAACAGAAGTCTTCAAAAGTGTCTGGATTAGGGGGGCAGCAGGGTAGCTCAGTGGATTGAGAGCCAGGCCTTGAGATGGGAGGTCCTAGGTTCAAATCTGGCCTCAGACACTTCCCAGCTATGTGACCCTGGGAAAGTCACTTAACCCCCATTGCCTAGCCCTTACTGCTCTTCTGCCTTGGAACCAATACTGTATATTGCTTCCAAGACAGAAGGTAAGGGTTTAAAAAATGGCTGGATTAGGACTTTCCTAGTACTATACTTGGAAAGCGCTAACTAAGGTGGGTCCATTGGAGTTTTCCACCAAGGCAGAAGATTAGAGAGCTGTGTCAGTCCTCCTCTGCCTAATTCATCTCTTACTCACCTCTAAGCAGTCTAGAAAAACTCAGTTTTAAAGTATATGTCTTCTTACCAATGGATGTCCCTTTGTTCCCATTCACTAATCCTTATCCTTTAGCAGCATTATTTATTATAGGTCCAGCCTGACTCAGACTGGTCAGATCGGTCAGGTGACAAATTGAAAAAAAAAAAATGAAACATTCACCATCTGCCTAGCAATTAAGAAAAAAATATAGGTTTATTTCACCAATATAGAGATATGACAATAAGGTTCAATTCAATAAGCACAGCTAGTATAATTATAGACAATTTCAGTTAGCTAGCTTTCCTTTCCTCCACTGGCCATGCTGCTCTGCTTGCCAGACTCACAAAAGAGCCGACAGACTCATCATGCATCTGCTTTTTCTTGGTCTACTAGGAAGCCACATGTATGGCCTGAGCCTTGGGTCCCTGAACAAATGGAGTCTCCAGGATGGTTTCATTACCTTTTAAGTAAAAATATCCTGGTTTACATGTTCCTACCACATGTATCCTGAAGCATACAACCTTCCTTGACCTACACCCTGGGCAAGCTCCCCCTCCTTTGATAGTTAAGACTCTTAGGGGAACCCTTTGTTAAAAATTAGTTGATGACATAATCTCTAAGGCTCCCACAAACTCAGAGATTCTGCCATCTTAATTCAATTAATCAATCTAATTTACAACAGTGCTTCACAAAGTGCATTCTTGACAATAACCTTTTCTAGGATTAGGGAAGTCACAGAGACATTTGTGACAACCTCTAGGGCTATGATGTCTTTCAGAATGGACATTCTCTATTGCCATCCCCACTTGACAAAGTTTTTACCTATATTTCTTCATTTCCTTCAAGTATCAGATAAAGTCTTAGAGAAATAAGCTTCCCTTATCCTCCTCTAATGCTGGTGCCTTTCCTTGGCTGATTAGCTCCAATTTATATATGTCTCATGTGTATATTTATTTTTGCATGTCATTTCCTTCATTAGGTTTGGAGTGCCTTGGGTATAGTAACCGTCTTTTGCTTTTCTTTCTATTTTCAGCACTTAGTGCAATGTCTGGCACATAGTAGGCCCTTCATGCTAGTTAACGATTTCTACAAATAATAAAACTGAGTCAAAGAGAAGTTTCTCATCCATGAATAAACATTTGCTGAATGGATGTTTCCATGAATACACAGGTGATGAATGAATGAAAGGGATCAACCCAAATTGAACGCTCTTCCTAAAATAACACACTTTCTATTTCAGTACCTGTCACATACCTAGCACTAAAGTAGATTTTTAAGAGTACAGAAAAAGATAAAAATAATTTTTTCTATCTTCTTATGAAATTTGTGGGAAAAATGAGAATTTTGAGATAATAATTATAATTATTATAATAATGGGATAATAACTATAAATCCCTTAACATAGTACCTGGCAAATGGTAAATGCTATGTAAATATGAACTATTATTATGAAAGAATCTCCATGCTTAGAACACTTCATGAAGAAGTGGCCTCATGGCCTAGTAAAAGGATTTGAAGTCACAGAATCTACATTTGAATCCCAGCCCTGATATTTCCTACTCATATGGCTTTAACAGCCATATGACTCTGAGATTTTTTCCCTTATCTATGAAATAAAGAGGTTAGACTAGATGATCTCAAATATCCCTTTCAACTCTACTTCTTGTGATCCAAAAAAGACAATCTATAATGAAGTGCTGCATTGTTTAGCACAGATAGATAGTATGGTAGTGTATGGTGTTAAACTACGTTTGACATTAATGACTCAAACAAAAACCTCTCTGGGCTCCCTCTCTCAACTCCTACTCGTACATGAAGGCAAGGCCACAAAGAATGACATTTCTTTATTCAGGGGATTAGCAGTAACTTTGAGAGATGGTAGCTTCTTGTACTATTGCTCATACACACCTCCATCCAGTGTGTTCCCAATTTCAAACAATAGACATCAATTAAGAATTAGCTTGGGGGCAGGTAGGAGGCTCAGTGGATTGACATTGACAGCAAGGCCTAGAAATGGGAGTTAAAACCTAAAGACTGGGTTCAAATCTGGTCTCAGACACTTCCTGGCTGTGTGACCCTGGGCAAGTCACTTAACCCTTATTGCCTAGACTTTACCACTCTTTTGCCTTGGAATTATACACAATATTGATTGTAAGATAGAAGGGAAGGGTTTAAAAAAATTATCAATTAACTTTCACAAGGAGAGGTGTAGCAAGAACAGTCATTACAAAACAATATCCCCAAATAAGTGAATATATTCTCCCATTGCACAAAGGGAGTAGAAGTAAGTGCACCTTAAGACTCCTGGCCCTAGATGTCCTATTCTTTCTTCAGGAAACAAAAGAAATAGCTATAATGTAAATAAAATTGATCAATATGTCCCACTATTTGTAGAAATACTCAGCATTAAGTGCTGGGGACACAAATAAAAGTAAAAGAAAGTCACTACCCTGGAAGAGCTCCCAAAGTAAAAAAGGAGATATGTCTTCTTCATGAGGTTCCCTTGAGTACTGCTTTCTGTTAGATTCTTAGGGTTAGTGTTTTTCTAGCACCCATAGCTAGCATTTCTCTCCATCAGATTCCTGAAGGGCCCAGGGATGAGTGTATTAATTATGGTGTATTAAAACTCAGTCCTGGCCAAACTCTCCTGAATCATCAGTAATTCTGATTCTGCAGTCAACCAGCAGATTCCTCCCCACCAAACAGCATTAGCCCCCCTTTCCGCTCACTTGAATCACATGGATCCCTAAGTCTCCCACCAGTTTGAGTTTGGAACCAACCAGGAAATACTTGTGTATGCTCAGGATAACTCATTCAAAAGGATAATCTAAAAAATATTGGGCATTCCAGCCAGTACCTCCATCCCACCCGCCATGATACATTTAAGGAGTTCAAAAGGGATAAGAATTATGGGATCAAAATTTTCAACCTAGAAGGTACCTTAAAGGTCATTTAATCTAAGCCCTTAATTTTATATATGATAAAACTGAAGCCAAGAAAGACTAAATGACTTACCAACAGCCATACAGCTAATAAGAAGAAAAGTCCTAATCCAAACCCAGATCTTTTGACTCCAAATCAATCAGTCCTTCTAGCCTATCACAGTCTTTTCTGAAGTGATCAGGAAAGACAACTGAGAGGAAAAACTGAAGATCTTTGATTTGGAAATGACACAATTGAATTTTCTACTCAATGTCAATTTTGCCTTCATGATGTCTCTGCCTTTGCTTGAATACTTCCAGAAACAGTTCAGTCATATCCAACTCATGATCTCATTTGGAGTTTTCTTGTCAAATATACTGGATGGTTTGTCATTTCCTTCCCATTTTACAGATGAGGAAACTGAGGCAATTGGGGTCAAGTGACTTTCACAGGATCATACAACGAGTAAGTATCTGAGGCCAGATTTGAACTCAGGAAGATGAATCTTCCTGTGTGTAGGCCTGGCACCCAAATCCACTGTGTCACTTAGCTGATTCTGAAAAACATGGGAAATCCAACACTCCCTCATAAAAAAGGTGCCTGGGAGCAGAGAAAACAGCCTAAGAAGTCTGTGTTTGCCCTAAATTAGGCACTTTGCTTTTGTGGCATCAAATGAAACCTCTCTAATCCTGGGAAGTCCAACTATTTAGAACTTAGCATCCCTAGAATTAACATTCCCTGAACTGTGTCTGAGAGTCATATACTGTGAGAGCTGGAAATATACCTTAGACTTCCTCTAACTCAATCCTTTTCCCTTTATAGATAAGAAAAGGGAAGCATTTGCCCAGGCTAAATTGAGTGACTTTTACCTGAATGGTCAGGAGAATTATCTCTAAGGTTCACTTATATTAACATTGGCTAAGAAAGCAAAATTCTATTTTCTTCATTAAATAGAAAAAAAAGATTTATCAAAACTAGAAGCATGCTATATTTTTTTTAAATTCCTCCTTACATATTATTTGACTTGGATTATTTCCCCCCATTTCCTCTCTTTTATTACCCTCTAATAATGATGAAGGGCAACAAACTTTACTCAGGTATATATCGATATGTCCAAGCCCAAAGGCAGGTCCTATGATGATTGCAAATAACCAAAGATCTATTCTAGGTGGATAGAGTGCCAAGCCCAGAGTCAAGAAGACTCATCTTCTTGAGTTCAAATCTGGCCTCAGACAATTACTAGCTGTGTGACCCTGGGCAAGTCATTTAATCCTCTCTGCCTTAGTTTCCTCATCTGAAAAATAAGCTGCAGAAAGAAATGACAAATCACTCCAATATCTTTGCCAAGAATGTCCCAAATGGGGTCAGAAAGAGTCAGAGAAGACTGAAATGATTAAACAACAACAACAAAGTTCTTCTACTAGTTAACTCCCACAAGCCAGAATCAGATGAAACTACTGGGTACTCCCTCTGTGCTCCCTATTTTTTTCACAAGTTAATCACCATTTGACTTAATTTATAATGCACAGAAAAGATAAAAAAAAATAGGTAACATTATACCAATATTGTCTGGGGTCACAGTCCCAAGTATTTAACCAATTACCAAGATACCATCCCTAAACATTTCCACACTGATATTCCCATATTAAATCTTAGCAGAAGCAACGTGACCAACCCACAAATCATTAACACTAGTGAACCCTTCCTGATTTTTAATGCTTTATCTCTGAATACTTCTAGATAATTACTAGCAGCTAACTCCAGATGTTTACTGACCATAAATAGTTATTGACTGACCGATTAATGAATGATGTGAATTTCTCTTTCAAGTGTACTCGGTATTCGTTTTGACTGCTCTGAAGCTGATGTTGGGGTTATGCTTTTCCACAGCTCTGTTTACTTTCTAAAACAGGCATTTAAAATGAGAGTCTTGAAATAATATGTTAGTCTGAAATGGCCCTCCATATACAGTCCTTTTTTACTTTGGTCCACTTGGATAATTAATATGTCTAGTTACCCTCTGCTGGAGGTTAATCTCACTTGCAAATTATATTGCACTAACTTATTGCTGTCATATCAAGATTTCAAGTCATTCCCTACTTCCACCATCCAAAATCAACATGTGGCTTTAGGAAAATGTTTCATTCCAAACCAAAGAAAATCCACCAAACTACGTTTTGGCCATTTTGCTGGATTTCTAGGGAACTGAATTGATGCAAAAAATGTTTCAAAATATCTTTTTTTGGAAACCTAAATCTTTTCTTCTTAAGAAAAGTTCCTTTCATTACCACCACCTTCAAGAACTTAATAAGGAATATGTTCCTAATGCTGTTCTAGGAACTGTGGGGAATGCAGAAGGGGTACAATACTCAGCATGTCAATTCAAGTTGACAAAGATTTATTAACCTTACTATATGCCTCAGGAATTCAGAAGTTGTGACCTACACACCCCATTCAAATTTAAATTCACTTTCTAGCACTTGCAACTAGCTGTTTCCAGTGGAAAAGAAATGGTGTTCAGTCATTTTTCAATAATGTCTGACTCTTCATGGCCCCATTCAGAGTTTTCTTAGCTAAGATACTGGAGTGATTTGCCATTTCCTTCTCCAGCTCACTTTATAGATAAAAACAAACAAACAAACAAACAAAAAACAAAGTCAAACAGGGTTAAGTGACTTTCCCAGGGACACACAGCTCATAAGTGTCTGAAGTGAGATTTGAACTCAGGTATTCCTGACTCCAAGTCTAGTCGTACAAAAAAGAGACCTATATTTTATCTCAATTCTTCATAAACCTACAAAATATTTCGCTCTATGAATTAGTCACCAATCTACCTTCTATTCCGTTACAGTTTAACAGAAACAGTGGACAGGGAGCCAAAAATTGTAGCTAGAGCTACTAACTAGACGGGTCAAATTGATCAACTTACTTAATCTCTTTTTGCCATAGCTTCCTCATCTACAAATAAGAGAGTAAAAGTATAGCCTTGTAATCCGTTATTTCTATGAGTTATTTGTTGTAAAAAAAAAAATAAATAAAACAACCTCTGAAAAATTCTATGTATCATTTTTTTTTTACTAAAAACAAGCATAATTCACAAAGCACTTATTAAGTACTTATTCTGTTTCGATAATTGTTAGGTGCTGGGCATACACAAAGCAAAAGAAGCTATTTCCTGCCCTCAAAGATCTTATATTCTGCAGTCATTAAAATTTTTATTTACAGCACAATTCAATGGTAATGGCATAGACTATGACTCAGAATTATTGGTTTCCAGTCTTAGGTCATTTCTTTACTAGCCTTGTGAAATTGGCAGATTGATCATTTGCTCCAACCACTACCACTGCCACCACCCCACCACTGCAACCTCAATCCCACATCTCAGATAAGGATGCCAATATTTTCACTCCCCACAGAGTTTTTACAAATACTATGTGAAATTATCAATATAGGTGAATTTCTTTCTTAGGTCTAAAATGTTACATAAAGATAAAATTTTACTATTATGATTGTTATTTTCTGGTTTGTGACCAGAAGATGGAAGCATTTCAGTCATTGCCCTCGTAATGAATTCTATCAGTTGTCCAAGGACCAACCCAGCTAAATTTAGAAAGCCTCGTAGAATCACAGAATTTTAGAATTGGACAGGATGTCTCCCATAAGATATCCATTCCCTCGTACAATACCTGACTAGTGGTCATTCCATCTCTGCTTAACACCACCACCAATGAGGGAGAACCTATTTTTCCCATGGCAACCAATTCTACTGGTGGTTAGGAAGTTATTATTTTTTCCCCTGATATTGAACCCATTTTTTCCCACATAACTTCTTTCCTTGGCTTCCAATTTTGTCCTCTATGGCCGAAGAGGACAAAGAGTTAGAATAATTCTAACTTTTCTCAGATTCGATATGGGAAGACAACCTGGATCATTAACAAACCAGCTTGCTAAACCTAGCAAATAAATTTGTGGGGCACAGATAGGTTGCAATATACAATTGTGATGGAAGTATGAAAAACAATGAGATTATATCTTTGTGATGTATTTAAGTATCATCATTATTATTGATAATATGCTTGATTGTTCTCATAGTACATTACCTCCAGAGAAAAAACTGACAGAGACCCAAGCAAGACATAATTATATATTTTATATATATATGTATATATATTCATAAATCTTTTTATCAAATAATATCTTCTCTAGTGTGGGGAGGAGAAAGAAGGGGGGAAATGCCTGGGCAAATAATAAATAAATAAATGAAAAATAAAGGTTTGGGGAATAGAATAATTATTTTCTTCAATAACTTATCCCTCTTTTTAATTTCCCAATTTCTGCTGAGGTAGTAGTTTAGTGGGTGTGGCTGCTATGTGTGCTACAGCTTCTTGGAGGCAGGTGACAGGTGGATACCAGAGGAAGAAAGTGACCCTGAAAAGGACTCAGCAAACTCTTCCACCATAGGTACTAGTCTTCCCTGAATTTCCTGTACCCCTCAGGTTGAGGGTGACCAAAAGCCCTCAAAACCATCAGTGAGTTAGGAGGGTGTCTGTCCCAACCATGTAAAGACTTCTCCCAGTGGAACAGGTGGAAGAGAACAATTTGTTTCAACAGTTATGAAGGTAGTGGACATGGACATTGTGGAGCACTTAGAGAGCTTGGTTAGACATCAAAGAAGTCAAGGTCATCTACTACAACTCAAGCCACCACCATTTGCTTTGACTTTTGTCTTCCATTAGACTTCAATGACTCTGGAAGAGAAAATGAGACTGACAACTTTGTGAGACTACTTTACTTAAATCCAATTTATGTGTAAGTAAAAAGATATGAGCAATGATGTCATTTTGGTCTCAATACAAGGGTCAATGATCAATCAACTGTTTCTGCTTGGGGGCCCCATCATTATTCTGAGAACCCAGGTTTGCAACCTTAGAGCCAACTTCTAAAATTCCCTCTCCCTCACAACTTATCCTCAATCAGGTTGTGTTGACTACACCTTTGCAATCTTTCTCAAATTCATCTTTTTCTAACCATTTACACAGCCACCAACTTGGACCAAGTCATCATCAAATCTTATCTTGAACTATAGTCTTTTCCTTGCTCCCTTCACTTTCAGCTTCTCTCTTTCCTAGTCCATTCTCCCCATAGCTGCCAAACTGATCTTCCTATAACAAAGGTCTGATTACATCATTTCTCTGGTCCTCTTTTGCCTTCAAGATCAAATAAAAACTCCTTTGACATTTAAAAAACTTTAAAACATATTTCTGTCCAACTTACCTTCCAATTCAGTCAAACTGATTTCACATTTCACTCCCTCTCCCATATTCTAGAATCCCAGCCAAAATGGTCATATTTACTATTGCTCTCTGAATTCATGCCTTTGCTTAGTCTATCCTCCATGCCTAGTATGCTTTCCTTCCCCTACTTGCAACTTTTCAAATCTCTAACTTCCATCAAGGCTCAGCTCAATTCTGATCTCCTGCCAGATACATCTCCTGGTCCCATTAATTGTTAATGTTACAAGGTAAAAATTTACACAATTTTACTTACTTATTTCATATGTATTTTTCAATGCTTATCTGTTTATGTATTCCAGTGCTCCACTCCACCCTCCTTAGAATTCAAGGTCCTAGTCTCTATTCTCTAGGACCTAGAGGATAGGATTATTTTGTTTTTTGTCTTTGTATCTCCAATTCCTGAAACATAGTAGGCACTAAATAAATATTTGATGAATGAATTCCAATTGTTTTTGTGTAGTTGGAAAAAATTTACTGTGCATCAAGTGAATTCATAATAGTCAGAGTTCTAATCATGTTATCAAATAGAACAATAACAAACATTACAAACATTAAAATTTAAAAAGAAAAAAAAAACAAGGGATTCATTCCAATATACAGCTTTTAATTTCCACTGGTGCCCCTTTTTAGTTGAAAAATTGATGATTAATTTCACAAAAGCCACTTGGCTGACAAGAAATTCATAGAATTCGTTACTATTATTATTATCACCATCATCATTATTAAAGCCACCTACATGCTAATGTTCTCTTTGTCTCTGGTTATGTTTGTAGCTGACAAAGAAAGGTAGAGAAAAGGGAACAAGACTGATTCAACCATGGGTGAGTTTTTCGTAATTAGTAGGAGGTACAGTCTCTTTTTCCAGCAGGCTGCTAAAATTTCCCAAGGTTACCTTGCTCTGAGGGCAAAAGTCCCCAACAAATGTGTCAGAAACCATTGGTATTTTTAATGCTAGAAAGTCATTAGGCATTATCAAAAGATTCCCATTATGAAAGATACAACTTGGGGAGGGTTTGTCTTGTTTGTAATGTAACCATTAGTAACAAATTAGAAGAGAGTTGCTTTTTTTAAATCTTTCTTCTTTCTTCCTTTTTTTTTCTTGAGAAACAACAAAGACATCGAGCCCATTTACTCCTCTTTTCCGGCTTTAGTGTTCTAAGGGCCTCTTCTATGTTTTGTACTTTCTGAGGCACAGAAATGTGCCCACCCACTTTCTGGTTTCCTGTCATTATGCTTCAAATAGCAAAATTTACATAATTTGAGGTAACTACTAGGCCATCACCTTTAGCTATGCTGGTCCTGTCAGTTAAAAATACTCTGATATCTTAAACACACACCTCCATGCTGGTTATGAATTACTGACTGCTGAGTTTTTCCTACTGGGGCAAATTATGTGGTTTAGAAACTATGATTTCAAATTAACTGGTTTTTCCCAATCTGTGTGCCAGATTACCTCAAAGATCATAATTAGCAGAGAGACTTTGCCAATTCACTTCCCCTCCCTCTGTCTTAATTTTCTAATTTGCAACACACAAAAAGAATGGATTTGAGTTAAGCCTAATTTTAAGTGTTTTCTCCCACCTCAAATGATCATGTATGTACTTATGCGTGTTATCTCTTCATGGGTGTAAGATCTTTCAGGGTAGACTGCTTTTCCTTCACTCTTCGTATTCTTGAATACCATATATATGTATATATATACATATATATTCATATATATCTCAATTACTCCAATATAGAAATACATGATTGTTGGATAGACAGGAATGCTATGTTCCTACTGCTAGAAAGGGCTCCTTAGGCAGCAACAAATAAAAGAATAGTATCTGGCATTTACATAGTACTTTGGGGTTTATAAAACCTTATATAACCCTTCTTTTTTTTTTTTTTATCCTCACCACTATTGTGTGACATATGTAATTATCCTTATTTTATAGAGAGGAAACTAAACTTAGGTAGCAGATTAAATGACTTGCAAGTGTCTGGGACAACTTGCAAACTCGGATGTCCCACAACACTCCAGCTGGGACTCTTTTCACACTATCCCAATGCCTCCAAGTCTCCAAGGATCCATAGATCCATCTCCTTCTATTCCCTCGCCTGCCCTGCACTCCCTAGTTCAGGGATTGATTGTTTCTCACTATTGTCACACCACTCTAGACTAGGTGGTACAGTGAATAGAATGCCAGCAGAGGAGTCAGGAAGACTCAATTTCTTGATCTCAAGTCTGGATGCAGACACTTGGTTAGTTGTTGTCCATCATTCTCAAAGAGGATGAATGTGGCATCATTGTGTTGGGTCCATGTACAGTGTCTGTCTGAGGCTGATCAGACCCAGAAGGCTCAAACACTCTCCCACAGGTCGGGCACAGATAGGAACATTTGAGATGGAAAAGAGTAAAAGGTAAAGTGTAAAATGGTAAGATGAGATGGGTGATCTTTTTTGAATTGCATTTCAGTGAATCAGAGTTGTGAGAAGTGGTCATCCTCACTCTTTCTTCCAGTCACCAGAGTACAGAGACAAAAGTCAGTATGGCTGGTGATGGCTTGGGATACAGTGGATGATCTTGGAATCTTCGAAGTCTGACCAAGCCCTAAGGACTGTACAGCATCTGCTTCTGCCTTTGTGGTTGGTTGGAACAAATTATTCATATCTTCCCATTCTGCTGGATGAATACTATCTGTGTGACCTGAGGCTACTCACTTAATCCTGTTTGCCTCAGTTCCATTATCTGTAACTTGGATGTCCCATAACACTCCAGCTGGGACTCTTTCCACACTATCCCAATGCCTCCAAGTCTCTTGGATCCATCTCCTTCTCTTCCTTCACCTGCCCTGCACTCCCTAGTTCAGGGATTGATTCTCTCTCACTACTGTGTCACACCACTCTAGGTGGTGCACTGAATAGAATGCCAGCCAGAAGAGAAAATGGAAACCACTCCAATATCCTTGATCAGAAAATTCCAGCGGAGTCATGTCAGACAGAATTGAAATAAACAATAAGTAATTCTCCTGGAACCCAAATTCTCTTCTCTCCAATCTATATTTCACATAGACAAGTCACTTAACCCTAACCCTAAACCTAACCCTACCCCTAATCCAAATTCTCCTCTCTCCAATCTATATTTCACATAACTACCCAAATAACCTTCTTCATACATATAGATAATACTATTGGTAGTATTAGACAAGTCACTTAACCTCTATGGACCTCAGTTTTCTCATCTATAAAATGGGTGTAAGGGGAAAGTAGATGGCCTTTGAGGTTCCTTATTATACTTTTGAGACATATGAACCTTTAATCCCAAGACCAAATCTGACCTCAGGGCAGACCTTGAGCAAGGTAGTTAAACGATGTCTGTCTCAGTTTCTTCTACCATACAATAAGCATCATCATAGCACCTACCTTACAGGGTTGTCATGAGGACCAAAATGAGATTTTTTTTAAAGCCTTTAGCACAGTGTCTGGGACATATCAGATGCTCAATAAATTAATTAATAAATTCCCTCCAATTTCTCTCTGCCCTTCCAAATTCATGGAGCCCCTCCTCCCCCCCAGAAATCTTTCCATGGATTCTCCAGGTTAAGACTATCCAGTTCCTTGTTTGGGAAATGAACAGAGTAGATGAGAAAGGCTATACTACTTCATTTTCTATCAATAGCTTTGTTGGCTTCAACTCCACAGAACACTATACCTACCTTTAACCTCTACCCAGGATAAGTTGATTCCCTGAATTTCATCACCATGAAGACTGACTTGGGTTTTGGTCTTTTTTTTTGGTCATTGATATGTCATGATATTTTGTCATCTCGTCTTTAGTCTCTTCTTCCCTCTGATTGCAGGACTGGAGGGCAAGCCCTTAAACTTCCCCCCAATCTTTTAAAGAGGGCTCATAACCTTTCGTGTAACTCCATTTTACATCAGTAACTCTACTTGGTTTAGACTCCAAGGAAAATCATGACTCTGTGCACTGTGTATTCCTGGTGACCTCCCTTTCCTCTTTTTTGGCCTCCCCATTAGACTATGAGCTCCTCAATGCTTAGCACACTCTCTGGCACATAGTAGGTGTTTAATAAATGTTTGTTAAATCAAAATGGAAAGCTAATTCGCCTGTTTACTCACAGATTTTCTGACTCATAGTTGAATATTCTTTTGAGTTTAGTCTTGAGTTTTATACCAATAATTTTAATATTAATAAGCCTTTAATACACATAACATACTTTATGGGCCATATTAGATATTAAGAGGCATATACAAATAAATGACAAGTAGGTGGCTTAGTGGATAGAGCCAGGCCTGAAGATGGGAAGTCCTAGGTTTGAATTTGGCCTCAGACACTTATTGTGTGACCCTGGGCAAGTTACTTAACCCTAGTTGTCTAGCTTTTCCATTCTTATACCTTATAACTGATACTTAGTATTGATTCTAAAGGCAGAAGATAAAGGTTTAAAATAAATGAATTAACAAATGATGTCTTCAAAAAGCTTCTCATCTGGTAAGGACAAGACATTGAAATAATTTTTATGAAAAATGCATTGGGAAAGATGTAAAATATAAGGAGGCAGTTCATATGATAGCACTACAAAGAAATGTTTGAACTTTGATGGGATAAATATTCACTGACAGAGAGATTTAGGAAAGTTTAATGAAGGATGAGGATTTTAAAGAATGGGGATGTCTTTTCTAGGTGGGGGGTGTTTTTTCTTCTTTTGTTTTACTTAGAAGAGAATATCTGCAACATTACAGTAGAAGTCAATACTTGAAAAGGCACTTGAGCTTTTCTCTAAAATATTAAAGGTAGATGTCCCAGAAGAACTTATTCCTACCAGGGGAGAAGTCTGTTGGATCCCAACTTGTTCAATATGTCCTTTCTGCCATCACTGTTGACATTTTTGTAGCAGAGAGCACAACAGAGCTGCCCCAAGAGAACTATCTCAGATGATGATAATTACACATTAGCTGAACACCAGCCGGGTTTATTATTTAGGTCTTTAAATACTGGGATAATTATAAGATTCCTCAATAGCTATATTCTGCCCTTGTAAAAATTAGGCCCTGGAAGTATGGAAAGCCCTTGAAAGGATTTGTCCAAGGTCCATTGAAATGCTTCCATACTGTACTATCATTGGCTTATCCAAAAACCAGTGAAATGTCTTAATAACATTGCAATATACATTTTCTGCAGCTTAGGTTTTATGTACAATTTTCTTTGTTGCCTCCCTTGATACCCTATTGTGATTACTAGTATCAGTCATGGTAGCCTCAATGACTATGGCACTCTGTGCTGAATTATGATGTGTTATATCCTGGACTTACATAATTCAGTTCTGAGAGTACCAGATCCCTTCACTGTAACAGGTGACACCTTTTCAATTGCCCTTCTTGCCAGACTTAGTCCCTTTTAGGCAGAGACCTCATCCTGTGACCAATTGTATTTACGCTCACCCAGGGTGTGTGAACGGCTTATCCCAGGACCTAATTCAATCCAATTTACCAAACATTTTTTTAAATTGCCACTATGTACCAGACACTGCACTAGGTACTATGAATACAAAGACAAAAATGATACAGTCTCTGACCTCAAGAATTACCACTTATATTCTAATGAACTAAAACATATGCTCAGATAGTAACAAAATAAATTGAAGTTAAACTTATTATTTTACTGGTATAGGGAATTCCAAGGTGAGGAATCTTCCCTCACCAGTGTAGGTTGGTGCCTTCTCTGAAACTTCTCTTGTTAGTTTTTTAAGCACCAAGGGTTAAGGATTAGTATCAAAGAGTCAGAGATTTAGAGTTCAAATGTAATGCATAGCCATTGATTCCAACACTTTCAATTTAAAAATAGGGAAACAAAGGTGATGAAGTTAAGTGAGTTACAGTATCACAGAGCTAGGAAATGTCTGAGGGGGTCTTTGAACCCAGATCTTCCTGACTTCATGTGCAATGCCCCCATGGACTCCAGACGTATTAAACTTATAGCTTTCAGCCAACAATCTGACTCCAAACTCCCAAGAGCTACTGGATAAGATTAAAATGTAACTGGAAAATGTATAATAAAATACAACATAGACAATGTTAATTTGTGATTTTCTAAGTCAATATACTTCCAATAGACAACCATTTCTTCTTGGTTTGTTATCAGTGTACTACATTATATAGGTCCTCATGATATCCTCCTCCACTCCAGTTTCTCTACCTGACCCAAAGACTGTCCTTCCCCTCCTTGGCCATTGATTGGTTACTTGATAGTTGCAATTTTATCTCAAAAGCTAGTTAATCAGAATGCACAATTTACAAAATCAATTATACTAATTATGCAAGTGAGTTTAAAACATTCAACACAAGGACTGTTTCAATCCTATCTGAAATGGGGCTTTGGTTGGGGACATGAAACTGAACTTGTTTTGATGGTAAGGCTCCCTGATTTCATCTTGGTGATTCATTGAGAAGAGTCCACCACCTTTCTGAACTTCATCTCCCACACCTTTTCATTCATACCAAGCCAAATTTTCTTATTACTGTTGAGAGCATCACCATCCTCTCAGTGACCCAGGCTCAAAACCTTGGTATCATTTTAAGCTCCCTAATATGCTTTGTCTCTATCTCTCTCTGACTCTCTGATTCTCTCTTTCTCTTTCTCATTTCTATTTCTGTCTCTCTGTCTCTCTGTCTCTCACTTCCCACTCCCTTCCTATCCAATCTAGAGTGAAGCCCTATGGATTCTACCTTCACAACATATCTAGTACATACTCTATTCTCTCCTCTTCTATAGCTACCACCTTGATGCAAGTTTTTATCATCCTAAACCTAACTATATACACTCATTAAAAATAAGTTATTTGAGGGCAAAGAATGTTGCTTTCTTTTGCTCATAATAGGTTCTTAATGAATTGTCATTGAATGAGATTGAGTTGAGTTGAGTTGAATCAGCGTGCACATATCTGTTGATCTGTTGGCATAGAGATAGAAACATGGCATAATCTCTAAAAGTTACCACAATGGTTTTCTGGCTCTCAACATAGGCTAAAATTGAGTTATTTAAATAGATTCTTTGGTATTTGTTGTTCTTTCTAGATGCCCCAGTTGTGAACACAGCAAGCAAGAAATTTGCTGTTGCATCTGTTCACTGTTGTGATCAGCTGAGAAATTCCTACCTTTGTGAGCAGCCAGGATCTCCTGTCCCTGTACTATGTGTCATAAGGTTCTAGACTTCCCAGGTGTGAACAATCAGTTCTTAGCCTGCCAACATACTAAAAAAGTGCTTTAAATAGAATATCATTGCCAGAAAAATTCCAAGCTTATTCCTATCTTCTATTGTCTTCTTTGTTCTATTATCTCTTTAGACAACAGACTCTAGGGTGGGGGGTCCTTAGCTCTCTTTGTATTATTGATTCCTTGGACAGTCTAGCATAGCCTATGAACCCTTCACAATAATGTTTTTATATACATAAAACAGAATACAGCACTTAGCCACCAAGTACTGGTAGACAAGATCATTTCCAATTTTAGGCAGCAAGTGGGAGGATCAGTGAAGGGCTCCTGGAGAAAATGGCATTTGAGCTAGACTTTAAAGATGGTTATAGGTACACAGCTAAGTGGCCAAGTGAAGAGACCATTGAACCTGGAGCCAGATACTTTCTAGCTTTGAGATCTTGGGCAAGTTACTTAAACTCTATGTGCCTCTCTTTCCTCATCTCTAAAATGGGAATGACAGTATTATAACATCTTCCTACAATTGTGAGAAAAAAAGATATTTGTAAGGTGCTCTGCAAACTTTAAAAAAGCTATACAAATGTTGTTTATGTTATTATTATTATCTCAAGCAAAAGCACAAAAGTATGAAAGCCTAGTTTGTGGTTGAGGAACATATTTGTCCAAATTAGTTCTAGGACATAGACACTTTACATTGGTCAAGCCTGTAAAGGTTGGTGGAACCACAGGCACTGAAAAAAGTCTTGATAGTGAAATAAAAGAATAATGCTTTTCTTGAGAGACCATGGGGAATTTAGGAAGATTTTTGAGCAGAAGGGTGCCATGGCCAACTAATAAATATTGTTATGAAAGCAATGTGAAAAAAAGATTAGAGGAAAGGGTAAAATAACAGCAAATAAAAAACAAATTGATGGTAATGGGGGCCTGAACTAAGTGTAGTAAAGGAAGACACCAATGACACCTTTTGTTGCTGTAAAAGTTGGGATTGAACGAACCTGGTGAGAAGGGTAACATGATTAGAAAGCACAGAAAGACTACAGAGATCCCCCTTTTTTTTAGACTGACACATTTACACATAGAAATAAATAATGGCACCACAGGTAGAATTGAGAAGTCTGATAAAGGATCAGGCTCAGCAATCAAGATGGTGAACTTGGTTATGGTTGCCCATCTGGAGATATGCTATTGACAGAAGTCTAATGTTCAGAGTGGAGGTAAGGGCTTAAATCAGAAAATTAGAGAGTTATCTACATAAAGACTTTAATTGAAACCATGAAAGTGATTGGTACTATCAAGGGGGAAACTAAAAAGAAAGAAGAGACAAGGACCAAGGATGGGGCATTCTAGAACACTAACACAAAGGAAGCATGAATGGAAAGGGGGACAGATAAGTATTCACTTCATGTAGGAGGCAAGTAGTGTCCAAAGCTGTAGAAAAAATTAAGGACAATAATTAAAGGCAACAACAATAACAGAGACAACCAACTATTGAGATCTAGTTCACCATCCTTTAGCCTGTATCATAGCAGTTAAGTTTAGGCCACATTCATTCTCCAAAAGCTTGCAAGGTTCTGAATTGAGTGAAGTAAAAAGAATAACAGAATTCTGTGAGGCCTCAGAGGTAGGAGAGATCACTTCCAGCCAGAAGATCAAAAAAAGCTACAAGGAACAGGTGGTAGCAATTCAGAGAGACCTCAAAAAGTGAATGTTTTCCTCCTGGCAGAGAAGGGGAGTGAAGGCACTCCAGCATACAGCAAAGATTGCAAAGTGGGAAAAGTCCATTGAATTTTCTGGGATTACTGAGCATGTTTTCTTTGGAAAATCAGGAAGAGGAGGATAGTACAAGAAATAAGTTGTAGCTAGAATATGGAGGGTTAAGAATGACAGACAAAAGAAATTAGACTTTGATCTATAGGTAAAGGACAGTCTCTACAAGTACAGAACAGGCAAGTGATGTGGCTAGATTTATGCATCAAGAAATTGATCTATCAACATAAATAGATATAGTGAACAAGGATTAGACTATAAACAAAATTAGTCAATAGACTATTACAATAGATTGGATGAAAAGTATTGAGGGCACCAGTTGGGCCAATGACTATGGCAAGAAGAATTGGAAAAATATAAGGGTCAATTAGTTAGTTCAGATCTGTTATTTAATTAGTGAAGGTTGCTCCCAATGTAGATAATTATTTTAATCAATGTAAATTGATGACTTTTAGTAACCTTCTGTATTCTTAAAGAATTACTATGGGCACTAAGTTTTTGAGCTAAACAAGGTCTCACAATTGTCATAGTAAGGGGTGGTATTTATTCCTTATTAGCTAGAAATAATTTCTTTTTTTGTATTTGTATCCCTAGTGCATAGCTTTTTCCTTCCTTTCTCCTTCCCTTATTTCTCCTTTTCTCCTTCCTTCCTTCCCTATTCTTCTTTTCCTCCTCCCCTTTTTCCTTCTTTTCCTCCTCCCCTCACTTTTTCCTTCCCTTCCTTCCTTCCTTCCTCCCTTCCTTCTTTCTTTATTCTCTTTCATCTCTATTTTCCTCCTCCACCTCCTCTTCCTCCTCTTCTTCTTTCTCCTCCACTCCAGTTCTTTCAACTAATCTTCATATGTCATTATCTCAAGTCTTTTCATTATTTGGTTGCCCTCCTCATATTGTCAAATTTCTAAATGAGTCCACAGAGTCAAGATTTAGACTACCCTCATCAGTGGAAAGTAGAACCTAGGAAATATCCTCACTCTACTCTGAGAAATGGAGGGTAGATGCCTTGATGTTTCTGATCATAACTTGGGGTGGGATATGAGAAGCTAGGCAAGTTAAGGGAGGTCCTGGGTAAAAGATGTGCCTGGACAGTAAATGCCAAGTCCTGACTTACCCTTTCAAAGGAAATTCTTGATCATCTATCTGACTATTTTTATATAATTATATTCACATTGGGCTCTACTTCTTTCATTGTGGGAAAAAACCAAATGGAGGAAGAGAAACAGGGGGAAATGAGAACTCAGTCTACCACATGATTTGAAACCAGGAAACTGAAAAGAATAAAGTGAACTCACTTTTTCTGGTAAATAAATATGCTTACCTTGAGACGTCATCTTAAAAAGAACCCACAGTCCCTTTTGGGCTCTGTGAGAACTTATAAAGCAAATGTTTAATTTTATTTTTTCAACGGAAAACAGAAGAGATAACATCATCATCATCATCATTAAGGCAGAATGGAAGAATGGATATAGATCTAGCTTCAGAGTCTGGAAAACCTGGGCTTAAGTTTCACTGCTATCAAATAATGACTTTAAAAAGCCATTTAAACTAGCTATTTGAATGACTCTCTAAGATTAAAAATTGAAGGTCAGGTATCCTAGTGGAAGATGATTCCTCATAAGAATTTCTCTATGTCAATGAAATAATAAGTCTAGTCCCCAAAATATTAATAATAGTGATCAACTGACATCTGAAAGGCACTTTATATATATATGGCTTAAGCTCTTTGTTGGAACCAAGTGTTGCATGATAGCCATGACCAGAATTGACTGAACCTTGTTCCCAAGTATAAAAGCTAGTGGTAATTTGCCAAGTGTAATAAAAGACTGAAGCCCCCACAAAATAGTTCTCATCACTAAGAATTAGGGAAGTTTACATGTGCAACTGAGATGAGATTTGCACCAACGCTGGTAGTTGTTAGAGGAACAAATAAGATACTGCAGACTTTAGGAACATGACAACCAAATCGGAAAAAAAAATTTTTTTTGGCTCATTTAATTGCTTTTTCTTTGCCAATGAGAACTGTCTCAGGAAATCAACATGATGAATTAGAGAAGGGATTTTCTTAAAAAAAAAAAAAAGCCTGGACAGATACAGAAAGCAGGTTTAAACTATTAGAAGCACCTGACTGAAAAGACACATTGATTGGATGAAAACCTGGATGTTGCGATTAATTGCAAAAGGATGAGATAACTGGAAAATCTGGATCAATCAGTCAATCAACAAACATTTACTAAGCATTTATTACTTGTCAAACATTGTGCAAATACAAAGAATTTAATAACCCCTTGAATCTAGGAGCTTACACCAATGCAAGGAGTGGTCATTTATGGGGGTCAATAGATGTAGGAATGTAGTTATAATGGCAAGGTCCCAGGTCATTTATTCCCCTCCGGAGCTACATAATTTTTCCTTCACTAGTAGTAATAGCCTTAAGAGAGAATGAACTTCCTTATGAAATAGAGAAGCGATTATCCCATATTCAGCAACTGTTTCAGGGAAGCCGATAGCTACATGCTAAACTCTGGGGATACAGAGAAAGGCAAAAACAGCTCCTCTCTCAAGGAGCTCACCTTCGCATAGGGGAGACTCCATGCTAATGACTATGTACCAGCAAGAAATATGCAGTCTAAATTGGAAGTAATCTTTGAAGAAAGGCACCATTGTTGGGGATGGGGAGATGAGAGAAAGAAAAGCTATCTGTAGAAGTTAGAACTTGAGCTGAATCATTTTTGTTCTTTTTTTAACCCTTACTTTCTGTCTTAGAATTGATATTAAATATTAGTTCCAAGGCAGAGGAGCTGTAAGGGTTAGGCAACTGGGATTGAATGATTTGCCCAGAGTCACACAACTAGGAAGTATCTGCATCCAGATTTGAACCCAGGACATCCTCTCTCCAGGCCTAGCTCTCTATCCACCAAGCCACCTAACTGTCCCTTGAGCTGAATCTTGAAAGAAGCTGGGGAAATCAAGAAGTAGAGGGGAGAAGGAAGAGAATTCTAAGCACTGGAGAGAGATACCAAAAAGACAAGAGCAAGAAAATACAGTGTAGTGTTCAAGGAAATGCCTCAGATCTTCTCATTATCTATTTTAATAACATGTCATTATTTTGTTTGTCCATTCAAAAAAGCACCTACTGGGTATGAAGCCTAGAAAGGTTAAAATGGAATAATCCCTCTTCCCAAGGAGTTTACAATCTATCTGTCCAAATCATTTCTATTTTTGAGCTTCCTAATGAATTAAATAAGAGCAATCCCTATCCTCGGAGAATTGGGAGAATTTTCAAATATTTTGGGTACTTTTCCTTTGCTGTTTTTCTTGACATTTCCTAATAATCTCTCCTTCAAATAGAATCCCTGATAACGAAGAAGTACAAGTAACAAAAATAACAATAAAGACATTAATTATGCCCAAAGAATGTACCTAAATAACATAAAAAGGGTTCTTAACTTGGGGGTCCACCTTTTTTCCACTGTTTTATATTTTCTCAGTATTCTATTAATCAATATATAATAATCTGTTCAGCTATGCAACTGCTGAGCTCTGTTTCTAGGCTTCGTTTTGTTTTATTTTGCTACAACAAAGCGTTTTACAATTCTTTTTGGAGTTCAAACCTGGAAGTAGGAGGGCATAAACAATTCAGTAAGTTGCTTTTCATAAGATTAGAACAGTAAGAGACTCTACCAACAATACATTAGTGTACGCACATTTGTTTTTAAAAGAACGACAAATATGTGTCTCTGTGGGTTGAAGGCGCTAGCTAACTTTGTCAAAAAAGCAAACAGTATGAGCTAAGATGTGAACATCAGACTCCACTATCATGGAACCCTTGCTGGCTGCTCTCTGGGCCCCTGGGAGGAAGTCAAAGCTCCATTTCATCATTGCCACATCTAACATCCCCATTCTGCTGTTTGTCCACATAGATTGCCTCCCAGTGTCTAAGTGTCCCAGATTCTGGAGGAGGTGACTGACAATGAAGAGGGAAAGTATTTCACTTTCTTTCCCGGAAAGCTATGTTGCTCAGCTGAAGGCACACAGAGCAGACAAAAGGAGTTTTACCTGATGAAAACTGCTATTACTTCAAAGCCTCCCTCACCACTCTAGCTGGAAGAAATGACTCACCTCTAAATTCCTACAGTAGTTTTTGCCTCTCTCTCATTCAGCGTTTAACATACAATTTTATGGATGGACAGGATCTTTAAAAATTGTAAAAAAATAGATTTGAAGAGAAATTCTCAATTTTGTCTATTGACATTTTCCTTCTCTTTGAATGCCTCCAGCATATAGGACAGATGGTATATACCTTCCCAAGTTCTTTGATCGTCCTAATACTTTCAAATATTTCTCAAAATTAGTGAATCTTTCCTACATGAACTGATGCAAAGTGAGGTGAGAAGAACCAGAAGAACGTTGCACACAGTGACAGCAATATTTCTTGATTAACAATTCTTAATGACCTAGTAATTCTCAGTAACACAGTGATCTAAGACAACCACAGAAGCTTATTATGAAAAAAAAATGCCATCTGTCATCTGAGATAGAACTTATGGAGTCTGAATGAAGACTGAAACATAGTTTCATTTTCTTTCTTTTTTTTATTTGAGATATCTTCCAGAAAATGACTAATATGGAAAAATGTTTTACATAATTATATATGTAAAATCTATATCAGACTACTTACCTTTTCAGTGAAGAAGGGAGGATCAGAAGAATGGGATAGATTAGATACACAATTTAAAGGGGTAAATGGCCTTCACAAGGTCATTGATAAACCCAAAGAATCTAGCTTTTGAAATAAGAATTCCCTATTTGATAAAAACTGGAAAACAGTATGGTGGAAACTAGGTATAGACCAATATCTCACATCCTATACCAAGATAAGATCAAAATGGATATTTGATTTAGACATAAAGGGTGATGCCATAAGTAAATAAGGGGAACATGAAATAGTTTACTTGGTAGATCTATAGAGAATAATTTATGACAAAACAAGAGATAGAAGCACTTTAAGACATAAAATGAACAATTTTGATTATATTAAATTTAAAGGATTTTGTAGAAACAAAACCAATGTAACTAAGATTAGAAGGGAAATAAACTGGGAGAAATTTTATAGCATACTTCTCTGATGAAGGTCTCATTTCTCAAATTTATAGAGAACAAAGTCAAATTTATAAGAACACAAGTCACATTCCAGTTGACAAGTTGTTAAAGGATATGAACAAGTGATTTTCAGATGAAAAAATCAAAGCTATCAATAATCATATGAAACAAATGTTCTAAGTCATTCTTGATTATATAAATGCAAATTAAAACAATTATGAGGTTCTACCTCACCCCTATTAGATTGGTCAATATGACAATAAAAAAGTAATAAACATTGGTGACAATGTAGCAAAATTGGGACACTAATACATTTTTGGTGTAATTGTAAACTAATCTAACCATTCTAGAGGGCAATTTGGAATTCTGCCTAAAGGGGGGAAGGACCTACTTGTACAGAAATATTTATAGCTGCTCTTTTTGTGGTAGCAAAGAATTGGAAATTGAAGGGATGTCCATCAGTTGGGGAACTGCTGAACAAGCTGTGGTATATAAGAAATAATGAGCAGGGTGATTTCAGAAAAAGCTGTAAAGACCTACATGGACTGATGCAAAGCAAAATAAGCAGAACCTGGAGAACATTGTATACAGTAAAAGCAATAATGTATGATGATCGATTATGAAATACTTAACTATTGTCAATGATATAATCATACAAGACAATTCTGATGGACTTATGACAAGGAACACTATCCACCTCCAGAGAAAGAATTGCAGAATGTAGGTCAAATCACACCATTTTCCACATTAGTTTATTTATGTTTTCATTTTGCAATTTTGGTTTTATATGAATATTCTCTTACAAGAATGACCAATACAGAAGTTACGTTTTGCATGATAATACATGTATAGCCCAGATCAAATTGCTTACCATCCCCAAGAAAAGGGAGGGAAAACAGTGGAGTGAGGGAAATGGATACAATTTGTATCTTATAATTTTGGGAAACATATTAAAAATTGTTATTACATGTAATTAGGAGAATAAACTATCTTTTAAAAAGAAGGGAGTTTGAAACTCATAAGTTTTAAAAATGAATGTTTATAAAAATTGTTTTACATGTAATTAGGGAAAAGTAAAATATTTTTCAAATTAGTTGATCTTTGACTAGGGTTTTGAAATTTTGTTCCTATCAATTTTCTTGTGTTAGTAATCACTGAATATGTAAAGCTCTCATACATAAATCCTTTTGGCTATTTTTAAATATAGCTCATATAGTAAAATATTATCATACTATCAGAGACAAGACCTCTATGTCTAGAAAAGAAAGGCAACATGAAATAGTAGATAGAAAGAAATAAACATGTATATAGCACTTTTGTTCCAAGTTTCATATCACACTTATCTCCTTTTTTGGATGTTGAATACTGTTGATAAGTTCACTTACCTTGGCAGTGTTACAAGGGAATCACTTTAAAAGACTGATATATATTAATTTAAGGTCGCCAAGGAATTCAGCTATGTAATTCCTAAATGAAAACTCAAGTCAGCAGTCAATCTTTTATGGAGTTTAATTACAATAGGAGGAAGAAAGGAATTAGAGATATATATAGAGAGAGAAAGGGGAGAGAAGGGAATAGGGCTTAAATACCCCTTCTGTTTAGGCTGGGCCAAAAAGGCCCAAGCCCTAGATAGCTGGGGCAAAGGAAAGAGATCAGTCCCTATTACTCACGTGACCAAAAATGGAGAAACAGTCTCCGGGGCCCCCACCTTCAGCTTCCTTCAGCGCAAGCTTCTCAGTGCACACTGAAACCACACCGACCAACTTCTCCACCACCCTCGACTCTTCAGACCCCCCTATCCTTAAGGAAACCATCCAAGTTCCCTCCCCTCAGTCCTCACATCTACCAATCACCTGTCCATCAATTTCCCTGTGCCAATGGAGGCTCTAGCTTAACTCAGGACCGCCCAGAGGTCTGGCTTTGCACATGTCTGTTGAAGGTCATATTTTCAAATAATTAAATCTTTGATCCTTTGCTACAGCCCTTTCTAAATCCTGTTAACCTGAGTAGGGTAGAGATTGGAATAATTAAATTTTGATCTAGGCTGCAGCCCTTACTCAATCCTGTTAGGACTGAATAGGGTGGAGATTGATTCCAAGTATCTCCATTGTATCAATTCTAAAATCAATCATGACTCAAAGAAATTCCTGTTCTATGCTTAAGCATAGGTCAAAGTCCTTTCCATTGTTCAGCAAAAGGTTTCTGTCCTAAAGTAATCTTAAGAAGGGTAGAGAAGGAACCTCCCATGCCAATGGGGTTCGCATTCCAATAGTCAAGACCAACTATCAATAGGAAATTTTTCAAGTATGAAATTTCCCAATGGTGAAATTTCCAACATTTATAAGTCTAAGAAATTTTGAGGTTTACAATAGTACACTCTTTAAGGCTGACAACAATGATGAGGTTGATGCTAAAGCTAGCTCAGAATTTGGAGGTTCCAAAAAAAAGTGTGGGAAAGAAAAAGTATCAGGTAGAAAACCAAGCCAAAGGTTTACAAAGTCATAATGCTGACTATGTTACTATCCCAGAAAACTGAACCGCTTCCACTTGAATTGTCTCAAGATCCTGAAGAAGGGGCAGCTAGATGACTCAGTGGATTGAAAGCCAGGCCCAGAGATAAAAGGTCCTGGGTTCAAATCTAGTTTCAAATGCTTTCTAGCTATGTAACTTTAAACTTGATTGTATAGCCTTTACCCTCTTTTGTCTCAGAACCAGCACAGAATATTGATTCTTAGATGGAACAGAAGGGTTTAAAAAAAAAAAAAGAGGATCCTGGAGATTACCTGGCAATATATGGTACCAAACCTCTAGAGACTGATAGAGCTCTAGTCAATCATTCAAATTCGATCACAGAGAGCACCATGAAGATGAATTGTCCACATAGTTCAAATACCAAACACACGTTTACCTAAAAGACTATTTTATGGAAAACTTCTTCATGTTTTTATGGAAAACTTCTTCATGTTCTTCATCACCTGGTGGTCAGAAGAAGCAGTATAAGAACACTCAAGTTATCTCTGAAGAATTTTAGTTTTAACTCTGAGAAATGGGAAACACTGGCTCAGAACTATCCAGTATGGTATACTTGCCTCAGAGAAGGTACTGGACTCCATGAACAAAGAAAAATTGTAGAATCACAACAGAAAAAATAACTGTGCAAATCTCGAGCCACCATCACCCTATATGTTCTAAAGGACTACTTGTGTGTGATTTGTGGTAGTGCTTTCCAAACTCATATCAGACTGATCAGCCCAGCTGAACACACCATACCCTGACTCCGCCATTTTGACATTATTTCTCTGAAACCCAAGGACAAATGACAATATGCAAAGCACTGTGCTAAGTATTTTTAATCCTTACAATAATCCTCTGATGTGGGTGCTGCTATTATTATTATTTTACAGTTGGGGA
Source organism: Monodelphis domestica (assembly GCF_027887165.1). Classification (NCBI taxonomy): domain Eukaryota; kingdom Metazoa; phylum Chordata; class Mammalia; order Didelphimorphia; family Didelphidae; genus Monodelphis; species Monodelphis domestica. The sequence continues at coordinate 132,719,790 of NC_077229.1, read as the reverse complement.
AACTGAGGGGGAAAAAGAGGTGAAATGACTCACCCAGAATTACTAAGTGTCCAAAGTTGGTTTTAATCTCAGTACTTTGTGACTCTGAGCCCACCCCATAATACCACCAGCTGTCTCTGTGATAGAAAGCTGACTTTAGAGTCAAGAAGAACTTGGTCCAAGTATAATCTCTGATACATGCTAGCTTTTCAATCATGAGTAAATCATTTAATATTTCAGTGCCACCATAACACGAAACTCTCTAAATTTCAAGGGTATTGATTATCTACTTCCTACATAAGGCTCTTCTAAAAGGTAAAGATGCTAATATCTCTTCCTTAAGTAGAAATCACATAATATTTATTTCAAACATATCTTTGTATCTATCTTTATGCATACTTGTTTGCTCCAATATAATGTAAACTATTTTAGGGTAGGGATTATTTCATTTTTCTCTTTGTACCTTTAGCATCCAACATAGAAATGCTTGTTGATTGAGTAAAGGGAGTCTCCACATTATATCAATGAAATCCCAAATCTCCACTTTCCCTAATCCCCTGATATTCATATAGAAAGCGGGAGATAATAAATTACTGGCTCAAGTAAAAAAGTGGTGTCCATAAAATATTAACATGAGCAAGGCCTCTGCCAAATTAGGGTTATTGTTTTCCTTTATACTCACAAAGACTAAAATGATATCACTGGAAATATCTTTTGACTCACTCATAAACTGAATTTAAGTGAGACAATTGTGCATCATCAATCTCATTCGTCTTTCCAGAGTCATCAAAATTCAGTGGCAAGACAAAATGCCCAAATGGCTGGTGATGGCTTGAGATACAGTGGCTTCTTCAATATCTAACCATGCTCAAAGAACTCCCCAGATTCTGCTTTTGCCTCCTTCATGGCCATTGGAATCAATTGTTCTCATCAGTCCATTCTGCTGGGGTTGTTCAGGAAAGACTAGTACCTCCTTTGTGAATGCTTGCTAAGCCCTTTTCAGGGCTTCTTTCTTTCTCTGGTATCCTCCTGCTAAGTTAAGTAGATACTCAATAGAAGATTTATCCAAAATAGAGGCAAGAATCATCCCAGATGAAATTGGGGGTTGCAATCTGCAGCAATTGAGGGAGACCTCATAGCAGGAAGATCACAGATCCATCATAGCATATTATTTTATCTTAGGACAAAACCCTTCTTTAAAAAAAAAAAAAGATTTCATTGCCAGATCTGTTGCTATCATTGTTTATGTCTACTTTTCTTTAATGGAACTTATCAAACATAATGTGATCAATTTTCAAGGATCTGACTTTCTGCTGGGAGAATAGTATACAAAATCCTTTCTGGCAGACTCTGCTATATATCCAAGAATACTATAGATCCCTTGTCACCAATTTTCCCATTGCAGTGGATTAGAAACATGTCAAAATGGATGAAAGGTCAACTTGGAAATCAGTAAGACTGGGTTAAAATCTTAATTCTGACCCACACTGGCTATGATGTGAGAGTACAATGTCAAATAAACTCTGAGTGTCCTTAGATGATATTATAAGATTGTATATACCTGGCCCCAGACCTCCTAGACAGTATGCCAGAGCTATTGGATCTTGACATTTCCTTGCCTCTGAGAACAGGAAATGTTTCACTGATACATTTATATCTTCAAAACCCCACATACTGCCTGGCATATTGTAGGTGCTTCATAAATACTTAATGGTTTTTTTTTTCAAGTTTCAGAAGAATTGTCTAATGAAGATAATAATGAAATCAGAGTTCCAGATCACACTCCCCTTCCCCTAAATATCTATTTCGATGGTACTCTAATGTACCTCAGAGAAAAGTCTTTCTAGAATTATCTGGCTGGCCAAGAATGAATACATGATCTAAAGAAAAAGCATTTATTAAGCATTTACTATCTAGTCAGTCAGTCAGCATTTATTAAGTACCTACTATATTCCAGGCACTTTGTCAAAATAGTAAATCAAATCCGGTGCTTCATTCAGGCCGTGGTGGGGGTTATTTTTTTCTAGTTCCTAGTTGTGAACTAGAGCCAATGTTTCAGAAAGAGTTGGAAAGATTTACTTTAATTCAAACAAAAATGTAGAACTGTATATATTTCTAAAGTGGAAAAACATCTTGGACACAAGACATGCCCTAAACTTTTTCAGACTGAAGTGATACATCTGTTTTATTCTTTGGCAACATTTTGGGGCCATTACAGAGTAAAAATGATTGATGCTTATCTGCTTTCACTGAAATGATGATTGTGCCCTCTTCCTCCACCTTGTTCTACCCTGTGTTATTCAGACACTGCCTGTGAACAGACTTCATTGTCAGAGATCACACCCACAGAGGATGGAAAAGATGAACACAGAGATTACCTCATACCCATGCATATCTAGGTGGTAGTGTGGCAGGTGCTGGGAATATGTAGACACTGGTAATGGGGAAAAGTTGTTTGGTTTTCACCTTGCCAACTACCTTCTTCATGGGAGAAGGCAGTGGGATGGAGAGAGAGAAAGTCAATATTGGAAAAAGAGGATCCAGGTTCAAATCCAGATTCAACTATTAAATACTTGTGCTTGTGTTTCCTTTAAGTAACTGAATTAACTTCTCTGGGATTCGACTTCCTCATTTGTAAAAGGCAGATGGAACTGTGTACTAACATACAACAATGGTATGAAAATCAAAATAGAAAATTTATGAAAAGAACTTTGTACCCATAAAACCCTGTAATGAATGTAAATAAATTGTGGTTGATTATGCAATGAGCTACGTATTGGCGATACAAAGACAAAAATTAAATCATGCATGCCTTGGGGAAGAGTCCATTCTATTGGAAGTGAAACCTCATACTGACTTCATCTTGCCCAGTTATTTCTAAAGGGGGTGGGGTGTTAGTAAGTGAGGCGATTAGAGTAGGCTTTCTGGAGGAGGTAGGAACTGACTTTAAAAAGCCAACAATTCCACGAAGCAGAAGTGGAGAAGGAGGGCATTACAGGCATAGTAGATGACCTGAGAAAAGACAAAGAGAGAGGTCTTAGAATGTGGTACATCAGAAGGAGAAAGTAGGTCAGTTCAAGGTCTTGAATGTAGGGCACATGAATACACGGGATGCTCATTGATCCTGGAAAGACAGGTTGGGTACAGATTTTGTAGAGCTTCAAAAGCCAAATTGAAGAAGTTATGTAGTTTGTCATGAGAACTAAATTACTGAGAACTGCTTAAGGAAGTTTCATCTTAGTTGGTCTCAGAGCTTTAAGTTGAAGATATGATATTCAAATGGTGGAATTTCAGTTGAATAAAAAGAAGACGAAGGTAGAAATTTGGGATTTTCCCCAGCACCTTAAGATTTAAATTTTGTTCAATAAGCATTTATTTATCCTGACTTGATAAGCTGTTTGGTATGTATCATAGATAGAAATACAAATGTCAAAGTCCCTGCCTTCAAAGAGTTTGCATTCATTCTTTTAAGAGAAAATATGAAAATAAATACAAATTCCTAACAAAATTAAAACAAAGGAGCAGATAGGTGATTCAGTGAATCAACAGGTTGGAAGATGGGAAGTCCTGGGTTCAAATCTGGCCTCAGCCACTTCCTAGCTGTGTGACCCTGAGCAAGTCACTTAATCCCCATTTGCTAGCCTTTACCACTCTTCTTTTCTTTTTTTTTAAACCCTTACCTTCCATCTTGGAGTCAATGCTGTATATTGGTAGAATATTCTCTAAGGCAGAAGAGTGGTAAGGGCTAGGCAATGGGGGTCAAGTGACTTGCCCAGGGTCACACAGCTAGGAAGTGGCTGAGGCCAGATTTGAACCTAGGACCTCCCGTCTCTAGGCCTGGTTCTCAATCCACTGAGCTACCCAGCGTCTTCCCTTTACCATTCTTCTGCCTTAGAACTTATTAATGCTTCTAAGACAGAGGATAAGAGTCATTTTTTAAATGAATATAAAGTTTTTAAAAAGTAAAAAAATGAATATAAAATAAAATGAAGTAAAAAAAATAAATACAAAGTAAAAAATGTCAGAGGCAGCCTTAACAACTGTGTGAATAAAGAAAGATGACTTATAGGAAGTGATCTGAATGGTCCTTGAAGGAAGTTTCATGGGTTGGAAATGAACAAAAACATTCTGTACACAAAAGATTCCCTACAAAAACCACTTTAAAAGGAGATAGGAATGCAAATTGGACAATCTGACTAGAACATAGAACTCATAAGAAAAAGTAATATGAAATCATCCTGAGAAAAAATACAATGGAGCTAGATTATGGAAGGTGTTAAAGATCAAACAGAGGATAAAATATAGAATAGAAAATGTATATACAATATAGAATAGCAAACAAGATTTGGAAAATGCTTTACATAAACTATTTTATTTGATTCTCAAAACAAGGCTAGGAGATAGGTTGCTATTATTTTCCTCATCTCACAGATGAAGAATCTGAGGGGAAAAGTGATTTTCAGAGCTCGTAAATATCTGAGATGGGATTTTTATTCAAGTTTTTCTGACTTCCAAGTCTACTGCTCAATCCATTATATCAGTGGATCAAACGGATCACATCTGATCATCCAGATTGCGTACAAGTAACCTAATATTGGGACTGCTACCATGACATCTTGGTCTGTATCTGTAGACATTAGAATGCCAACATGTATAATAAAAAAGTTCTCCAGAACTATTTCCATAGACTGTCTTTGAAAAATCCAGTGGTCAATTATCCAAGCACCATTTTCCAAAATGATTTCTGTCATTTTCGGTCACTCATAATGTCAGCAATTTCATGCCTAATATTTTACCATTTTATATTGCTTTATCTTTTTTTTTTATCACATTGGGTCTCATCTTTCCAACTTGACAGTAGGCTCCTTCGGAGAAAGATTTATGTCTTTTATATCTGCAGCTGTGCTGAATACAATATTAAGCATGTTGCAAGAACTTAATGAATACTTTTGGTTGGCTTGAGAGTAAATAGGCCTATCCAAAAGTAAAATAGGTGAACTCTGCAGGTAGTGGAGGTTTTCAAGCAAAAATTGAATAGCCACTTGCCTGGCATGTTTTAGGGAAAAAAATTTTTTTCAATATGTTTTGGGCTAGTAAAACTCCTGTCTTCTAATTTGGAAATTCTATTATTCTGAAAATAAAAGCTATAGGTCTTCACAGATCAGAAATTCCTCCAGATTAAAATTAATTTGTATATAAAAAGGTTCCATGAAACTAATAAATTATGAAATCATTAGACTGTGAAATAGGAAACCTGGATTCTAGTCCTCTCTGGCACTAATTTGATACATGACCTCAGGCAAGTCTAATTCTATCTCTGGGACCCAGTTCCTTCATTCATTAGAATTATCACTTTGATTAGATCAGAAGGTCCTGAATGTTTCTTGGAATTTTGGAACCCTTTTACAACCTACGGTCTCCTCAGTCAGTCAGTAAACATTTATTGGCACCACTATGTGCTAGTCAACATGCCAAGCATCATTCTCAGATATATGAGCATTGCCATATGTGAAGGAGTGCTAGATGCCAGAGGTGAATGAAAATGGTTGTTCTTCAGGCCTTTTTTCAGTTGTGGCTGACTCTGCATGGCCTCATTTGGGGTTCTCTTGGCAGGGATACAGGAGTTTGTCATTTCCTTCTCCAGTTCAATTTATAGATGAGAAAACTGAGGCAAACAAGGTTAGGTGACCTGCACAGAGTCACACAGCTAGTTATGTCTGAGACCTTATTTGAACTCAGGAAAAAGAGTCTTCCTGATTCTAGCCCTGGTGCTCTATCCATTGTACTACCTGACTTCCTGAAATCTATCCATGGGTCTATGGACTCAAGGTTAGAAAGCCCTAGATAAAATGCAGGGGAAGCAGCAAGTTTTAGAAGAAAGAATTCTCCCTTTGGAGTCAGAGGACCCGAGCTTCAATGATATCTTTACCATACACTCACTGGGTGATCTTGGACAAGTCACCCTAGACTACAGTTTCCTCATCAGTAAAATTATAGGGTTGGACTAGTTATTCTTTAAGGTTCCTTCCCACTTTAATTCAATGTTTTTATTATCCTCTTTGCCTACATAAATTAATGAAATGGGGCAGGTGGGGAGCAGGGAGTGAGCCCAGTAAATTGGGAGCTAGACCCAGAGACAGGAGGTCCCGGGTTCAAATCTTAACTCATACACTTCTTAGCTGTTTGACCATGTACAAGTCACTTAAACTCCATTGCCTAGTCCTTATTACTCTTCTTTGGAACCAGTGGACAGTATTAATTCTGAGATGGAAGGTAAGGGTCTAAAAAATAAAAAGCAATTAAAAATTTATAAGATGTATATTCCCCCAGTTTTTCACTAAATTAAGGAATAGTTCAGAGTCTGCTGTTGGATTTTGTTTTTTTTTTAGTATTTTCTTTTTCTCAGTTGCACATTAAAAACAATTTTTAATATTTGTTTTCTAAAAGTTTTAAGTTCCAGATTCTCTTCCTTCGTTTTTAGTGTTTTTAAGGAGCAAACATGAATTGATTACGAGTATTACCTCCACATGTTCTAGCAGAAGGATTCTGAACATGCAGCCTGGTAACTCGTTCGTGTTTGGGTACGTGTACCCTGAATTTCAGTATAAGCTCTTTCCTTTGTAATCCTGTCTATTTTATGCCTTTAGAATCATTCTGAGAAGGGGGAGAGGGGACTACTCGCTATGAAACGAATAGAGATGAGATTAGAAGGGGGAGGAATGAGTCAGGGAGGCATTGACCTTCCTTTTTTAAACTAAGGGACAACCCAGAGAAAACACCTATGTGTGTAACTTGATTTCTGTGGGTCTAGAGTGAGTAGGGTTATCTTTAATACTTCTATTTTCCTCTTTGACTGAAAAACACAAAGAGCTAGTGTGTGTGTGTGTGTGTGTGTGTGTGTGTGTGTGTGTGTGTGTGTATGTGCGCGCGCGTAGGCTGCCCTAGTTTTCACCTTGTTCTGACAGCTGGGTAAGAATAGAAAGCGGGTGACTCAGAAGGGTGAAGGGTTAACTATCTCATGAGGAACAAATTCATTCAGAAAACTGTGGTTTGTAGTTGGTGAGAGGAAGCATTGTACCCTTTCTCATCAAGTTACAATGGCCTGGCCATCAAAGGAAACCCCTCCTTGCCTGGAATTTCAGAGTGCTTCCTAGTTTGAAAGACTGCCAAGCCATGACCAGGCATTTAAATGGGAGAGGGAAAAAAAAAAGAAAACAACAACCCTGAAGTCAAGGGCATGTTTCCGGTTTCCTTTCCAATTCCTGCTCCTTTTCCCCCTTTTCAAAAGTAATTTTAGTCTGGGTTCATTTAATGTGGATAAAATCAGTCCCTGTGCCTCTCTTCAACCTTGCATTCCCCATGTCCTTTAATTCAAATCCTATGGAGAGGGGAAAGTGGTCATTGGGGAAAGGGGACAAAAAATTGAGGGCATTCCCTCTTAAGCAGTCCGGTGGCTCAATGGATAGAGCAATGGACTTGGCAGCTACATAAGCTGAGTTCATATCCTGCCCCACACATATATTAGCTGTGTGACCCTAAGCAAGTCTCTGAAACACTATTTGCCTCAGTTTCCTCATCTGTAAAGTGAGATATAATAATAATACTAACCTTCCAATGTTATTGTAAAGATCGTGTTGTTTGATCACTTCAGACTTTTCATGACCCCATTTAGGGTTTTCCTGACAGAGATATTGCTGTGTCATTTTCTTCTCCAGTTCATTCTACAGATGAGGAAATTGAGGCAAACAGGGTTAAGGGACTTGCCCAGGGTCACACAACCAATAAGTGTCTGAGGCCAGATTTAAATTCATAAAGATGAGTCTTCCTGACTCCTGCCCTAGCATTCTATATACTATGCCACCTAAATGCCTGGCTGTATGGCACTTTGCAAACTTTAAAATATTATCTGAATGATAACTACTATCAATGTGTATATTACTTATTCATGGGCATCATCAGAGAGGATAATTGGCAATTCCTCTGTGTGTGAGCATAGACTGTTAGAACATAGATATTGGACCTAAAGAGGACCTTAGAGCATAAAATGTTAGAAAACAGAATGCCAGACCTAGAAAGATCACTAGAACATACATGTTCACACTAAAATGAAGCTCGGTATATTACATAATAGAAATATAGGATGTTAAAGGTGGGGAAAGGGGGCAGCTAGGTGCTTCAGTGGATGGAGAGCTAGGACCAGAGACAAGAGGATCTGGGTTCAAATCTGGCCTCAGACACATTCTGGCTGGGTGATCCTGGCAAGTCATGTAACCCCCAGTGCCTCGCTCTTTCTGCCTTTCTGCCTAGGAGCCAAAACACAATATTGATTTCAAGGTAAGAGTTTAAAAAAAAGGTGGAAAAACCTTAAAGATTAATTTTTTATTGTATAGGAAGTGGAATTCAGGTATAGAAAATGGAATTGAGACCACAAATTGTTTCAATGTTGTCTTTGTATCTTCCCAAACAGTATCTGATACATAATAGACACCTAGTAGATGCTTGACTGATTCACTGGAATGTGAGCTCCTTGAGCAAAGGGAACATGTTTTTTGCCTTGTTTATATCCAATGTATGCTGAGTTTCTGCATATAGTAAAGTATAAATGCCTGTTGACTACTGGGGGGGGGGGGGAGATATACTCTACCAATTGATGGAGCATCGGTATGAAGGATGCAAAGAGGACCAAAGAACTCATGATCTCCAGATGGGGAAATAAAATTACTCTATAATAGAACTTATATATCAGGGGAAGCTAGGTGGCTCAGGGGATTGAGAGCCAGGCCCAGAGATAGGAGGTCCTGGGTTCAAATCTGACCTCAGATACTTCCCAGCTGTGTAACCCTGGGCAAGTCATTTAACCTCCACTGCTTAACCTTTATCATTCTACTGACTTGGAACCAATACATAGAATTGATTCTAAGATGAGAGGTAAAAGGTTTTTTAAAATGTATAAATTATATGTATATATATATATCATAAAGAAAAACATACTCTAATAATTCTTTCTGCCCATAAAGGAAATGTAGATGGTGAATTTTCAACTACTTAATAATAAGAATCCTCACCACACTTTGGGGGCATCTGGTAAATGGTAAGCATTTTCCACTCCCCTGAATAAGTTCCCAGGTTACTTTGGAGGTAAAAGCAGCGTCTGCATTTCTAGAAATGAATGAGGCCTTGCAGGCCTAACCTTCTCTTTAATGATTACTTAGTTTATTTCACTTTTAAGCACATGAGATGGGCCCCAGTGGAGAAAATGGGAAGTGAAACAAGCTCTATAAAACAGCTTGAGTCGATTTCCAAAGAATATAGGGCACAGGATTTCCAGACAATGACAGAAAGCAGACCATATAAAGCAATACCAATGACTAAAGGATAATTATGATTTCTCCATTCCCAATACTATCCATAAGACATTTGGAGATCCTTTGCTAGACCACCTGCAACCATACTTCGACAGTTCTTTCTGGTTTAAGTCATGACTATTTTAGAATAATAATAACACAAGAACAAATGTTCAAGCAACAATAATTTCATCCATTTTGGGTGTTACTTGGCAGATTTTAGAAATCAAAATTCCAGTACCTATCAGACCTAGAAGGGCTATTTTCTTAATTTATTCAGATTTCTTCCAATTAAGGAATCATTGAAAAGCAGTTTTAATGGTTGTCTGTGTTACAGCTGGTTACATGGAGCATAGAATGTTGTGCCTGGTGTCAGAAAAACTTCCATTCAAATCCTACCTTAAATACTCAGTTGTGCCACCCTGGGCAGATCACATTACCCCTGTGTCTCTCTGTTTTTGTTTTTTTTTCAAATGTTACACGAGGATAATAATTCCACCAACTCCTGAGTTCCAGGGAGCTAGATGGCAAAGTAGAATACATGCTGAGTTTGTAGTCAAGAAGATTCATCTTCCTGAGTTCAAATATGACCTCAGACACCCTAGATGTGTGATCCTGGACAAATCACTAAACCCTGTTTACCTCAGTTTCCTCATCTGTAAAATGATCTACATAAGGAAATGGCAAACCACTCCAATATATTTGCTAAGAAAACCCCAATGTGATCCCAAAGAGTCAGTCACAATGCAAAAAGATTGAAAAATACTCCTAGGCTATTTTGAGAATCAAATGAGTTTTGTTTAATATTTGTTTGAAAAATAGTAATAATAACACTTAGCACAGTGCCTGCTATACAGTAGATGTACACAGAGGTGTTTATTTCCTTCCTTTCTCCTATAACAAATAGGAATTTATATTTTACATTTACTAGCAACTTTACTGAATATATCTTGTAATTAGTACATAGTTTTGCAGTGCTACAAAAATTGAAAGGAAGCATGGCCCAGTGGTAAAGACCCCGTCTCAGATATCAGAGTACTTGTGTTTAAATCCTGCCTCTGTTACTTACTATCTGTAGGACATTGAGAAAGTTACTTAATCTCTCTAGACCTCAATTTCCTTTCCTGTAAAATGAGAGCATTGAAACTGAATGCCTTCTAAGATTTCCTTCAGCTGTACATCTACCATCTAAGAGGCAATTTGTTTCATCTTTAATTTTTAGAGTTTAATGTCACTAAAATTATTATCACCATTGTACTGAGGAAGAAATTGAGGCATGGAGAAGTCCATGCCAAATAGCGAGTTGGTACCAGGGTAGGAATTTAAAACTTGGTGAAAAAAAATATAGAATTTCAAAGTTGGAAAGTCTCTCCCTTAAAGGTCAGCTAAGCCAGCCTATATCTTTTTTAAAACCTTACCTTCTGTCTTAAAATCAATACCCTCTATTGTACTCTGTTACTCTGTATTGATTCTAAAGCAAAAGAGCAATAAGGGCTAGGCAATGGAGGTTAAGTGACTTGCCCAGGATCACACAGTTAGAAAGTGTTTGAGAACAAATCTGAAACTAACACCTCCTGCCTCTAGTCCTAACTCTCAATCCACTGCTCCCTACCCAACCTATATCTAAAAAAGAATCACCTCTCTGATAATCCAAATGAATGGTCATCTTTAGCAAAAGGAGGCTCAATACCACCCGAGGAAACTCATATCCTTTATATGTGCCTTCAATTGTTGGGAAACATTTCCTTACAACAAGCCTCAATTGTGTTTCTCATCAAGCATTTGTGGCATAGTTATACCTTCAAGAGTGTGTGTATGTTTATATATATACATATATATAACAGAAAATTCTTGAAAGTTAAGTCTGGCAAATGAGATAAGGAACTAGGCAAAAATCTTGTTGAAATACTGAGGCCAATTTGCAAAGTAAAAATATTTACATAGCTCAAGAACTTCCTCTGAAAACATTGGAGAAGTCATCTAATCAATCAGAGCCTCTATTCCTCATCTGTGAAGTGAGTAGTGTTAGGGCTAGGTAACTTCTAAAGTCCCTTCCAGCTCTAGATTTATGACTCTAAAATGGAAATTCCCAATGGGGTAATCCAAGATTGTTTTGAGCAATGATGGTGGCACCACTAGAATAAGCATACGACCCCCCCAAAGGGACTACAGAGAAGGGCAGCATACAACACAGGCTTAATCTATTGAGTACGAAGAGCACATAAAAACTAGTGAGGTACTTGGGATATCAAGGATGAACCTAAGCCCTATGGAAGATATTTCTTAGCCACCTAAGTTCAAAAGGAAACGAGATCCCATGCACCTGCTCATAAGTATTTGTAAAACCTGAATAGAGACATAACTGCTCCCACCCCATCTGCCAAAGAGAGCCATGGGCTAAATTCCAGGGAAGCTGGGGGTGTGGCACAGAGGGCTGCCAACCAAGACATACTTATATGCCGCAGGAAGATACCAAAAACCCAGGGGATAGAAGAAAAGATTCTTATCCATCTTTATTCCCCCCCAGATTTGTTTATTTTTTGTCTTTTTTTCTGTAGTGTCCAACTCTTCATGACCTCTGTTGGGTATTTTTTGAGAAAGACACTAGAGTGGCTTACCATTTCATCCTTCAGTTAATTTTACAATTGAGGAAAGTGAAATAAACAGGGATAATTGATTTGCACAAGGTCACGTACAACTAGAAATTATCTAAGGATGCATTTGAACTCAGGTTTTCCTGACTCCAGGCTTGGCACTCTATCCACTGTGCCAACTAGCTGCCCAACATATTAATTACTCCAGCAGGAATTACTGTCCAGAGGAAAAATGACTGGTGTCTATTGCTCAGCCCCAATATTGAGATTCACCTATCTCCAAGATGGAAACATGGGCTGTGATCATTTTCACCTGAGTCTCTTTTCACAGATGTGTAGGTAGACATAGGGGCAGTGCTACCTCTTGTCCAGGAAATTATGTTATTAATTCAGAGATGTAGATGGCATAGTTCTTATTTTTCATCATTTCTGAAAACCTTACTGAAAGCTGAAACTAACACCATTAATAGGAAAAAAAAAATCTTGAAACTCTATTTGCATTTTATTTCCAGTGGGTTGTCTTTAAGTTCTATTTTAGTACATTTCTTTTCTAGGAGGATGAAACAGTTAAAAGACCTGGATTTCTTTTCCATAGTCACCCACTTTCTTCACATATTCCATGAAATGTCACTAATTTCAGTGTAATTACCATGTAACTGGTATTTAGGCTTCAATGTGGTAATTTCAGAGGAAAGATGAGGAGGGAGGAAACTATAGTAGCTGCTTGTTAAAGCTAACCATACAGGAATCTGAGGAATACCACAGAGTTCTGGGATGTTTCTGGGAGGGGTTGGGAAGCGAAGAGCTCTTTGTCATCTAACTCCAAGGCAGTTGACATTGGCTATTCTTCCTTTTCTAACTACTCGGAAACACAGGTGGGTAGCAACTTCAGGGTTAAATGAAAATTACACTTTAGAACTAAAACACTCTTGTCAAGTTCCAAGCCAGAAGGGATCACGTGAAGCCCTCTGGTCCAGCATCTTACTTTCAAAATGATCCCATCTCCTACCCATTTTACAGATCATGGACTCATACATTTAGACTTAGAAGGGACTTTAGCAGTGGTTTGGTCCAAAGTCTACCACCCTCCCCCAAATGTATGAGAGTGCTAAGATCCATGGTTTAGTGACTTGCCTACAGTCACACAACTAAGTGGCAAGACTGGAATTTGACCTCACTTTCTTTGATTCTAAGTTCAACTCAATGAGAAAGCTAAGCCCTAAATGGGTGAAATTATTTGAACAAGGTCATGTAGATAGTAATGAACAACTGGAGGAACTAGAGCCCAGTCCTCTCGCCTCTCATCACAATTCTACAGTGCCTCTAAATCCAAAAAGGTAAGGAGCTATCAGTATTTTACTCAAGCTGACCTTTGTACTTAATTGGCTTATGGATAGAGCGCTGGACCTAGAGTCTGGAAAAGCAAATCTTCCTGAGTTCAAATCTGGACTCAGACATTTACTAGCTATGTGAACCTGGGCAAGTCACTTAACCCTGTTCATCTCAGGTTCCCCATCTGTAAAATGAGCTAGAGAGAAAAATGGAAAACCACCCTAGTATCTTTACCAAGAAAACCTCAAATGGAGTCACGAAGACTCTCAGAGAGGACTGAAATGACAGAATAACAACAAACCACTGTAGGCAACTTGGGATTCTCCCCACAGTTGTCAAGATAGTGTTCACACCTTTCAACCAGTCATTAAGCATTTTTTTTTTTGGTTCTGAGACTTGCTTTGGTATTTCCCAAATCTCAGAGGAAAACTTTAACAGAACTGTCTAATTTAGGCTTAGGTAGAAATCATGCAGAAATATCTTCTGAACTTACTGTAAGCCAATGTTATTTTAATTGTCCTCAGGGCACTAGACATTTTATAGGACACAACTTCTAGTTCATCAGGCCTAATAATTTAACAGAGAAAAAAACTGGTTATAAGAAAATGGGAAAATTCGAGTCTGTGCTGCCCCACTGCCCAAAGTAGAGAAGAGAGTTGTTCTTTCTCATTTTTTTTTCCTTCTTCCTGCTGAGTTCACAGCTGAATGGAATACCAATATCCTGGCTTCCTGCTTCTCACCCTTCTAAAAGTTTCCAAATGCCATTTCTAAATTAACCTTTTATTGACCTTTTGACTCTGATGACCTCATTCCTCTTTCCTGACCCCTGTCAATCAATCGATCGATTCATATTTATTAAGTTCCTACTAGGTGCCAAATACCGGCAAGGCCTGGCAGTGGTGATACAAATAAAAGACATTCCCTTCCCTCTACATGTTTATATTCTAATAAAGGAATATTTAGGAAAATTTAGGGCAAAAAGGAAAACTTAGGAAAGGAAAATATAAAATATATACAAAAGAGATACATGACAATTTGAAGAGGGGGCATGAGGCACTTTAGGCTAGGAGATCAGGAATGGCTTTATGTAGAGGGTCATCACTGAGCTGCCCTTCTTGGAAACTAGATATTCCAAGAGGAAGCATCTATTTGGAAACACTAGTTTATTAAGTACCTACTATGTGCTTCTCACAACAACTCTGGGAGGTAAAGATTATTTTGATCCCTCAATTGGGGAAACTGAGGCAGGCAGAAGTTAAGTGATTTACCCAGGACCACAGAGTAAATATTTGAGACAGGATTTTAACTCAAATCCAGGGGTTTATCCAATCTACTCTACCACCTAGCTACCTTGAGGCAGGTAGTTATTAAGAAATTTGCCCAGGGACTATTCAGGAGGACTTATAACAAAGATGCTATCCATCTTCAGAAAAAGAACTGTTGGAGTAAGATGCAAATCACAGCATATTCTCTTTCACATTAGTTTATGTATGGTTTTATTTTGAGGTTTTTTCTTGTGAGGTTTCTCTTACAATGACAAATATGGAGGTATGTTTTGTATGATAATACATATATAATCCACATCAAACTGTTTGTCATCTGGTGGGGCATAAGACGATTCAGATCTCACATAAATATATATGTTGAAAATTGTGATTATATTTAATTGGGAAAATAAAATATCTTTGAATAAAAAAAAGAAAATTTTCCAGAGTCACACAGCTAATAAGTATTTGAGGCCATATTTGAACTCATGTCTTCCCACTTCTAGAAGGGGCTCTTTAGCCTCTTTACCTCAGGCTTTACAGACTTTTTATTGTATGCATATAAAATTTTCAAATATATATTAATTTCTAAAATAATTAAAGATACACTCTTTCTGGTCTCTTATGTACTTTACTTTGTTTAAATAGAACTTTATTTTTATTCTTTATTTTACAATCTTTCCATTTCTTGGAGCCAAAAGGATAAGTATAAAAGTATTTCTCATCTGTTGTGTCTCTCCTATCTATATATACCTTTATACTCCCATTGCCACAATGCTAAGAAAAACTCAATTTTATAAAATGTTGCAAGGATTAAAAAGCAATTAGCTCTGACAATACTTGAAGGAAGATGACAGTTGTATTTAAAGATAAACAAACAAAGCCAAGGAAGAATTTTTGATGAACTCAAAGGTTAAATGACCTCTTCCAGAGTCACAGCTAATCAATTTTAAAATATGAAATTTTTACTTCAATTTCACAAAAGATCTGGTCTCAATTTATAGCATCATCAATGAAATGAGCTATTCCAAGGAAATAAACAAGGTTTGTTAAATGCCTACTATGTGCCAAGTGTTTTACAAATCTTGTGTCATTTGATCTTAACAACCCTTGGGAAAATAGGTACTATAATTACCCCCATTTTCCAAATGAGGAAACTGAGGCTGGCAGTCATTAAGTAATTTTCTCAGGGTCACACATCTAGTAAATATCTGAGGTCAAATTTGAACTCACATCTTCCTACTTGTAGGCACAGCTCTCTAATCATTGGACCAGCCAGCTTCTCCCATGAGGTATTCAAACATGGAATATTTAAGGGTGTTCTGCCTTTGGCAGTGGGAAATGAGTGAGAAGAACCCTAAGAGAGTGTATCTGTTTTAGAAAGAGCACTCCTCCAGGACACAGAAGTGGGTCCAAATCCTGACTCCTTCAATTACTAGACTTATGACCTCGGCAAGTCAATTAACTTTCCTATACCTTCTTCCTCATTTGTAAAATGGGGTGGGGAAGGAGGGGAAATGAAACTAAAGACTCTCAAAGGTCTCTTTAAGCTCTATGTTTTTGCAGTCCTTAAAACTCTTTGGAACTCTAAAACGATCACCCTAGTGCAATTAGCAATAATATGGAAATAGGTCTTAATCAATAACACAAGTAAAACCCAGTGGACTTTGGCTAATGGATGGGGCAGGGGGAGGGAAGGGAAAGAACATTATGAAGATTAAATTAACTCTTCCCTGCCCATTTTTAGATTTAATCACCAAAAGTGTAAACACACCATTCACACTTGAGTGGGGGCGTGATAGTGGGTGATGAATCAGAATCATACGGACTCCCCCCTGGGCAGTCCTAAGCAACACTTTAGCCATAATTGGTAGACATAAAAGTGGAGGAAGGCACTAGAAGTAGCTCAAAAGAAGCGTCTTTAAAAGGAATTACAACTTCCTGTGAGAGGGAGGTTTTTGTTCTTTGGACTTGTGAGGGAGTTCTTCATGCTGGGGACTTCTGACTATTCTCGTTCTTTGGAGTTCTGAGTTCGAGTTCGAGGCTGATGAAGAGGCTGAACCTGAGACCTTTCTTGGTGAGACTATTCTTGAATCTCTCCCTTTGGACTGACACTTGGTGAGTGAAAAAGGCTGACTCCTTTCCTGGATTTTCTGGAGAGACTATAAATAAATCTATTTGGAATTCCATAAAATCCCTGGTGACCCTATTCTTAAATAATCCAGTCTAACCTTTAGATAAAGGCCCCTTTTAATCCCCTTACAGCACGAATCATGTAACCATGGGGAAATAGTCTAAATTAATTAATTAAATAAAAAATTTCAACCAAAAAAAAGTTAATAAACAAACAAACAAACCAATAAATAAATAAACTCTTTGGATATGTGATTTTATGTCCTACCACTGTGTGGTGTAATGAAAAGAATAATGGGTTGTTAAATGACATGAGTTCTAGACTCAGTTCTACTCCTAATCGGATGGATGATTAATATTTTTCCCCTTTCCTGAGCCTCAGTTTCCTCATCTATGAAAAGAGGGAGAGTTAACCTAGTTCAGAAGTTCTTTACCTTTTTTGTGTCCAGAAACTCTTTGGCCATTTGATAAAGCCTCATACCTTCTGAGAATCATATTGTTAAAATACATAAAATGAAATACATAGGTTTAAAACAAAACCAATTATATTGAAATGTAGTTACCCTACATAAGCATAGGCTCAGATTAAGAACCACTGTTAGATATTTTAAAGGATTATTGATTCTAAAAATATTATCCATAATAATAATAATAATAATAATAACTAGCATTTATGTAGCAGCTTGAATGTCTTATCTTAGATATCTTAATGACCCTGGGAATAGATGCTATTATTATCCCCATTTTATGGTTTAGAAAACTAAGGCAAACACTAATAGAATGTAAACTGACTGAAGGCAAATACAGTTTTATCTTTGTTTTTATATTCCTAGCACCTAAGAGAGTGTCTGTCTCTAAGCTAGTTGATCACTGAGATCCTTCCCAAATATAGGGATGCTAGAATTGGCTTGAACCAATTTGAGAAAAGATTGTTAAATATGTTAAATTTTCAGTATAAACACCTATCCCTTAACTATCAGAAAAATGCTACAAATCTAACTTTCATTTATTATTTTGTTGTAGATCTTTTTTAAAATGATGAAAAAAATGTTAATAATGTAAATCAAATGTAAAATGTGTCATATGGAAGAGCCTGTTGTTAAACATTAAAACCATGGAAGTGTTAAATATTAACTGATGCACCATTGCTTTTAATTATAAGACCCTCAATGTTGCTAATGATGAGTTAGACCTATTTATTTCTACTGTTCATTACTGGGTTACTACGTGATTCATGCTAGGCAAGAATTAACTCTTGTCTTTTCATCTGTTTTCACTATAACATTTTGGGAATGTGGACATGATTTTCATTTTTAATGTTTTTCCCTATGAGCTAGTAGGGGATAGTATTTTGGTGACTGGATTTGCCTTGTACCTTTTAGCTTACATGTGGCTCAATTTAAGATCCATTTATCTTCTAGGTGACTCATCATCACACAACCTGCTTGCCTCAGTTTCTTCAAATGTAAAATAGCACCAACTTCTAAGAATTGTTATAAGAATCAAATGAAATAATAGTAGGTGTTATAGAAATGCTTATTTACCCGTCCACCACTTCCCCCAATCTTTGACATTATTATCCATACCTAAAGAAAGCAATTTAACTTCCATAGACCTCTGTGGAATATGAGGGGATTGGATCAGGTGACCTCTGACTTGCCTTTGAACTCTAAATCTATGATTCTATATTAATTAGCATTTATATAACACTTGATGGCTATGGATGAATTTATATCCATTCCTTCATTTAATTCTCAAAACATCCATATAAGAGGAGCAGTGTGGACAATTTTTATGAATGAGAAAGCTGTAATTCAACTGGGTAAAGAAACTGGGCCAAGGTCATCCCACTAAAAAATGCCAGAGCTAGAATTTGAGTCAGATCTTTTGACTCTACAGTAAAGCCATGAATGGAGGGGATCAAGCAAAAAATCCCTATAGGGTGATACTCAGAGGGTGTCTATTCAGGGCTGCTTTTGACTAAGACTTTTTTAATAATTGCAATATATTTCCATCAATACAAATATTCAAAACATCACTAATTTGCCAGTATAAGCAAATCTAAACCTGAGAACTCTCTCCACCAATCTATAAACACAGATCATACAACTTAGTGATAAATTCCTGACTTCGTAGGTAAGTCCTTCCACTTATTAGCTAGTTATTTCAGTTTTTCTGACCCTTGGTTTCCCTATCTAGAGATATGAAAATGAAAGACTGAACTAGATTAATTAAAAGTCCCTCTTAGCTCTAAATCTATTATCTTACTATCCTAAGGAGATCTCAATAAATCATCTAGGATGCCAATTATGTGACTTCCAGACTGTATTGAGGTGCCCAGTTATTGATCCCAAGGATGAAACAAGACCAACAATGTAACACACAGGAGGGAGTTTATTAAACAAACTGCAGTTTGGGCTCAGTGCTCTAAAAATGGCTGGCCCTGAGTCTGGGGCTTACAGACTTTTTATACACTTTTGTGGTAGAGGGAGTGCACAGAAATCCCTGGGTGGGGGGGAGTGAACAGGAACTCCTGGGGCTGGGGTCCTTATCAGTTCCTAGCACATTCCAGGGTGTGGTAACTGGTTCTTCAGTAACTTGACTGCAGGGGCTCTAGGGGCAAGAGGGTCAGGAAGAAAATAGGTTCCAGGGCTGGTCCTTCAGTATCTCCTACCTTTCTTCCCTATATATTATCCCTGACATAAAAATGTAAGCTCCATGAAGTACATTTATATTTATTTCTACCACTTAACACAGTACTTTGTACATAGGAAGTAATTAATAAATGCCTTTTATTCATCTATTCATTCATTTATTAAGCACCCCCTGGGTGGCAAGAGCAATGCTAACTGCTGGAAGCACCAAGAAATATAGAGGTTAAATGACTTGTCCATGGTCATGCATAAGCATCAGTGGCTAGATTTGAACCCCATCTCCCTGATTCATGGCCCAATTGTCTGTTCACTCTGTTCAGGTGCCTCTATTTAGATAAATACACATTCATAGAGAGAGAATAGCATTTTCTATTGTATGTAAGTATTTCTTTTGTCAGACGCCACATCATGTACAATACAACTAAGCCTCAAATTCTCCTGTGGATAGTAGAGTGCTTCTTAAATACAGAGACACACACTACTCTGACCATGCCTAGGGCACAAATAGAACAGCTTTGCCTATGCTCTGCTCCAAGTTCAGAATTCTTTCTAACAAACCACCAGGCTTCTCATCTTGTACATACCACATAACATGTCCTTTCTCAATGTATTAACTCCAAAAGCAAAGGACAGGAGTCAAATCTTTTAAATTAGCTTGCAGCATACCCCAAAGGATCAAAACCTGACCTTTAACAGCTTTGCCTTTGGAGGGCATTGTTGGACATACTTTCTGTTTTTCCTAGTTCTGATAGATGAGAGAAAAAAAATGAAGGAAGGATGAAACAAAGAAAACAGAAAAGAAGAAAGAAAGAAATCATAAACTTAGAATGTCCCCATTAGCATGCCATCCTGTTTTGTATTATCTTTGATGAATTCAATAGATGTCCAATTACTCATTTACAGCAAGGTCAGATATTTATTTTTATTATACCGACGATATGGGAGATTAGTGGTATCAATATTTTTCATGGCTGACCAAAATCAAACATCCGGTTGATATCTATAAAGAACCCACATATTTATTGCTGCAAATATAGCTTAGTCATAAAATAAATACACAGTTTATGAGTTGATAGGGAAAAGACAAGGGCAGAAATGGAGATAAGTGTGCTCAGTGTAATCATGAATTTATTGCGAAATATACACATTGTTTATTTATATTGTACCTTTGATGAGTTCACAGAACGAATATTTACTGATTAAGAAACTGAAACTAGTAGGAACTGTATGGTTTGAAGGGGAAGTATTTTGTTGTTGTTGTTGGTTAAATCCATAGAACTCATCTTGGGATTTATTTTCTTTTGTTAATTGAATAGAATTTGTAGTGGTATGCTTGACTGCTCTTAACGAAAAGATATTAGTAAAATAATAAAGTTAATTGTGTAACTGAAGGCACGTCACTTAACTTCTCCAGTCTTCAGCTGCCCCAGCTGCAAAATAAAAGGGTTGGGCATAGCATTCCCTAGGGTCTTTTCTAGCTGCCAGATTCTAAAATACTACTACATAAAATCTTTAAGCTGGAAGGGATCTTAAACAAGAGTCTAACTCCCTCATTCTATAAAGGAAGACCAAAGGGATTAAATGTTTTAACCTGAACCCTTTATTTGGTGACCCATCTCATTCTAGAACCCATCGCTGCAGATCCTCAATGAAGCCATGTCAGCTTCACACTCTACTGCACTGCCTCCTCTGTCCAGTTTCCACCAATGAACATGAGACGAACAGAACTTCTTCTAGCCTCCCCTAACTGGAGTGGTAAGGAATGAGAAAATTAATTATAGATGTTCCTTTAAAATGAATCCAAAAGATTTACTTGCTTATAAAGCACTATTGTGATAAAGAGGATGCCAGTAGAGTGCATAGAACATTGGAATTCTAGAGTAAGAAAGATGGGATCAAATTTTATCTTCAATACCTACTTAAGAGCATGATCCAAGTCACTAAATCTCAATTTCCTCATCTCTAAAATGAGGAAAATAATAAACATATTAACTATCTCATAGGATACTTTGATGATCAAACAAGGTACTGTATGTAAAAGCACAATACTCATCGATGGTGTCTACTATAGTTGTAGAAGAAATGATGTCTAGATTCCAAGTGGTAAAGGGATTCCCTATAGATGAGGAAATTCTTCAGATGTTTCAGCCCTAGAACATTGCAAAGCCCCCTCAAAGAGATGCATAACCACTCCAACAAGTTTGGGTTGACCATCTACTTAGCTCAGATTAAGTGGTAAAAAATGTCTATTTCTTAGTCTAAAGGTATGTACCTCACTGCTGGTAGAGTTGTAAAATGGTCCAACCATTCTGGAGGGCAATTTGGAACTATGCCCAAAGGGTGATAAAAGACTGTCTGCCCTTTGATCCAGTCATAGCACTGCTGGGTTTGTACCCCAAAGAGATAATGGACAAAAAGACTTGTACAAGAATATTCATAGCTGCGCTCTTTGTGGTGGCAAAAAAATGGAAAATGAGGGGATGCCCTTCAATTGGGGAATGGCTGAACAAATTGGGGTATATGTTGGTGATGGAATACTATTGTGCTCAATGGAATAATGAACTGGAGGAATTCCATGGAGACTGGAATGACCTCCAGGAAGTGAGGCAGAGTGAGAGGAGCAGAACCAGGAGAACATTGTACACAGAGACAGATACACTGTGATACAATGAAATGTAATGGACTTTTCTACTAGCAGCAATGCAATGATCCAAGACAATTCTGTGGGACTTATGAGAAAGAACACTATCTACATCCAGAGGAAGATCTGTGGGAGCATAAATGCAGAAGAAAAACATATGATCAATCACGTAGTGCGATGGGGATATGATTGGCGTTCTGATGTTAAAAGATCACTACTACAAATATGAATAACTTGGGAATGGGATTTGAACAGTGATACATGCATAACCCAGTGAAATTGCTTGTCAGCTCTGGGAGGGAGGTTTAAGGGGGGATGAGGAAGATCATGAATCATGTTACCATAGGAAAATATTCTAAATAAAAATTAAATAAATAAAGGCATATATCTGAATTGCCAATCTATAAAGTATGTTAGGCATCAGTACATATATCTGGAAGAGATGAATGGATAACAAATTAGGCTAAGAATGGAAGAAGAGGAAAAGAAAACTGGTTTACCTTAAGAGGTTTTGAAAGGTCTTTTAATATCCTAAATATTTTTCTAGAAATAAGACCATTCTTTTTTTTTATCAATAGCACTCTGTAGGTGTTAATATCTAGCTTCGGAGCATGTAGTTCAGCCTTTTCCAAACTGCATTGAATTAAATTGAAAGTGAATATCACCTGGGGCATTGCTGAGATGTAGAGGATGTAAGCAGACTACAACATATGAGCTAGGTTTGAACTCAGAAAGATGAGTCTTCCTCATTCCAGGTTTGGCATTCTATCTGCTACACCACCTAGCTGCCCCATTCCCAAAGGCCCTGTCATCTATTCCCTTTTCTTTTCTTTGTCTTCTTTTATTTTTAACCCTTACTTTCTGTCTTAGCATCAATACTATGTATTGGTTCTCAGGCAAGAGAGCAGAAAGAACTAGCCAATGGAGGTTAAGTGACTTGCCCAGGGTCACACAATTAGAAAGTATCTGATTAAAGATTAGAACCCAGGACCTCCAATCTCTAGGCCTGGCTCTCAATCCAATGAGGCACTCAGCTGTCCCCTGAGCTTTATTAATATAATAGAAACCCCACATCTATGGGGTATACATTCCAAGACTACTCTGAATATCTGAAACCACAGATCTACTGTTAACGGCAGATAACTGAATCAGTAGATCACTTAATCTGTAAATACAGGGACACAACCAACAGCTCTTGTGCTTTGGGGTCATTATTATAGGAAATAAGGACTTTCTTAAACAAAGGAATTGTGATAATTCTATAACAAATGAGATCAGTACCAACTCTAGAAGCACAATGTAGTGGTTTCACATGGGAATGTGGGTATGGGGACAAAGGGAAATGAGTCACTTACAGACGGGATGGATTTCACCATGTCTACCACCTATACTCACTTGGTGGGCAACTTGAAACTTATGAATCTTTTCTTATTTATTTCCTGGAATTTTCCAGATTTTCCAACATTTTCATTTTTTTCACGTGGTTAGCTATTGGTAACTGAATTCATGGATACCAAATCAGCAGATGCCAAATCAGTCAATACAGGGGCATGAACGTACTGCCAAGGGCACTGCCATCATCTTCTTCACCATCCGTACTTGCCAACTAGGTATCTTTCTAAACTCTTCACTCTCATTTACCTTACATATGAAATCAATGGCCAAAGCTCATCTTTTTTATCTTTAGACCATTTCTCATATATTTCCCCTTCTCTCCAAACTTACAGCCACAGCCTTAGTTTGGATGAACATCATATCTAAGCTGAACTATTACAATAGGCTTCTATTTGGTTTCCCTTGCCTCAATTCTCTCCCCACACCAATTTATCCTCCATCCAGCTGCTAAAATTACTTCTCTATGGCACAGAAAGATAATCATGTCAACCTCTTACTCATTGAATTCCTGTACATCCCTATTATTTCCAAGATCAAATATAAAATCCTCTATCATTTAAAGTTCCCTACAAGGCTATGATTGGGGATGTAGATTCTAAATGATCACTCTACTGCAAATATTAGTAATATGGAAATAGATCTTAATCAGTGATACTTGTAAAATCCAGTTGAATTGTGAGTTGGCTATGAGAGTGAGAAGGGAGGAGGGAAGGGTAGGAACATTAATCATGGAACCATGGGAAAATAGTCTAAATTAATTAATTAAATACATTAAAAAAAATAAAGTTTCCCCATAACCTAGACCCCTTCTACTTTCCAGACTTCTTATACTTAAATCTTATCCATAAACTACTGTAATCCAACAGCAAAGACCTGCTTGAAATTGCTTGAATATATTATTCCAACTCCTGTCTGCATGTCTTTAAACTGTCCCTAATGCCTTTGAGCCTTGCATTTGCCTCCTACCTTTCCTGGCTTCCTTTAAGACAGTTCAAGCCCTACCTTCTCCATCAGATCTCTTCCTGGGTCCACCTTCCCCAACTGCTAGTACATTCCCTCTGAGATTATTTTCCATTCCCACTGACAATATCTAGTCTATATATAGTTGTTTGAATGTTCTCACCTCCATTAGAATGAGAAATTCTTGAAGTTAGTCATTGCTTTTGCCTTTCTTTATATGCTCCATGGTGTCTAGTGCACAGGGCGGTGGTTCAATGGAGAGAGCACTGGACCTGGAGTCAGAAAGTTCATCTTCTTTAGTTTAAATCTGTCCTCAGATACATTCTAGCAGTGTGACCCTGGGCAAGACACTTAATCCTGTGTGCCTCAGTTTCTTCATCTGTAACATGAGCTGGAAAAGGAAATGGAAAACCACTCCAGTATCTTTTACCAAGAAAACCCTAAACGGGGCTACAAAGAATTGGACACAATTGGAAAATGACTGAACAACAAAAAGTGATTTATAAACACTTACTGACTGGTTGAGTTGGAGTAGAGGGTCTCACGGATCACTTCCAACTAAATCTATGATGTGATCTGTGAATGTCAGTTATTATTATCAGTTCATTAATATTGTCCTATGAATGTCAATTACTATTCAAATAATAACATTAACAATAACAACAATAACAATAATGATCGATTAGGCCCAAGCATCATTTCCCAAAGCCTAAGGGTAGCTGGAGGGACAAAGTGATTTAGACTAGATGAAAAGCCTTGATCATATTTTCCCCCCTAGCTCTGCAGACCTCAATGCATTTAATTAACAGCATAGATTTTCTTTGTGAATGATGAGCAAGATTGCCATTGCTAATATACTAGTGGGTAATGATGATTATTTTTTTTTTGCTTTCATTTTTAATTTAGCCAATGTTTATTTAACAGGGCCTTAATAACCTGGGGGAGGGGGAAATGCCTGGAAGGTCTTCTTTGTCATGAGACTAACAGGCTAATGGAAGGTATTATAGGTCATTGCATATGGCTGGGCTCAGAAGCTGTTCCACTCTTATGATGAAGTAGACCTAGCTGGTCATAATCTGGGCCAGCATTACCAAGAGAATTTACAGGGTAATTATGGTGGATTTTCCAGGTAGGTTACACTGTTTTAGGACTCCCTAGGTACTCGAGATAAATGTCTAAGCTGCTCTGTTATTGTTGCCGGATCTCAGGATGATGGGAGGCCATTTGATGCAGGGCTTTTTATCTCTTCTGTGAATGTAAAGTACTTTGTACCCTGAGGTAGCAAAAACCCTCTAAAGGGTTTTCAAAATAAGCTAAATTTGTCAGGATGATTGTGTTTGTCTTAAGTGACCAGAACAAATAAATCAGTCTATGACTATTTTTGTTCATCAAGTTAATAGGATTAAAATAGGAACTGGAATTTTAGATCATCTCTGGTTGCCTGACTATAACCAGAAATCAAATAAACAAATCTCTGGAGAATCTATGGTTGCCCTGCCTGACAATGCATCGTTAGCCTGAACATCCTTATGTCTCACACAGCAAAAACGTGGATCAGAGTTCTAGGAAGAATAGCCAGAGAATGCAGAAAATCTCATTCCTGATTCAGGACAGTGGTCTGTGGTATAGAACTCTAAGTTTAGTCAAGAGAGGAGCAAGAGATTTTACAGAATCCTCTAACCTGGCCCATCCCTATATCCTCATGGCCTTTGAAACCTAGAGAATGGAAACTGATCCTGAGTTAGTATGAAAACTGTCTTCTGGAATGCTTGTTTCATAGGTAGCATACTTCCCTTCATCTTAAATCTATTTATTTCCCATACGTTCCATTGATTCCTACTGAAGGTCAGCTAGATAGCGCAGACCTGGAGTCAGGAGACCTAGATACAAATCTGGTCTCAGATACTTCCTACCTTGTGTGAGCCTGGCAAGTCACTTAATCCCAATTGCCTAGCCCTTGCTACTCTTCTGCCTCAGAACTGATACTAAGACAAAGTGTAAGGATTGAGAGACAGGAAAAGACTTACTGAAATCTGGCTTCCTCCTCAATGGCACATCTTCCCAGGCTACCCTCTCCAGTACTGGCTATATTTCCCTCATTCTCCCCACTCAGGTCAAAGCAGGGGAAATGGAATACTCCTTGCTCTCCACTGCCAGCTCCAAGTTTCTTCTCTATCATTCAGTAACCTCTCTTCCTTTGTGGTTCATCCAATTCATATTTAGCACCCATTCAAAATCCTGATAGCTTTTGTCTACAGACCCTTAAATAATATTCTTTTCTTCCTCAACAAGTTTAATAACTGATTTACAATTGTTTTCTCCTCTGCCAACTCCTACCTTCATACTAGGGGGCTTCAACATGTACATTAGCTCTCCTTCACCACTCATTTCCTCAACCTAATCACTTTGCACAAGCTACTCCTCCACTCATTTCAGTCACATACAAAGATGCTCAGACTATTGATCTTGCCATCAGTTGTCCACAAACGTACCAACTCCATATTCATGAATTTTGAAATCCTCTTATTGGAACATAATTTTTACCTCTCCTTCCATCTTCCCTCATATAACCCTCATTTTCATCCATATCATGACCTCCAGCTCCTCAAATCTCTCTCAAGCCATCCGCCTACATCAGCCATTCTCTCCTCTTTCCCCCACCTTGGCTACTTGGTAAACAGTTCACCCCTATGCTGCCCTTCTCTCTAGAATCCATAGCCCCTTTATCATCCAATTGAGTATGCCCATTCAAGTCTTCCCCTTGGATGACTCTCCCATTTGTGAAGATTGGATTTGGTCATCCCCTGATTGTAACAATGAAGGTACTTAGCTCTTCCTTGATTGTGAAGATTGAAGTTGTAATCCCGTCTATTTTTAGATTTTAATCCCCAAAGTGTAAAGCACAGTAGTTAAAATTGAGTATAGAGATCTACCCATTTTGGATTTTAACCACAAAAAGGTGTGAACATCCATTTCATACATTGAGTGGGAGGTCTGTGACCCAAGTGTGAAAGAATAGTCCTGAAGTGGAATGTTGGCTGTGATTGGTAGACATGAAAATTTAGGGGAAGTGGCACAAGAGAAAAAGGTCTTTAAAAGTGGAAACAGAGATACACAGAGGACAGATTCTTGGACTTGGAGTAAAGAGGGACACTTGGCTATGGAACTCGACCCTGGAGGAGCTCATGCTTGAGACCTTAGACTTTTTTACTTTTAGACAGTCACTGTGGTGAGTGTAAAGACTGACTTCCTTCTTTGCCCTTCCTGGAGGTGTGAGCCTCTGGGAAAGGCCCATCATCTTGAAACTCTTTTCCCCTGGCTAGGGCCTTAGAATTGCTACCTGGGTCAGAGGAAGCTTGCTCCTCTCTCTCTCTCTATCTCTCTCTCTCTCTCTATCTCTATCTCTCTCTCTCCTTTTCTCTCTTCTTAAATATCTTCCCTCTATTGTAAAATAAACCACCACAAATTCCATTTGACTTTAGTAATTCAATTTTGGGTATAGCGACCAATTAAATATTCAGTCCAACCATAAAATTAACACATTCATTGTCTTTGCTCCTATATTCATGCTGTTGAACAAAGGTAGAGAAAATCATGCAACCATTCTGCCTGAGTCCACTACAAAATTATGTTGCATAATCTCCACTGAGCCCTGGTTGCTGCTAAGCAATTCTATTATACCTCCCTTATCAATTCACAATCCCCCTTTCATAGCAGCTTTTCCAAACCTCTTCATCACTTTTGAAATATCGCATGACTTCCCCTCCCCCCTTTCTTTCAGCTAAGAACCTTGCCTTGTATTTTACAGAAAAAAAATTGGAACTATTCACCATGTGTCTTTCCCTTTTCTTCCCACTTCCTCACTGGCTATCTCTCAGGTGCTTTCTCCTACTCGCTCCTCTTCCATACCTATCTCACATGATAGGATAACCTTACACCTTACTAACCCTAAACACTCTACTTGTTCAAGTGTCATTCCACCCTGACTCCTCTCATCTATTGCCCATTCTTTTATCCTCACTTTTTTATTTATTTATTTTCAGTCTCTCCCTGTCTACTGGCTCATTTCCTACTGCCTACAAACATGCCATGCCTCTTCAATCCTGAAAAAACCCTCACTTGATCCTTCCAGCACTGCTAGCTAACATTCTCTATCTTTTCTGTCCTTTGTGGCTAAATTCTTTGAAAAGACAAAATACAATAGATACCTTTAGTTTCTCTCCTATGTCTCTATTCTATCCCCTTACAGTCTAGCTTCTGACCAGTGTCATTGCACTGAAACTACTCTCTCCAAAGTTAAGGAGCTTAGTTGCCAAATCCAATGGCCTTTGCTCAATTCTCATTTTATTTGACTTCTCTGTAGCCTTTGAGGATGCTGATCAACATCTTCTCCTTGATACCCTCCTCTCTCTAGGTTTTCAGTAAATCACTCTTTCCTGGTTTTCTTCCTATATATAAATGAAATTCTCCTTTGTTGGATCCTCCTCCAGATCACACCTTCAGGTTCTGTCCTGAGACCTATTCTCTTTGGGCTTTATACCACTTCTCTAGGTAATCATGTCAGCTCCCATAAATTTAATTACCATCTCTATGATGATTCTTAAATCTTCCTTTCCAGCCCCAATCTCTCTGCTGACCTCCAATCTGGCATCTCCAATTGCCCTTCAGATATTTCAAACTGCATGTCCATTAGACATCTCAAACTCAACATGTCCAAAATAGATCCCATTATCTTTTCCCCTAAATTCCCCCCGCCATACCCCTTCTAGCTATACAATAAAGGCCCAGGCCCTCCAGCTCTCAATTTAAGATTCACCTTCAATTTCTTACTCTCTTCTACCCTGTCCAAGCTGTTGTCAACATCATCAGATTTCAGCTTTCTAATATCTCTTAAATATGTTGCTCTCTCTCCTCTGATGCTGCCATTACTCTAGTGCAAGGTTTTTTCATCTCATGCCTCGATTACTGAAATAATTTACTGGTGGGTCTGACTGCCTCAAGTCCCTTCCCACTGCAAATCTATATCATTCATCTACAGACCAAAATGATTTTCCTCAAATGCAGGTCTGATCAATCACTCCCCATCCCTTGACTACACAATAGATGCAATAAACTGACTTTTTATTGGCTCTGGGAGCAACTATAAATGTTCTGTTTGGTATTCAAGGCCCTTTATAAGCTAGCCCCCTCCTCCCATCCCCATCCTCAGACACTTTCCTCCTCTGCACTTACCCCTTGCTTGGGTGACAATGACCTCCTGGCTATTACACAAATAAGACATTCCATTGTTCAGATCCAGCCATTCTCTCTGTCTCCCCACCCATGCCCAGAATGTTCTCCCTCTTCCTCTCAGTCTACTCACCTTCCTGATTTCCTTCAAGTCCCAACTCAAATCCTACCTTCTACAGGAAGACTCCTCCAATTAATTCTAATTAATTCTTTTTTTTAATATATTTTATTTGATCATTTCCAAGCATTATTCATTAAAGACATAGATCGTTTTCTTTTCCTCCCCGCCACCCCCCATAGCCGACGCGTAAGTCCACTGGGCATTAGATGTTTTCTTGATTTGAACCCATTGCTTTGTTGATAGTATTTGCATTAGAGTGTTCATTTAGAGTCTATCCTCTGTCATGTCCCCTCAACCTCTGTATTCAGGCAGTTGCTTTTTCTCGGTGTTTCCACTCCCATAGTTTATCCTTTGCTTATGAATGGTGTTTTTTTCTCCTGGATCCCTGCAAGTTGTTCAGGGACATTACACCGCCACTAATGGAGAAGTCCATTAAGTTCGATTATACCACAGTGTATTAGTCTCTGTGTACAATGTTCTCCTGGTTCTGCTCCTCTCACTCTGCATCACTTCCTGGAGGTTGTTCCAGTCTCCATGGAACTCCTCCACTTTATTATTCCTTTTAGTACAATAGTACTCCATCACCAACATATACCACAGTTTGTTCAGCCATTCCCCAATTGATGGGCATCCCCTCGTTTTCCAGTTTTGGGCCACCACAAAGAGCGCAGCTATGAATATTTTTGTACAAGTCTTTGTGTCCATTATCTCTTTGGGGTACAGACCCAGCAGTGCTATGGCTGGGTCAAAGGGTAGATATTCTTTTGTCGCCCTTTGGGCATAGTTCCAAATTGCCCTCCAGAATGGTTGGATCAATTCACAACTCCACCAGCAATGAATTAATGTCCCTACTTTGCCACATCCCCTCCAGCATTCATTACTTTCCTTTGCTGTTATGTTAGCCAATCTGCTTGGTGTGAGGTGATACGTCAGAGTTGTTTTGATTTGCATCTCTCTGATTATAAGAGATGTAGAACACTTCTTCATGTGCTTGTTAATAGTTTTGATTTCTTTATCTGAGAACTGCCTATCCATTTCCCTTACCCATTTATCAATTGGAGAATGGCTTGATTTTTTGTACAATTGATTTAGCTCATTATAAATATGAGTAATTAAACCTTTGTCAGAGGTTTCTATGAAGATTTTTTCCCAATTTGTTGTTTCCCTTCTGATTTTAGTTATATTGGTTTTGTTTGTACAAAAGCTTTTTAGTTTGATGTAGTCAAAATTATTTATTTTACATTTTGTGATTCTTTCTATATCTTGCTTGGTTTTAAAGCCTTTCCCCTCCCAAAGGTCTGACATGTATACTATTCTGTGTTTACCCAATTTACTTATGGTTTCCTTCTTTATGTTTAAGTCATTCACCCATTTTGAATTTATCTTGGTGTAGGGTGTGAGGTGTTGATCTATTCCTAGTCTCTCCCACACTGTCTTCCAATTTTCCCAGCAGTTTTTATCGAATAGTGGATTTTTGTCCCAAAAGCTGGGATCTTTGGGTTTATCGTATACTGTCTTGCTGAGGTCGCTTTCCCCCAGTCTATTCCACTGATCTTCCTTTCTGTTTCTTAGCCAGTACCAAATTGTTTTGATGACTGCTGCTTTGTAATATAGTTTTAGGTCAGGGACTGCAAGGCCCCCATCATATGTGTTTTTTCTTCATTATTTCCCTGGATATCCTTGATCTTTTGTTCTTCCAAATGAACTTTGTTATGGTTTTTTCTAAATCAGTGAAGAAGTATTTTGGTAGTTCAATGGGTATGGCACTAAATAGATAAATAAGTTTGGGTAGGATGGTCATTTTTATTATATTGGCTCGTCCTATCCATGAGCAGTTAATGTTTTTCCATTTGTTCAAGTCTAGTTTTAGTTGTGTGGCGAGTGTTTTATAGTTGTGTTCATATAGTTCCTGTGTTTGTCTTGGGAGATAGATTCCTAGGTATTTTATTTTGTCTAAGGTGATTTTGAATGGGATTTCTCTTTCTAGTTTTTGCTGTTGAGCTGTGTTGGAGATATATAGAAAAGCTGATTATTTATGTGGGTTTATTTTGTATCCTGCAACTTTGCTAAAGTTGTTGATTATTTCAATTAGCTTTTTGGTTGAATCTCTAGGATTCTTTAAGTAGACCATCATGTCATCCACAAAGAGT
This sequence comes from Monodelphis domestica, assembly GCF_027887165.1. Taxonomy (NCBI): domain Eukaryota; kingdom Metazoa; phylum Chordata; class Mammalia; order Didelphimorphia; family Didelphidae; genus Monodelphis; species Monodelphis domestica. The sequence goes on along the minus strand of NC_077229.1, from coordinate 132,687,993 downwards.
GATAACTTGGTCTCCTCCTTGCCTATTTTGATGCCTTCAATTCTTTATCTTCTCTAATTGCTACTGCTAGTATTTCTAGTACAATGTCAAATAGTAGAGGTGATAATGGGCATCCTTGTTTCACTCCTGATCTTATTGGGAATGCATCTAGTTTATCCCCATTGCAGATGATATTAGCTGATGGTTTTAGATATATACTGTTTATTATTTTTAGGAATGACCCTTCTATTCCTATGCTTTCTAGTGTTTTTAATAGGAATGGGTGTTGTATTTTATCAAAGGCTTTTTCTGCATCTATTGAGATAATCATGTGGTTCTTGCTAGTTTGCTTGTTGATGTGGTCAATTATGTGGATGGTTTTCCTAATGTTGAACCAGCCCTGCATCCCTGGCATAAATCCTACTTGATCATGGTGAATGATCCTTCTGATCACTTGCTGGAGTCTTTTTGCTAGTATCCTATTTAAGATTTTTGCATCTATATTCATTAGGGAGATTGGCCTATAGTTTTCTTTCTCTGTTTTTGACCTGCCTGGTTTTGGAATCAGTACCATGTTTGTGTCGTAAAAGGAGTTTGGTAGAACTCCCTCTTTGCTTATTATGTCAAATAGTTTGTATAGTATTGGGGTTAACTGTTCTCTGAATGTTTGATAGAATTCACAGGTGAATCCATCAGGCCCTGGGGATTTTTTCTTAGGAAGTTCTTTGATGGCTTGATGGATTTCAATTTCTGATATGGGATTATTTAAGAATTCTATTTCCTCTTCTGTTAGTCTAGGCAGTTTGTATTTTTGTATATATTCATCCATTTCTCCTAAATTGGTGTATTTATTGCCATATAATTGGGCAAAGTAATTTCTAATGATTGCCTTAATTTCCTCCTCATTGGAGGTGCTGTCCCCCTTTTCATCTTTAATGCTGTGAATTTGCTTTTCTTCCTTCCTTTTTTTAATTAGATTGACCAGTACTTTGTCTATTTTGTTTGTTTTTTCAAAGTACCAGCTTCTTGTCTTATTTATTAAATCAATAGTTCTATCACTTTCGATTTTATTAATTTCTCCCTTAATTTTTAGGATTTCTAATTTGGTTTTCTGCTGGGGGGTTTTAATTTGATTGCTTTCAAGTTTTTTCAATTGCATTTCCAATTGATTGATCTCTGCTCTCCCTTATTTGTTAATATAAGCTTTCAGGGATATGAATTTGCCTCTGATTACCACTTTGGCTGCATCCCAAAAGGTTTGAAAGGATGTTTCGCCATTGTCATTTTCCTTGATGAAATTATTAATTGTTTCTATGATTTCTTCTATTAATTGTTTCTATGATTTCTTCTTCTAATTAATTCTTAACACAAATAATTTTCTTCTGTTAATTATTTCCTACTTAATCTGTATATATTTTGCTTTGTATATATTTGTTTGTATATCATCACTTCCCTTAGATTGTAATCTCCTTGAGGGCAAGGACTCTCTTTAGCCTCCTTTTTTTTTTTTTTGCATTCCCAGGGCTCAGCACAGTGCCTGGAATATAGTGTTATATAAATGTTATATAAATGTTTTCAGCTATTTTGATAAAAGGAAAAGTTGGAGTATCTGAGAATGTTTAGATTGAAGAAGAAGAAGAAGTCTTAGTGAGGACACAGTAGCTATTTTCAAGACTTTGAAGAGCTATCAAGAGGAAGAAGGTAGGCAGGTAGATAGCTCAGTGAATAGAGACCTAGGCCTAAGAGGAGAAGTCCTGGGTTCCAATCTGATGTCAGACACTTCTTAGCTGCATGGCCCTGGGCAAGTAACATAACCCCAATTGCCTTCCCCTTCCTGTTCTTCTGTCTTGGAACTGATACACAGTATTGATTGTAAGGTTAGGGTTTTGTTTTGTTTTGTTTTTTTAATTTAAAAAAGGAAGAAGGGTTATATTTGTTTTGCTTAACCCTACACAGGCAAAATTAAAGTCAAAAAGACGTGGGTTCATGTCTTGACTTAAACACTGGGTTTGGTTTTTTTTTTTATCTGATGCAAATGATTTAATCTTACTAGGCCTCAGTTTCCTCATCTGTAAAATGATATGGGGCTGGATTAGATGACCTATGAGATTCCTTCTAGTATTATACTTAATATCCTATGATTCTATGCTAGGTACCTAGAAGAAAAGATAATCACCTTATAAGCCATTTACAAGACTAACAGGTTAGAGTGGGATAAACATGGACAGAATGAATACCATACTGTTGTAGGAAATACCCAGATGAAGGGGATCACAAATACATGTCTTTATAGGAATGAGAAAAACTTCCCAAGGATTGGAATTGTCCACAAACTGAAAGGGATATCTTGGAAATTAATGAGTTCCTCATCACTGAAGGTCTTTGTCAGGCAGAGAATGACTCAAAGAATCACAGACTTAGAATGGGAAAGGATCTTCCAGGCATTTGAGTCCAGCTTCCTCATTTAACCAGTGAGTAAATAGATCCCCAGAGAGATTCCACAAGATGCCCTAGGTCACACAGTCAGTAAATACTTGCTGGCAAGGCTGTAAAAAATTCTTTTTCAGTAGTAATTAGAGAAGAAAAAGAAATTGAAGGGATTAAAGTAGGCAACAAGAAAACCAAACTATCACTCTTTGCAGATGATATGATAGTATACTTAAAGAACAACAGAAAATCAACTAAAAGGCTAGTGGAAATAATAAACAACTTTAGCAAAATAAGTGTATGAAATAAACCCACATAAATCATCAGCATTACTATATATTTTCAGTAAAACTCAGCAGCAAGAGTTAAAAAGAGAAACTCCATTTAAAATCACTCTAGAAAATATAAAATATTTAGGAATCTATCTGCCAAGACAGACACAGGAACTATATGAACACAACAACAAAACACTTTTCACACAATTAAAACTAGATCTAAATAACTGGAAAAACATGAATTGCTCCTGGGTAGGACAAGCTAAGATAATAAAAATGACAATACTACCCAAATGATTCTACTTATTCAGTGCCATACCTACCAAACTACCAAGAAACTTTTATAGAATTAGAAAAAATTATAACAAAGTTCATCTGGAAGAACAAAAGATCAATAATATCAAGGGACCTAACTAAAAAAAAATGTGAAGGATGGGGGACTAGCAGTACCAGATCATAAACTGTACTATAAAGCAGTGGTCATCAAAAGAGTATGGTGCTAGCTAAGAGACAGAAGGGAGGATCAATGGAATAAACTTGGGGTAAATGACCTCAGCAAGATAGTGCGCAATAAACCCAAAGATCCCAGCTTTTCAGACAAGAACCCACTATTTGACAAAAACTGCTGGAAAAATTGGAAAACAGTATGGGACAGATTAGGTTTAGATCAGCATCTCACACCCTATACCAAGATAAATTTAGAATAGGTAAATGACTTAAATATAAAGAGGGAACTTAAAAGTAAATTAGGTGAACATCGAATAGTTTAACTGTCAGATCTGTGGAAAAGAAAGGAATTTAAGACCAAGCTAGAGGAAGAGAACATTGCAAAATGTAAAATAAATGACTGATTACATCAAATTAAAAAGGTTTTGTGCAAACAAAACCAATTAAATCAAAATTAGAAGGAAAGTAACAAACTGGGAGGACTTTTTATGACAAAACTCTCTGACAAAGGTTTAATTTCTGAGATATATAAGGAACTAAGTCAAATTTACAAAAAATCAAGCCAATCCCCAATCAACAAATTATCAAGGGACATGAATAGGCAGTTTTCACAGAATGAAATCAAAACTATCAATAAGCACCTAAAAAGTGTTCCAAATCCCTCCTGATTAGAGAAATATAAATTAAAACAACTCTGAGGTACCACCTTACACCTAGCAGACTGTTCAATATGGCAGCAAAGGAAAGTGATAAATGTTGGAAGGGATGTGGCAAAATTGGGACACTAATACACTGATGGTGGAGTTGTAAATTGGTCCAACCATTCTGGAGGGCAATTCAGAACTATGTACAAAGGGCTTTAAAAGAATGGCTACCCTTTGACCCAGCCATGCCACTGCTGGGTTTGTACCTCAAAGAGATAATAAGGAAAAAGACTTGTACAAAAATATTTATAGCCATGCTCTTTGTGGTGGCAAGAAAATTGAAACATGAGGGCATGTCCATTGACTGGAGAATGGTTGAACAAATTGTGGTATCTGATGGTGATGAAATACTATTGTGCTGAAAAGAATGATGAACTGGAGGAATTCTGTATGAACTGGAAAGACTTCCAAGAACTGATGCAGAGTGAAAGGAGCAGAACCAGGAGAACATTGTACACAGAGACTGACACATTATAGCACAATGGACTGTAATAGACCTTTCTTCTAGCACCATTGCAATGACTCAGGATAATTCAGAGGAATTTATGAGAAAGAATGCTATCCACATCCAGAGAAAGAATTGTGGGAGCAGAAATGTAGAAGAAAAATGTATGATCCATCACAGGGTTTGATGGAGATGTGATTGGGATTTTGATGTTAAAAGATCACTCTACTGCAAATATGAATAACATGGAAATTGGTTTTGAACAATGATACTTTTATAAGCCAGTGGAAGTATTTGTCAGTGCCGGGAGTGAGGACAAAAGCACAGGCAGCAGGGGGAATCATGAATCATGTAACCATGGGAAAATATTCTAAATTTAAAAAAGGAAAAAAATTCTTTTGCAGTTACAGATTGGGCTAGAACCTATTTGAGGTCCCTTCCAATTCTGATATTCTCTGCATTTTATAGAAGGTTAAAGAAGGAAATGCTAAGGCTCTTCTAACTAAACAAAGTGAAGTATGCCCTTTCCCAACTGGTTTTACCATGGCTTTAATTTGTCTTATTGAATGAAACTCATGTTCCTTAATTTCATTCTCTTGTGAGCTAGAGTAAGAGAAGGTTCTATATAAGATTAATCTCATAAATTTTCCCTTCTAAGAAAAAAAATCAAAGGAACCAAGAGCTATGATATGAAATAATTTATTTGCAACAAGACACTATTTTACTACTCTCTCTCATGGCATCAAGGAAAGTAGACACCTAGTTGACTAAATCAGTGATGATAATCCATTTGGATAAATCAACTCAAAATAGCCCATTTTGGCACCCATATATTGTGATGGTTAATTTTCCTTCATTTCTCCTGGCTTCAGCTTCCTCAAATACAAAATAATGAATGGGGTTGGATGATGACCTAAAGTCTCTTACAACTCTAAAATCCTCTGACTCAACCATTTCACTTTTGGCTGCAGTGACCATGTCTTTAAGTTTAATGGGGACAGCAAGGAAGCAGAGACCAGTTAGGGAGATTCCAGGTTCCAGGTAATGGGCTTAGGGTTAAGACTTAAATGGGTATCAGAGAGCAGGAAATAAGGCATGACTCCAAAAAGACATGAAAGGTGTTTACCCAATGTCAGAAGCAAACTAGAGGTCAGGAGTCCGGCACTCACACAAGACAAGCAGATATGAAAGAAAGGCCCAATAGGCAATGGGTCAGGAGTTCTGGGCAGACAAAGATAAATATGTCACTAGTAATCAGAGTACAGGAAATAAGGCTGGTCCTGAGGTATGAACTGTTTGACCTAGGGGTTCTTTTTATACTTTCTATCAGGATAAAGACTGATGTCAGGGTGTGGGTGAACCTGGATCAATAGGTCGGAGCCAAAAAAGTGATTTCAGGCTGGGAGAGCCCTGTCACTGCAGATAAATCCTGATAGTGGCTGGAAGAAGGGGGAGGGATATGATCCCTTTGTTCCCATCCAGATGGCTCCTCTGGTGTAAAGAAAATTCAGTTCCTTCTTGTTTAGACATTTCAGTTATGTCTGACTTTTCAGGATCCTATTTGGAGACTTCTTGACAAAGATACTGGAGTGGTTTACCCTTTCTGTCTCCCAATTTACAGATGAGGTAACTGAGTTAAACAAGATTAAGGGACTTTCCTACAGTCACACAACTATTAGGTGTCTGAAACCAAATTTGAACTAAGGAAAAATGAGTCTTCCTGACCAGATCTGGTGCTCTGCCTACTGTAGTATTTAGCTGACCAAATGGTTTACCATTTCTTTCTTCAGCTAGACAAACAGAAGTTAAGTGACTTGTCCAGAGTCACAAAGCCAGTAAGTATCTGAGTCCTCATTTGAACTCAGGTCTTCCTAACTCTAAGCCCAGTCCTCTCTCCAGTGAGCCACCTAACTTCCTCCTAGCAGCTGTAAGGTCCTAGCACAAAGGAAAGGTTTTGAGTATAGGGCACCTAGGGACTGTATCTCCTCATATTCTGCCCAGTTGAGCTTATCTCCAGGAAGCTGGTCACATTTTGAGGTCCCAAGAGCTCATGAAAATGTCGATTGGGTAACAGAAGAGTTACTGGAAAATGGTGGGAGTAGAGGGTGGTAGACTATTCACACCAATGAAATCATAGATCCGTACCACTGAACTATGAAGTTACATTACTCAGCACCCCCTGGGCTGTGTATGATATTGGCTTTCTTCCAGAAGATGAATTGGGATCTTTGCATGCATGTCCAGAGATTAGAGATACATGGCAAAGTCATGAACATATAGTTATATCTACACCAATGAAGCCACCACAATGAAGCAATTGGAGTGAGTCCCATCTCACACATGTCCTAAAGGATATGGGGTTGGAGATGAGTTTAAAAGCATCAATACATACATAGGTATATATATATATACATATATATATATATATATGCATGCATGTTTTGTGTGTTTATATACATGGTGTATATGTTTATGTATACACACAGAAAGACAGAAGTAGGAGTGTGAAAGAGAAAGCGTAAGAAAGAAAGAGTGGGGAGAGGAAAGAAAGAGGTGGGAGGTAAGGGGAGAGAGAGAGAGGAGAGAGAGATGGGGAAAGAGGACAGACAGAGAGAGAGAAGGAGGGAAGGTGAAAGAGGAGGGGAAAGAGAGAAAGAAAAGAAGGGAGAAAGGGAGGGAGAGGGGAAGGGGAAGGCATTGGAAGAGAGGGAGGGACAGAGAGAGAAAGAGAAATAGAGAGAAAGGGAGGAGAGAGGGAGGATGACAGTGTTTAGTGTTCTCTGCTAAGATCTAGGAAACTGAGGCCCAAGACTAAGATTTTCTTTTTTAAATCTTTCCCTTCTGTCTTAGTATATGTAGTATCAGTTATAAGGCAAAGGAGGTAAGGGCTAGACAGTTGAGATTAAGCAAATTGTCCAGGGTCACACAGCTGGAAAATGTCTGCAGTCAGAGAAAAACTCAGGACCTTTATCTTCACACCTGGTTTTCTATCCACTGAGTCACTCATCTGCTCTAAGATGATCCCTTAAGGTTCTTCTATCTCTAATTTTTATGATTGAAGGAGTTTAAATAGATTGAAAACTATGGTGGAAGAGAGGAAGATACTTCTTGTCTATTATATCTGAAAGGACACTCACCTCACCCATCTTTGACAGGAGTAAATCAAGAATACTGGAAGGATTTGACTACAATTCCTAATTATTAAAGAAAAATGCTCTATATATAATAAAATGATTTATGAGTGTAAGTTGATGATGATGATAAATTCTATCAGTTTCTCAAAATACACAGCTCACCACTCATACAAAGTTAGGGTGGTTCAGTGAAAAGTGCACAAGTTGAAAGTCAGGGATTGGCTGAGCAACTATGCCCTCAATTTGCTTCTCTATACAAGGGGAGAGTAGGTCATATATTATTCTCTAAGATTCCTTCCAGTTCTAAGTTTCTTTGACTTCATAAGCAAAACAACAAAGTGAAACAGAAAATATAGGCATGAAGACCTTTTGCAAGTTAGCAGGGAAAAAAAAACAAACCCAATCCCAGAGAAAATCTTGAGCTTTTTTAAAAAGTAAACTTTCCATTTTTACGGAGCACAAAAATAAGGTTAATTCAAAATTTTTTTTTAAGTTTTATGGATAAAGTTAATAAAACACAATTTTCAATGTACTGAGATTTTAATTAACTTTTTTTTAGCTCATTCTTTTTCACCTTGGTGCTTTTTTAAATAAAGGAAAATTGCTGTTTTTCTAGCCCTCAAATGTAGGTTTTTTCTCTCCATTCTGGCAAATCCCATCTGCCCGTGCCTAGAGGAGCTGCTCTTGGCCTAAACAAATAAGTCAAATATACCTCTTTGGCCTGATGGCCTTCTGCACCAGTGAATGTACTTCCTAAAGGTCCAAAAGTGATTGAAAAATTAAGTTGCTTGCCCTGCTCTAAGGTGAATAGTAACTCAGAGTCACACTTGCAAGTGATCAGATCAGATGCTGCCCCAAATCAGGACTGGACAATGACCCACATGTTCTTCCCTGTGGAAGTCAAAATTCCAAACTTTGATTCAACCTCAAAGTATGCAGATTTCACAAGAGGAAATGATGAGGCAGCTTTTAAAGGTGTTGAAATAACTCCCCTTGTTGGCTAGGGAGCTAAAAAAAAAAAAAACCCTCAAATTCCTCAAGGTAGAAGATGACCTTTCTTCTTCCAAAGCTCTGATATGTTCCCCAAAGGAAGCAAAGTTTTGCATAATTCAAGCTCCAATGATTCTTGGTTATTTCTTTAAACTGCAAATTGCTTCTGATTTTTTTCTCTCTCTCTGCATTAGTTAGATGCTTTAGCTCATGAGTCACAGGCCCTTTTACCGGTTCATACATGTTCTAAGACTTCCACCCTGAAATGGCACTTAGAAAAAATACTGATGTTAGATCTCAAGCCCTATTAGTAGGAAAAAGAAACAAACAAAAGGGAATAATGCTGTAGAGTGGAAATTCATGCGAATTAGGGTCAGCATTCTGGCCTTTCTTTTGACAATGGAAAGAGAGAGGATCTCTCTTTTATCATGAGTGTACTAGTTTCCTGAAAGTATGGATCTGACTCCAATGTTATGCAATGAAGTCTTTGACAGGAAGGATTTTCCAAGGCAAAAGCAACATGATGAATTAGAAAGATCATTCAATCAGAAGTCCAAAGACCTGGGCTCAAATTCAACTTCTGCTACTTATTTTACCTGGAATCAAGGATTTCATCTCTCTAAGCCCCTATTTTCTCATCTGTCAAATGGGATAGTTGGTCTAAGGTCCAAAGTCTTTTTCAAATCTAATCAAGGAATCCAAAATTTGGGCCAGAATTTGCTTGGCCAGTAAAGAGTTAGTCAATTGCTTGCAGAATTGTAAGGTGGCTTGGACCATTATTTTTAGTTAAAAGGAAGTTGCACAGAATTGAGAGAAGAGTCCCAAACTTGAAGTCAGAAAACCTGTGTTCAAATCTAAATTTTGAGACAAAATGGCCATGGACAAATTATTTAGCTCTTCTGAGTCTCAGTTTCTTTCTCTTTAAAAATGAGGTGATTGTACTCTGAAAATGATGGACCAGATCAGTGGAGATAATGTATACAAACCATTTTGTTTTGTCTTAATAAATGTGTTATCATCACTAAAAAAGATGGAATCTTTGTTGCTTTAAAGACAGAGATACTATCTTTCTTCTCTATTTGGAGTCTCCCATGGAACAGAGCTAGTCACAATAGCACATGCCTGGTCAATGCTGGTGGCATGAACCACAGAACAATGAAGATCCCTGACATTGTTCAACTATGTTCTTTGGCCCAGCAATGGTAGTTTTCGTTAATCAGCTTTGGCTCTGGTCTTTGCTAAAGAAGTTGGGTCATCATGGGGTGTCATGAACAGACTTCAACCCCTGGGGCTCTCTCCTGCATCCTGCTCTACAGAAGAGCTGACTAAGATGAGAAGGGTAGTATGCTGTCAGGCAAAGGAAGACAAAATACAAAGGAATGGCCAGTATGGAAAACCATCATACCAATGATAAAAATCCATTGTTTAGCCATTTTATAGTCTTATCTAATTCTTTATGAACTATTCTTTGGTTTTCTTAGCAAAGTTACTGGAGTGGCTTGCTATTTCCTTCTCCAGATCATTTTATAGATGAGGAAACTGAGGCAATAATAGTAACATTGTTTGTCTAGACTCATATAGCCAGGAAGTACCTGGCTGAGTCTGGATTTGAACTCAGGTCTTACTGACTCTAGGCCTGGCATTCTATCCATTGAGCCACCAAGTTGTGGGTAGGAAAGAGGGTAAGAATTGTTCCAGCTTTTTTTTTTTTATTACCAGAGCTTAACATTGTGTCTGCCACAAAAGTAAGTATTTACCAAATGCTTGTTGAATTATTCATTGATTACTCAAGGTCAAATAGTGCACTCAAGTTTCTAGTTTAGGATCTTTGTATCAAATCCAAAGCACTTCTTACTTCCTAACCATTTTTCTTCTCCTAAGGGTGGTAATACAGTGCAGTGTAATACAGAAGGAACCTAAACAATGCTCTGCATATAGCTATCAACATTTTTAAAAATTTAATTTAATGGGGCAGCTGGGTAGCTCAGTGGATTGAAAGCCCGGCCTAGAGATGGGAGGTCCTGGGTTCAAACCTGACCTCAGACACTTCCTAGCTATGTGACCCTGGGCAAGTCACTTAACCCCCATTGCTAGCCCTTACCACTCTTCTGTCTTGGAACTAATACATAGCATTGATTTTTAAGGCAGAAGGTGAAAGTTATAAAAAAATAATAATTTAACTTTAATACCAAGAGACATTGGTACTAACATACAGTAGGGTGTCTAATACCAGTGCTGAATAAGCCTTCATTAAGTGCTTTCTAATGACAAGACAAGCCAATAAATGATAAGTAGAAATTTAAGATGGCAGGTAGGTGATCCAGTAGACAGAGAACTGGGCTTGGAATTGTTAAGCTTCATCTTCCCAAGTTCAAATCCAGCCTCAGATACTAACTAGAAACATAACCCTAGGCCAGTTCCTTAACCATATTTGTCTCAGTTTCCTTATCTGTAAAATGAGCTGGAGAAAAAAATGACCAATTGCTCCAGTATCTCAGCAAGAAAACTTCACAAATGGGGTCACAAAGAGATAGATATAACTTGAAATGATTGAATGGCAATCGATATAATAAGGTAACAGAATTTAGAGCTGAGAGGGAGTTTAGGGATCAGCTAGACCAACATCTTTGTTTTAAAGAGAGGAAGCTATGGAAAAAAGATGAGAATTGTGAGAAATCAACTGGTAGAAAGGCTATCAAACTGGTGAAAGGATGTCTAGTTTGAGTAGTGTGAAGCCCAGGGTCACTGGGCTCTCTGTTGCCTTCATCACATCTCTTCAAGGCTTTTGAAGCAGGGAGTATAAATAACAGGTCTAAGTGGACTTGATTGGGTTGGCCCACCATGCAATGGATCAAAATATCCAGTGTGGGGCACAGCAGATCGAGAAATCCCATTCTGAGCTGTCTCATTTGGCAATCTTTGCCTGTTTTGTAACATAGAGAAGTATGCTTAGCATGACTAAGAAAAAGACTTGACGTTTTCTAGAACTGAGTCAAATAATTTGGCTTTCATTTCTAGGTGAAAGGTTGAAATGGCAATAAAGGGTAAGCCAGCTTACATTCGATTCCACAGAAGAAAACTGAATTAATGAAGAGTAGCATAATGTTGATCTTGGGCAAGCTGGTGAGCTGGTGCCCCTGCCTAGACTTCAGGGTCCTCCTCTGAAAATGAAGGGGTAGCATAAGAATATTTATTAAGTATTAAAGTGTTGCTTCTGATTGAATTATCTACCCACTGGGTTCAAATAAGAACAGTTCTAGAGCTCAGAGGGATTGTATGGAGTATCTAGGTCAACGTCTTCATTTTATGTTGAGGAAACTGAGTATCCGAGAGACTCAAGCAAACAGAAAATAGCAGGAGCTAGGATTCAAACTCAGCTCCTGGATTTCCCAGTTGAAATTCTCTCCATAGTAAAACGGAAGGCATCACCTTTAAATCTTATAGGAACACCAAGAAATACCAGATACCCAGTGCAAAAGGAGTGCTAATTCTTAACTTAATAGACTTTTATTAAGCGTTTATTACATGCTCACCACTGAGGATACAGAGACAAAAACAAACAACAAAATATTTTTGTCCTCATGGAGCCTGCTTCTTACAAGGGGATATATCATGTATGTAGATGGAAAACATTAAAAATATACAAAGTAAGTAGAAGGCAATTTCTAGAATTGGGTGAGCACCGATAACTTCTTACAAGGCAAGAAGGAGGGGACCAGGAGGCCATTATGTAGGAGGTAGCACCTGACTTGATCCTTTTAGAGCACTGGGGATTCCAAAAGGTAGAGCCCAGAAAACAGGGTGCTCCAAGAAACATGTCTGCCTTTTAAAATGACAAGATTGATTTGCAGTCCATAATAGAGGTCTGGCCATACTGGCAGAGAACACCAGGCTAGGTCAACAAATTATTAAAATAAATTCCGTTAGCCTACACTTTAACAGAATGGAGTGTTTGGGTTTAGTAATCATCTTCATTATTTTAATTACTATTATTGTTACTATTTCCTTTGGTTGTAGAGGGCAGCTTAGTGGTATAGGAGATAGAGTGCCAAGCCCAGAGTCAAGAAGACTTATCTTCATGAGTTCAAATCTGACCTCAGCCACTAGCTGTGTCATCCTGGGCAAATCACTTAATCCTGTTTGCCTCAGTTTCCTCAAATGTAAAATGAGGGAAACAGATTTTTAAGACCTCTAAGATCCTTTCCAATTCTCAGTCTGTGATCCTATATCATTTTGTTTTCCATAAATATCAAGTATCTACTTAATGCTTACAAAATTCTCAGTATTATGCCTGAGGTCCTTTTTTTGAAAAATAGGACCTTTGATTTCACTGGCTTACAGAGCTACCAGTGAAGAATTTCTTCTATCAATAAAGATCACCACCTTCAAAGTATAATTTTAGCTGTCTGGGGCACTAAGAGGTTAACTGACTTCCTTAGGATCACACAACCAATGTGTCCAAAGCAGGACTTGAATCTAAGACTTCTTGACTGATTTCAGTTTTCTATCTAGTTTGGGCAAGGGGTTGGACAGATTGGGGCCAACTATGATATTTAGTTGACTTTTCCCCCCTAAATGGAACTCAAAAATTATTTTAAAGTATCTAATTTTGTATAAATACCAGGTTCCTTGGATCTTCTTCTGGTTGGACCCAAGGTGGAACCTGCCTAGATTAGAGAAGCCTGTGCATCACTAGCTGATATTTTCAAGCTGAGTACTAAGGTAGAGGGTTGGGGCTGTACTCTCCTCACTCAGGAAGAAGCCAGAAGCATCAATCATATAAAAAATGGGCTTGGTTACCAGGGATACAGGTTTCTGAACTAATGGGTCAGAAACAGACCCAAAGTAGAAGTCAGCAGCAGAGTTCAATATATAAAAGGGGTGGTCTTGAGTCAATTGGATCGGTTGCATCCTAGATTCCGTGTCTTCAGAATTTGTAATCATCAAATTGTGGTCAGCCCACTTATAATAGCAGCATCGTGGCTGTCTCCATGAACTAAAACTCTCCAGGGTTCAGAGCCTCTCCAGGATTAATTGTCTCTCTTCCCCCTCAGCTTCAATGCTACCTCGATAAATAGCCACAGCATAGGATGTAAGCACTCGTGTCCTCCCATTCTCAGTGTGCTCTAGATATGATGATGTCTTATTTAATAGAGAGCCCTGTGTATTGTTATTGTTGTTGTTGTTGTTCACTCATTCAATCATGTCTCACTCTTCATGACCATATTGTCTCAGTTTTTTTTGGCAAAGACACTGGAGTGGTTTGCCATTCCCTTTTGCAGTGGATTAAGAGAAACAGAGGTTAAATGACTTGCTCAAGATCACACAGCTAATAAATATCTAAAACCGAATTTGAACTCAGATCTTCCTGACTCCAGCTCTATCCATTGAGCCACCTAACTACTAATAGCTGAATTATTTTCTTTGCATCTAGAAATGTTCTCATTAGTCTAGAAAATACTCAGGAAGCAAACTAAAGTTTTCATTAACTCCCATTTAAATAATAGCAATAAGGAATTTCTTATCAGATTCAGAAGGGACCTCAAAGCCCATTCATGTAGCTAGGTGCTTCCATGGATAAAGTGGGGAGTTCTTAGTCAGGAAGACCTGAATTCAAATCCATCCTCAGATACTTACTAACTGTATGATCCTGGGCACATCACTATTTAATCTTTGCCTGCCTCATTTCCTCAGCTGTGAAATATGGATATAACAGCACCTACATGCCAGGGTTATATTTAGGATCAAATGGAATAATAATTGTAAAGTGCCCAGCACGTAGTAGACAACATATAAGTATTAGCTATTACTGTTATTATTGTGATTATCAGGAAACCCCTCTCCAAAATCTCGTCTTTGCCATAAAATCTCCAGGTAGGGGAAGCTCATTACTTGCTGGGATATCCTATTCTCCCTGCTCAGAACTCCTTTCTTGTATGAAATTTAATCTGCCTTCCTGCTCATGATCTTATTTCTATTTAAGTATGTTCTACAGATGCTCTAGGAAATACAAAGGGATGCAAACAATACCCTCTCATCTCATAACCTGGTCTTCATTTCTGTATTCTGGAGCTTTTAGTCTGGTAAGGGAGATCTGATGCAAGGAACATGATAAATTCCATAGTAAAATATATGTGAAATGCATAAGAGAAGTCAAATCCAAGTGGTAGATGAAATTTGAGAAAACAGGAAGCATCTCGACCTGAGAGAGGAATAGAGAGGATAGCCTTACTTTCTCTCTATCTACTCTGGCTTTCTTTGTAACCTCAACATTTAGAAGAATCTCTAGAATATTAGAAGCACTTAATAATTTTTTCTTGGTTGAGCAACTAATAATGTAAGCCCATATATGTGAACATGCAATGGGTCTATGACTTTTATCATATCAAAGAGCTCTTCTACCATCACCCACATGGTAACATCAGGTAAATTATAGGGTGTTCTCTGAGTCCCATAGAGCATAGTTGAGGCCCTCTTGTCTCACACCCAGTAGGTGGTATCTGAATCCAAGGCTCTCTTCTGCTGTCAAATTTAACAATCTTTCCCCTGTGCTATACAGGAAAACTTATTTTTAGTCATGGAGCACCTGTAGCTAAATAGACATTGAAATAATTCAGATGGAATTTAGAATTGGAAGGAATCTTGGACACCTTCTTACCCATCCTACTCATTTTACAGAAAGTAAAATAAAGGACAGAAAGGTGAAATAATTAGCAGAAGGTAGTAGTTGACTGATAATAAACAACTGAGACAGGATTAGAATCCCAGGTCCTCTATCTCCTAATCCATAGTTCTTTCTGGGAACAGTAAGCCTAAATAATGTGTAAAGAATTTAATAGTTGGCAGTGATTTCAGTGGCCTCATACTCCATGTAAAAAAGCAGAGCCTGCTATCATATATCCAGCAAGTAATAATCTTGCAATTACTTGAAGATCTCTGGGACAGTAATTCAATCTCCTCTAAAATCAGTTCATCTTACTGTTAAAAAAGGCGTATCATATATTTTTCAGTTCTCAATAGACATAGAAAGTACTTACTATGTGCTAAGTTATATGGATTAAAAAAGGAAAAAAATGGCATTGCCCTCAAGGAGCTCAAAAATGAATGGGAGGCAGAACAAACAAAACATATCTAAAAATAAATTATATGCAGGATAAATGTTGTTCAGCCTTCATTTTAGAAGAGGACCAAAGAGACCACAGAGTGATGTCTTGATCTGTGAGTAGGATTTAAATGAGGCAGTGTCACAGTCACACTCTGTCTTTCAAAGTCATCCAAGTCTAGTGGCAAGACAAAAGTCAAGATAACTGGTGATGACCCAAGATGCAGTGGATGACCTTGGCATCCTCAATGGCTGTCCAAGCTCTAAGTATTCCACAGCTTCTGCTTTAGTGACCTCCATGGGTGATGGAACAAATTATTTTCATCTCCCCATTCCATGGGGAAAGTCTTCACATACTTAAAGGAAGATATCCCTCTAACTCATCACTGGGTCTAATGTCTCTCAGTTACCTCTACCAGGTTTTTTGAGAAGATGATTTTACTGGGATTTGACCACTGTGCACTGTGTGCAACTTCTAGGAGACACAGATGAGAGTTGGGTGACAGGTGGACCCCAAAAGTAGATGAACAACCTTGAAAAGGATTCAACAAGCCCTCATACCAAAGTTGTGAGTTCTCTCAGAACACTCCGTACACAGGACAAGATAAATAGAAAATAACAGAGAAAAGGCACTAGAATTAAGAGGGGATAGTAAAGGTTTCCTGTAGAACTATTTTGTCATTGGGTTGTTTTCAGTAGATTTGCCATAACTGGAGAGAAGAAGAAAATGGAAGGAAAAGTATTTATGTAAATTCTTACATATGAGAGGCACTGTGAAAGTACTTTATAAATATCATCTCCCTTCATCCTCACAACAAACCTTTGAGGTAGATGCTACTATTATTCTCATTTTATAGTTGAAGCACCTGAGGCAAACAGAGGTTAAATGACTTGTCCAAGATCATATACCTAGTAAGATATGAGACTGGATGAGAACTCAGGTCTTCCCAAGGACTCTACACACTGTCCCACCAAGCTGCCTTACTAACTAGTAAAATGTATGATGTGCTCAAAACATAAAACAGATGCACCAAAGAGATGTATCCTAACAAAATATGTCCCACTAAAGAGTATAAAAATTGTTAACATAAAGGGACCTCAGAAGGTAGTACTAAATGTTCTTTTAAAAGTTCAGAACAAGATAAGAAAATTCCCTGAAGTAAATTTGAATGGAATATTAAGAAAGGAAAGTTAGGTAACATTGGCTTGGCTTGTTGACACTTGGGATTCCTGTTGTTACACAACAGTAGCAGATTATGGGATCATCATTGATAAATGACTGTTAAGTATAGGAAGGAAAAAGAAAAGAAAAAAGAAGAAAAACATCTAGGAATATTTTTTAATTGAAAATTATTGAATAGGGATTCTTTATATGATCATGACTCTTGAGAAAAAAGAAGTTATTCAGATAGCTTATTCCATACCTAGTTTGAACAAATATTGAAAAGTACCAAATATTGAAAAGTTGTATGATGACACAACAAAATAAATAAAAACAAAATTGAGAGTCCACTGAATAGATTAATTATAATAAATAATATTAGTATAAGAGAATAGATGGTGACATATATTTCCTTTCCCTATGAAGAAGTGGGAGACTTTAGGTGTGGACTAGTGAATATGCTGTCAAATAAGGTGGCTAAAAGGAACCTCAGAGGTTTTCAAATGCAATCTTCTCATATTATAAATAAGTAAACTGAGGCTCTGAGAGTTTAAGGGATTCACTTTTACATAGGTAATGACAGAGACAGAATGGATTGCTTTTGCTTAAACATTTTAATTTATTACAAGGGGAAGGCTCCTATGAGGTTTGGGTACATAGGAAAATGAAACTTTTTTAAGCATCAATAAAAAATTATAAAAATATATCTTTAAAATGATGTTTTCAGTCCTTTGAATTCCTATCTCATAATATAGTTCTCTGCTGTAACCTGCCATAACTTCCAATGTTAAAGGACATCTGTGTAGCAATTTCAGTAATCTATTCTTTAAACCATTTTTAGGAAGAGCCATGCTTTTTAACTATGTTTCGGGGAAAAATAAGTTTTCTGGGCCCATGTATGTATAATCTTATCTTTCTCCTTTTTCTGTCTCAGTTACGATTGACATGCTTTTAACTCCAGGAGACAGGATTGCAAAGATGTTTAGTCAATAGCTGCTTAATGAAAACAGAGAAACGTCTTCAGAATCAATGGAAGTTCAGATTTTAACAAACATGGTGAGGTACACAAGTGGGTATCAACAAATGGCCAAGATAATACCTATGACTTTATTGATATATGAAAAATCAGCTTCTAGTAACTTCTTATTGTTAGTGTGTCCAGAATACTAGAAAGGTAACAGGAAACCCAAGTTTTAATCTCAGCTCTATCACTGACTTGGTGATCTTGGGAAAGTTGCTTTACCTCTCAAGCCTTGATTTCATCTTCTTTAAATAAAGGCTATAAGACTAGTCAAAGGTGCTTAACATGAATTTTGTTGCTCTTTTTTAGATTTAAGGCCAACACACACAACCTCATAATACCAAAAGAATGAATGAATATGATTGCTGAAATGTTATGGAGAATTGGAGAAGGTCCAATGCTGTCTTAGATCCTTTCCTATTTTCAATAAAAGAAAAAAAAAGAGTAGTCTAAAAATAATAGGCCAGTGAACTTGGCATCAATTTGGGGGGGGGGGATTTAGAGCATATTAAAAAGGATAGTTCCTGAGATCTAAAAATGGAATCTAAAATCACCAAAAGTCAGGATGATTTCATGAAAAAGTTATATCTGACTAAGATTGTCTCTGTCTCTGTCTCAGTCTCTCTCTTGCTCACTCTCTCTTTCTCTATTTCTGTCTCTCCTGAGTTGTTTCTTAGCTGATAGATCAGAGGAACAGTAGCTTGCCTAGATTTTAATAAAGCATTCATGCTATTCTTGTGTAAAAGATGGAGAGAAATTGACTGGACAACGGTATAATTAGGTAGCCTTGGACTTGGTTGAATTGATAGAACCAATTAATAGTCATAATTGGTTTGCCATTAGCCTCTAAAGTCTCCACTGGAGTGCCCCCACAGACCTGTCCTGTTTAACATTCCACTCAACAACTGATATAGAGACACATATAGCATGTTTATTAAATTTAATATGACCCGATGCTGAGAGGTATAGTTTACATTTGATTAGAGTCAGCATTGAAAAGGATCTCTAAAGGTTACAATACTGGGCTTAATTGACCAAGATGAAACTTACTGGAATAAATTTAAATTCTTACTTCTACTTTGTGTTTTTAAAAAAGCTAACTTTCTAAGGATAATAAGGGAGAGAATTGGCTGGACAGTAGAAGATCTACGAAGATCAGGTGATCTTGGACAGCTACAAGTTTGGTATGAATAAATCATAGGGTAGAACTGGAAATAATGGGTAGAAATGGTAAAGACTCGATTTAGGTTGGATATGAGAAAGGGAAAAAAACACTTCCTTACATTTAGAGAATCTTCCAAAAATGGAATAGAATCTTTCAGAATCTAATGTGTTGTCCATCTTTGGAGGCTTACACTTGCCTTATATGTCAGAAAGGGTATTCTCTTTCTAGGAGTTGTTTGAGAAGGCCTCTGAGATGCTCTCTAGCACTGAAATTATAATTCTGTGAGTCAGTTCATGAAGAAGAGAAGGGAACATATAGAGCTCTACAGTAGTTAGACTGCTGTTCTGTGAGTGTTTTTGGAAATCAAGTTGATTCATTTATGATTAATTAATGGTTAATTAATAGTTACATCTCTACACAGATGGCTCCCAAACACACATGGTTTTAATCTCTCCCCCCCTCATCTTGAAAAACATCTCTATTTGGAGATGACATCTCATATTCCACATATCCAAAACAGGAAAGATTTTCTTTCCTGATAATTTCACCTTTTCTCTTAACTTCCTTATTACTGTAAAAAGCACTGTCAACCTTCCATTGACTGTCAACCTTCAGAATCCTCCTTTCCCTCATTGATTAGACCTCCTTTCTACTCCTAAACCAATGAGCTTGTGTTAGCTAAATAAGCATCTTCTTTTTCCTTATCTTCAACAGACATTAGCATGATATTTGGCTAATACTAACATTATCATTTATCAAACTAAATGAGATTCTCTACACATGCACAAAGCCCAAGTTATCATATCTTTATCTTAATTCTTTCTCAGGGATAAGAACATAGAGGAGACAAAGGAGAATAAATATTCTTCTTTCCTATCTTGAAATTTATTGAACTGTAGTCTACAAATTTCAACATAATTAAAATTATGGATTAGAATAGCTACACTGTTGTGCTATTTCCTCCAAGGGAAAATACATTTTACTGTATTGATAATAATTAATAATAAGAGTAGCTAATATTCACATAGCACTTAAAGATTTTTCAAAGCAATATATGTATATTTATGTGTCATTATATTTGATCTTCACAATAACACTGTGGAGTAGGAGCTATTATTTTCCTCATTTTACATAGAACTGAGAATCAAAGATATTAAGAGATAGAGATAAGAAATGAATGAATTCAAGGAATGAGTGACAGCCTTCACAAAGGTATCAAGATGTAATAAAGAATATTGAGTTTGAGGAAGAACAGTGGTACTGAAATGTAGAATGAGAAAAAGGTAGAAATATGAAATTAGTCTGAAAAAGTAAGCAATAGCTGTATCAGCAGACTGTGGAATTTATATTATATTCTTCAAGTAATAGAGAGCCATTGAAGATTTTTGAGTAAGAGATTTATTTTGTCAGAGATGGGCTTTAAGAGGAGCATTTTGGCAGCTTGGTGGAGAATGGAATGGAGGATAGAAGTATGAAGACCAATTTTTTGTTGTTGTTCATCCATAGTTTTGAAGAAGGCCATTGGCACAATGGGGTCATGTCTTGATTTGCTTGTGAATTGGATTTAATTGAGGCTGAATTGCTTTCCTATTATTGTTTAGAGAAAGTGCCTCAACTACAGTCAGACCTTAGGGTACCACCATCTTTCTAGTCATCTAGACTTAAAACCTTGGTGTTCTCAACTCCTCTCTCTGATTCACTACACATATTCCAATCTGTTATTAAATCTTGTCCATTTTATCTCTACAATATCTATTGAATACATCCCTTTTTCTCCACTCAAAGCCAAAAATCCAAGTTCCAACCCTTATCACCTCTCCCAGGGACTATTTTAATATTCATGTAACTCATTTCCCTGCCTCTAGTGTCTCCCCTTTACAATCCAATCTTCATTCAGCTGCCAAAGTAATTTTCCTGAAGTACAGGTCTGGCCATGTCAACACTTAACTTGATAAACTCCAGTGGCTCTTTATAACCACTAAAATGAAAGGTGAAATACTATAGTTGGTATTTAAAGCTCTCCATAATCTTGCCCCTTTCTAGCTTTCCAATATTCTTACTTGTTTGTCTCCTCTATGTATTAAATGATTTAGTGATACTGCTAATCTTTACTGTTTCTATCCAATAAACTCCATCTCATCAATGACATTTTACATAGAACTGAGAATCTGTTAATCAGCTATTGCCCATTACTGGAATGTTCTCCTCTCTCCTCTCTAATCTTCCCTGGATTCCTTCAAGACTCAATTCAACTCCTCATTCCTCATCTCAGTTCCTACCTTTTCGGGAGGATTTCCTCTGTCTCTCTTCTGCTAGTGCTTCCACTATGAGACTACCTTTTATTTACCATGATATATCTTGTATGTATGTAGTTATTTGCATGTTGTCTTAGCAATTGGAATGGGAACTCACTGAGAGTGGGTCCCATGTTTTTGTTCTTTTCTTTATCTCTAGCACTTAGAATAGTGTCTAGAATATGCAAAAAAAAAAATGTGTTGCTAAATGAGATTAAGTATTTAAAGCACATTATGAAATAAACATTATATATACATGTATGTACTATGATAATGTTATTATTAATAAATACTTGTACAACAGGCAGAGATCATCTCAGGTGCCAAATCATATAAAAGTTTGATTCTCCTAATTATTAGTTTTCTCTTTTTTTAAATTATCTTATATCAATAAATAAATCAATAGATATTTATATTCCAGATTCATTCTGCCCACTAAAAGATAAGCTTCTTGAGGACAGCGACTATCTTTTCCTTTCTGAATTTATATTGTCATTTCGATGTCTGGCAGTTTGTAGGAATTTAGGGTTGTTAAATCAAACTGAATAGTAAAAAGTACCAGAAAGAGGCATCAACCTATTGTAGAAAATAGAGAACTATCCTTAAAATCAGAAGTTATCATCAAGCCCAGGCTGAGATACATACTGACTCTGTGGTCTTGGGCAGGTCATTTAATTTCTTATCTTAAATCATCAGCCCAACCTCTCAGACTACAAATTACAGAAAAGAAATTGTTTTGTATTAGTAGGAGTTTACTACTAAATCATATATTCAGGCCTTTCTGTCCAAAAAATCTCATTGAAAATGAAGTAAAGATTGCCACTACATTAAGTATAATATCTTTAAAGGATTTGAGGATAGATATAGAAGGAAACCATGACAGTTTAGTGACACAGAAGACAAGAGCACCAGACTTGGAGTCAGGAAGAGCTAGAGTTCAAATTCAGTCTCAGATACTTACTAGCTGTGTGACCCTGGGTAAATCATTTAACTCTGTTTGCCTCAGTTTTCTCATCTATAAATTGAGCTGTAGTGTAAGAAACAACAAACCATTCCAGTATCTGCCAAGAAAACCCCCAAACTGGGCCACAAAGAGTCAGACATAACCAAACAACAATAATCTAGAAAAGAACTGTACAGAAAGAGAAGGCATGAAGAAGTTGAACTCTCTACCAATGGCTGAAGTAGAAATATTGATAAGAAATAGACATTTGTCAAAACATGAGTCTAAAGTAAAATTTTATTAATGCTTTGGACCTATACTCTGTGAGTTTTGGTTGGTTTTATAATTTTTTTTTAATTTGATAAATGCTTTCCAGGAGACATGTTTCTATATAGGTTCTTCCTTAGAACACCAGGTCCTTGAGGACTTAGGATCATACTAGATGTCATATGTTCTATTGCACTAGGACAGCTTATATACTTCATGAGTAGTAGATCATTTCACTCTGAGTTACACAGAGACAGCTTAGCAGAAAGTGTAGGGAAAGACTACAAAAGAACAAACTCTATTGTGCAAATTATGGGGCTCCATTAAACCATGTTGTTATGTGTGGGG
This sequence comes from Monodelphis domestica, assembly GCF_027887165.1. Taxonomy (NCBI): domain Eukaryota; kingdom Metazoa; phylum Chordata; class Mammalia; order Didelphimorphia; family Didelphidae; genus Monodelphis; species Monodelphis domestica. The sequence goes on along the minus strand of NC_077229.1, from coordinate 132,665,290 downwards.
AAATGACCAAACATATTGATGCTTAGTACCTAAATACTATGGGACTTCTCTTCTCCTCATTCTGGAAATTCTATAGCAGTGATGATGAACCTTTTAGAGACTGAGTGCCCGAACTGCAACCTTCACACTGCATATGAGCCATCCACTTTACCCCAGACGGGGGAGGGAGGAAGTGTGCCATTGGGCTGCTGGGCAGAGGAGCAGGTGAAGTGAGAAATGTCCTCAGGAGCGTTTGGAAAAGAGGGAAAGGAGCAACCCCTTCCAGCACACATGCTGTGGGTTTGCCAACACAGTTCTCTAGCATTTTTAATGATTCCCTAAGCACAATAGATTATAGAAAACCATCTGTGAATAATGTAGTAACATGATGTAATGGCGCAAGTGCAGAAGTCAAAGTCAGGAGACCTGGATTCAAATACCTGCAATACTTAATGACTTTGGAAAGGTTCCTCTTAAAGCTTTGGTTTCCTCATCTGTATAGTAAGGCCAATACTACTTGTACCATATGACTCTCCAACTGGTTATGAGAAAGTCACTTTGAATACTTTAAATGCTTTAGAAATGTATGGATTTTTCACTGACATAATTATGGTTTGAATCAGTGACATAGCAAATGTAAACCTATTGGGGCAGAGGAGTTGTAGCTAGAACTGTGATTTCATCAATACTGGGAACCCCTCTCCTTGCAAATTTATATCTTCTTTGTTATTTATGCTCAGAGATTTGCCTGAGATATATGGAGGTAAGTCACTTGACTAGGGTCTTACATTTAATATGTGGCAGACATGGGATTTGAACCAATATTCCTAAGGCTGAAGCCTATTCTCTATCCATCATATTATAATGCCTTTCAAAATATTCTAATAAGAATATGCAATAGGTTTTTTTTAAATCCTTGGTCCTCCTGACTCTCCAGGCCTGATGCTCTATCCACTGTGCTACCAAGTTGCTCCAATAATATATAATATTAATAACAATGCTAAAGTGAACTATAAAATATACTTCAGTTACAAAGTACTTGCCATGTGTTATCTCAATTGAACTTTAAAACAAGCGTATGAGGGAGATAAATGCAATATATCAGTATGGCCATTTTAGAGATTAGGAAAGTAAAGCTCTAATTGTTCAATAGTCTTCCAAGGCCAAATAGTTTCTAAGCCATGAAATAGAATCAAACCTATGTTTTTGACTCTGAAATAAATATTCTTTACACTTGTAATAATGAAAACTCATATTTCTGCAATGTTTTCCTTGCAATAATTCTTCCAGTTCAGTAGGGCAGGTTATAGGATCCCTATTTTCACAAATGAGATTTAGAAAGGTTAAATCACTTGTCCATAGTGCCATAGATTTGTAACAGAGTTAGAATTATAATTCTGGTTCCCTGAATTTCAGCCCATTATTTCTTCTATTCCACATTTCTTCTCCCACATTATGGTGCCTGGTACCATACCAGTCATCAATAGAAACTTTGCACCCTCAGCAAACTAAGACCAGGTGAATACATAATTCAGCCTACCACCTTCACTGAAGTCTCCAAACCAGACAGTCTGAAGTTTTAATGATTTTTTTAAAAACACATTGCATTTCCAAAAACAGACTGGAACATTTTCTTTCTATTGCCAAGTATTTTTTTTAATCCCCATTGGACTAAGACCAAACTTGTAGAATTTCAGCTGAAAAGAATTTTTTTCATAAAGTTGTAGACATAAAGTACTCTTTCAAAAGGAATGAAAACAAAGTTTATAGTGGAAACCATGTTGAGGATCTAACAAGCAGTGGGTGCACAAACACATGGCAAGAGATGGGGACACAAAAAACAGATCTGAGATGTAGAAGAGCAATTTTTTAGATGGAATAGCATCATTTTGCTAATAGCTAAGGAGATATAATTGTTCACAGTTTACAAAGTACTTTTCTCACAGCAACCTTACAACTTTGGTGGTATGAGTATTCCTCTCCCCATTTTACAGATAAGGAAACCGAGGATAAGAGAAGTAGCACAACTTGCCTTGGGTTATTCAGATAGTAAAAATCCAAGTCAGGTCCAATTCAACTCAACACACATTGATTAAGCACCTACTATGTGTTAAGTATCATACTAGGTATGAGAGATACAGAGACTAAAATAAGAAACTGTATCCAATCTCAGGTGTGGAAGGGGGAGCCAAAGCATTAATGACTATGTAAATATAAATTATGAAGTAATTTCAAGAGAGGCATAGAATCAGGGTAGCACAATGGGAAAAACCCTGAGTTTAGAGTCAAAGGACTACTACTGTTCCCATCTTTTCTCTATTACTACCTGTGTGACCCTGAGAAGCCCCTTAACAACTCCACACCTCAGTTTCTTCCATTGTAGCATGAGGGCGTTGAACTGTATGACATCTAAGATTCCTTCAAGCTCTAAATCTGTGATACTGTGATCCTTCCAACTGGGTGGGGAGAGAGTGAGGATGATGTGGGAAAGAAGGAAAGATGAGAGCCCTTGAATAGGAGGTTGAACATGAGCAGTCTTAAAGGAAGCTAAGGACTTAGTAGAGAGATGTCTTCTGATTCTCAGTCCAGAATACTTCTCCATTCTCTTCCCGCCTCCCCTATTCTCTTTTAAAGAGGCTTTTCCAGTGTCCAATTACGGTCCCTGCATTGTATGATCAACTTGGACTTCAAATTGGGTTTTTGCCACACAAGGGGCATAACATTGCAACATAAATTGCAGCCAGATCCCTTATAGTTTCAAGAATTCCACATCTCCAAGTACAATCTTTGCACACGGCACAATTTGCTAGTTAGTAGGAATTCCATAAAACAGCTGGGCCATTTTTGTCTTAAACTAAGACCATTTATAAGGTATAGCTATTGGGCACTCAGCCAACTAATGATCAGCTCAAGGTAGACCCAAAGTATTGCTGTCAAACACTAACCCTGCCCCCACACAGCCTGTTGAATGTTCAGCCAGGAACCCCATTCTTCCCTGATGGGATTGTGCCTAAAGGGTTGTAAGCACATGGAACATTTCACTAGGAAATGAAGTTAAACAGTTATGACGGAAATATTGCTGAATAGGGAGTCAGGAGACCTGGTCTTGGCTCTGTCATTAATGAGCTACAGTCTTAAGCAAGTCACCTTACCACTCAGGGTCTGAGTTTTCTAAGTATAAAATGAAAGGTTTGGACTATATGGTCTCTCAACTGCTTTCCGCTCTATATAATTCAATTAATTTCAAATTGGCAAACATATATTCTGTGATTTCAAATCTGTAGACAATATGAAAGTTCCAGGAAATCGAAGAGAATAACAAAGGGCAGCTCCTGTCCCTTAGCAGTTTGCCTTCTTCTGAAGGAGCTATTGGTTTGCTACACTGGTTAACCCATGAGATTTCTTGTTTCTTTCCCAACTTAATAACCAATGCTGTTCATGCCAAGTTAGTCTTTTGAGGGCTCACTCCTGCTTGTATAGTGAGCTCACCCTTATTAATTCTGAGAAGTATTGAAAATTTCTAATTTCAATGTTCTCTGGGACATGGCCACTTTTTAATGTGGTCAAGTGGATAATATTCTTTGCTCATCATATGCTCTTTTCAGTTGTTCTGCTATTTCTCAGCTTAGTAAAGATTTCTCCCTTCTAGGTGTTATCATTTATTCCAACCTTCTGATTATAGGTAAAATCTCATTATCATCAAAGAAAGGGGAAAGGGGATGGAGAACAAGGAAGAGAAAGGAGAGAAAGAAAAGAGGAAAGAAAAAAGAAGAGAAGAATGAAGAAAAAAGGGGAGAGAGAAGAGAGAGAAAAAAGAGAGAGAGATGAAACAAAGGGATGTGGTTACCATGAAGAATTGGGTGAGAGAGGGTGTTGACATCTAAGACTCTTTGTGTAGGTTTGGACAAGCGCCCGGTACATAGAAGTGTGAAGGAAATGATTTCTCAAAATAAACACATCAATCACAAAGAGATAAAATAACTCTTTTAACTTTTTTATGTGAAAGAGGTTACAGATGAATGCGAACTTCTTCTCTGGATATATGTATTCTTTCTCTAATAGCATATATAATTCATTATCACACTTTATGTGAGAGGCAGCATCTTATAGTGGTTAGGAAGTAGGCCTTGGAGTCTAGAAGACCCGAGTTCAAATACTACTTCTACACATAAAACCTGGTTGACTGTGAGGAGATGACATTTAGCTTCTCTCAATACATTAGAGGACTCACTAAAGATACATTCCAGAAAAGCTGTCAAATCTGCTTCAGTGAAGGAAGTTTCCACACCTAGAGTATACTATCTATCTATATCTATATCTATATATAATTTATTATAACAATCCTGTGGGGAAAATACTAGATTCCTATTGACCCTATCTTACAGATGAGGAAACTGGGGTAAAGGGAAGTAAAAGAACTTGTCCACATTCATACAGCTAGTGATGTCAGAAGTGGGATTTGAGACCCACAGAGGATAAATAACACATAGGATAAAAGATTAAATGGTAGGAATCTAAAATTGATATATCTTCATCTTTATCACTCATTCATAATCCATAATAAAATGGCTAGTTCCAGCCTCACTGAGATGTTTGTATACTTAGAACCCAACTCATTCCCTTTTTTATAGTGTCAAGGTGGATCACAGGTAATAAATTTTATTAAGTAATTACTATGTGCCAGGCACTGTGCAAAACACTGGGGATTCAAAGAAGAAAAAACAATCCCTGTCCTCAAGGAGTTCACAGTCTACCAGAAGAGACAATATGTAAATAATTAGCTATATCCAGGAAGTGTACAGAGGAAATCAGAAGTAAAACTGACATCTACTTCCTTTAACAGGAACAGATTCTTTAACAGGGACTGAGTGGTTCTGAAACATGCTACTCTCCCCTCAAAGTCTTCTGAGAACAAATGATAGAATGAGTATATTATCTTTGACTTCATTGGCATAAGGAACTATCACTAAGCATCTTCTCTGCAACTTACAATCTTAGAGATTTGCTTATAGAAATTAAATGACTTTCTCAAGGTCATGCAACCAGGATGTGTCAAAGGCGAGATCTGAACCCAGATCTTCCTGATTTAAGGCCAACTCTCTCTCCATTATACCACTCTGACTCTTTGACATCTAATAAAATCACAGGACTAGAAAGGACCTCAGAAAACACAATACTAGGCAATATAATACTAAAAATAGAAGGGACTTTTCTTAGAATATTAGTCCTGAGAAAAGATAGAATATTAAAATAAAGAATTTTAGAGGAGAAGGGAATCTTGGAGATGGTTTAGACCAATGCATTTATTTTTATAGCTGTGAGAGGTTAAATAATTTTCTTCAAGTTGCATAAAAAAGAATGTAGTATCAAACCACCAAGGTCTTCTTCCACCAAGTCCAAAACTCATTCAACTACTTGTAAGAAAATCATTTCTTATATTGAGCTGAAATTGGTCTCCTTGTAAGTATCACTCTTGGATCCTAGTTCAACCCTCAAGAACCACAAAGAACAGAGTGACATCCCTTCGGAACTGTGATGACGGCTATGTAATCCCTCCTAAGCCTTTTCTTCTCTAGTCTAAACATCCTCCGTTCCTTTAGCACTTTGAATGACATGACCCTTAAGCAACCTGGAAAAGTTCCAGTTTGTCAGTTAAAATATGGAACTCAGACTTCCTCCCTCTCTCTTTCCTTCCTTTCTTTCCTTCCTTTTTTCCTTCCTTGTTTCCTTTCTTTTTACTTTCCTTCCTTCCCTCTATCCTCTTCTCTTTTGGTCTAGATTTGGAGTGCAAATCCAGCTTCAGACATTTACTTAGATGTAGAACTCTGGGGAAGTTATTCATCCTCTGTTTGCCTCAATGTTTCTAATTGTAAAATACAGATGTTAATAACACGCACCACGTGGAATTGTTGTGGGGATTAAATGATATATTTGTAAGAATAATAACCTAGTCCAATGCCTGGCACAGGGAAAGCACTGTATAAGTGGCTATTAACCTTCCTTATAGCGCTTTCATTCTGCTCTCCAAAATCCTTGCGCTAGTCTGAAGTTCCACTTGAACTACAGCTTAATTTTATTCTATTTTGTTTTTTTTTCTTTTTGGTGCCTACAGATGACTTCAGAATAGCATCCTAAAATTGCTTTGATTTACACTTCTTTGATTATTATCAGCTTGTAAAATCTTTTTGATAAATTTTGATAAATTTGATAAATAGTCTATTAAGGTCCCCTTTGGGGAATGTATATGATTGGTGTCATCCATGTTACCTGTTTATCAGAGATTGCAGATATTAGATGCTTATGTCTGATGATGATGATGACGATGATAGCTAATATTAATATAGAACCTATTATGTCCTCTACTAAGCATTTTACATTTGTTATTTCATTTGATCCTCACCACAACCCTGAAGGGAGGTACTATTATTACCCCCATTTTATAGATAAAGAAACTGAGGCAAACAGAAGATAAGTAACTGGCCCAGGGCCATGTAGCTACTAAGTGTCTGAGGCCATGTTTGAATTCAAGTTTATGATTCCATGTCTGGAACTCTATCCAAGATTAGGTGGTCTAGTTGTCACCTGATTTTTTTTAACTACGTCTGTCATTTCATTTGTATAAGGGGCGTCCACCAAGAAATTTCCTTTTCCAAAGCAGTCTGGCATCTTCTCTAAAACTTTATGCCTAAAAGAGTTGCCTTGGAGCATAGAGAGATCAGCCTACTAGCAGAGAGCAGGACTAAATGTAGGACTTCCTAATGCTAAGGCCATTGCATCAATAACTATTCTGGGCTACTCTCATCTGAAGTACTTTACGTGAATATTTTTCAGTCTAATTTTCTTTTCTTTTTATTTTAGATATAATTGCTTTTGGTTGTGCAAAATCATAGTACTATTAAAAACATAATTTATCATTTTGTCTCCAATAACTTCTATTTATAAAAATATTCCTTTTCAGGGGTAGCTGGATTGCTCAGTGGAATGAGAGTCAGTCCTAGAAATGGGAAGTCCTAGGTTCAAATCTGGCCTCAGACACTTCCAGCTGTGTGACCCTGGGCAAGTCACTTAACCCCCATTACCTAGCCCTTACTACTCTTCTGTATTGGAGCCAATCCAACACAAAAGGTAAGGGTTTAAAAAAAATTCCTTTTCTCCATAGTTGAAAACAATATATTATTCTATTTTCTTCCAGTGCTCTTTTTATATTTTAGAACACTCATATAGTTAGATAGCTTGGTTTTGTTTTGTTTGGGTAATTTTTGGTATGATGTATGGATCAAAACCCCTACCACTAGCCAGTTATTTTCCCTTCTAGATATTCAATCTTTTACTAAAAAAGTGATGATTCCATTCTATAATATTTTTCTTTTGTTAGTCTTTTTTATAGACACACTTATTAAATAACAATTATAGGCACAATTATGTGATCTATTTCTATATTCTTTTTTCTCTACTCATTGTTTTGGCTTGAAAAACATTCACTTAATGGCATTATTTTGAGGTTCGGCAGAGCTTCTCTCCTTTGCTGAATTTCTTTTTCATAACTCTTGCTATTCTTATCTTTCTCTTTTTTCTGTGAATTTTGTCTAATTAGTGAAAATAACTTCTTAGCGTGTTTAATTTGCATTGCAATGGATCTGTAAATTGGTCTAAGAAATATTAACATTTTTTATTATAACTGTTTCATCTATCCATAAAGAGGCAGGGAGATATTGAGAGATCCCACTATTTGTTCAATCTTTTTTTTTTAATTTCTTTAAAAATCACTTGGAAGTTATTTTTACATAAATATCTTATATGCCTTTGTAATGTGAAACCAAATTATTTTTTTCTTATTACAAAGGGTATTTCTTATACTGTCCATTTTTCTTGATTCTTGATGGGCAGATAGAAACAAAAATTATTTTTGTAGGTTTATCTTGCATCTTGCTATTTTGAAGAAGTCATTTATTATCTCCATTAATTTTTATATTGACTGACTTGGATTTTCTAGGTATCATATTGTGCCATCTGTAAATAGACATCCATTTGTTGCCTTTGCTTATTCCTTTAATTTCTTTTTCATACCTTATGGTTAGGATTTCTAAAAACTGCTAATTAAATAACACTTACAAGAGAGTACATTACCTACTAGAACTGTGTTCTTTTTCAAATTGAACAATTTCTAATGTTTCTCCATTGCATAGAATCTTGCAATATCGTGTAAATTCTTTTTAAGACAGTATTCAAAGGTCCTGCTGCTCTTTTTTAACATGTTTAACATAAATTTATATTTTAATAAAATCTTTCTTTTGTCTTGTATCCAAAGATATTGCCACCTTTGTTTTTTCTCTTGTTTACATAAATTGTTATTCTGCTCATTTTCCTGAGAGAAAACTATCTTTGTATTCCATTTGTCAATCCTAGTGGGTCATGACAGGTAAATCTCTTTGAGGTATTGATGTAATTCATTTGTCGGCCTATTAATTCATATTTTTACATTGCTATTCAGTAATTGTTATGGTCTGTAATTTTCTTTCTCAGTTTTATTAGAGTGGGGGGAGTTGAGGGAACAAGATCACATTTGCCTCATTAAAGGAGGAAGAATTATCAGCTCTTTACAAGTTTATGAAATAAGATTATAATATAATTCCATCTGAATCTGGCATCTATTTTTTTTACAGTGCAGGTCGTTAATAGCCTGTCTGATTTCACTTTCTAAGATGAGCTTATGTAGATTAGATGCTTCTTGTTTTATACTTCTATTTTTATGTTTTTGCCAATAGTCTTTTAGAGCCTCAAATTTATTGGAATAAAGCTGCACAATTTTATTATTATTTTTAAAATTTTTGTGACATCACCTTTCTAATTTGAGTGATTTGGCTATGCTCTAGGATTTTTATTATATTTGTTAATTATTTGCATTTTATAATACTTTGAAAAAATCTTTTGACTTTATAATTTTATTTTAATTTTCTTGTTTTTATGATTTCTCATTTTAGTAATTTTTTTTATTTTGTGAAATGATTATTTCTTCACAGCTTTGCTAGTTTTTTTTTCTTGATATGGCCATTTGGTACTAAAAATCTGCTTATGATTACTAATTTGACTAAATTCTAACATATATATACTAGCTACACTGTTTTTAACCTATGCTGATATTGCCTTTAATGTAATATGCTGTTATATTTATAAATTGCTATTTAAAATTTATCAGTATTTTGTTTCCACATAGACCTATATAGACCTATACTTTTAATTTATTGGATAACACAGATGAAAGAAAAATTTTTCTCATAACCATAAAGATATATGACCAAAAGCGTCCAGCACTAGATCCAGAGTGAAGAAGACAGGAGTTTAAATATAGTCTCACACATACTACCTATTTGAGCCTGAACAAGTTACTTAACTTCTATTTTCCTCTATTTCTTCATCTTCAAAATGGAGGCAAAAAAATAACACCTACGTCTCAAGACTATTATTAGAATAAATTAAATTGGTATCTATAAATAATTTTATAAATTTTAAAATGCTATCTATATGAAGCTATTTTATTGATATTCTTATTAATATTATTAGTCAACCTTTTAGAACTGATTGTTGATTTCAAATGTCTTATTCTGTTTGTGAAACACTGTTCTCATAAGATTCACTTTTACCTTATCAGCACAAATTGGCCTCATCCAATTCACCTAAAGTGCAATTATTTATAATTTTTTCTGGTATTACTCTTGTGGAACATCTTTCTTCAGTCTCAACAATAGTTTTGAACTCCCTTTGCCCTGGTATCACTTTTCCATTATGTAAATTTCTTAATGGAAACATCCCCTATGATCACCATTGACAGCACCTAGGCTTTCCAAGAGATAATATCCAAGAAATAGATCTGAGTGGCATGTTACGTGTTGAAGAAGAGCCATGACAAGTTCTTGAAATTTTGTCTTATAATTTTATTTTAAAAGCCACTTTGTAAAATGAAGTCCGAATGGGTATTTCAACTTCATTCATCGATTCTTGGCTCTACAAAATGTTCTCTTTTCATCACTTCCTTTATATGGAAATCCACAAGTCTTTCCTCTTTAACTATTGCCTTATTGATCCTTGATTTTTCTTTTAATTAAAAGATCTTTCCCTTTTTAATTCACTATTAAGGTTTTTTTAAGAAAAAATATGAACTGAAATATTTGACAGCGATAAGAACATTTTTTCAGAACTAACCAGTTATCTTACAAGTAAGTGATTGTTGTCTTACATTTTTAATGTCTAGAATTTGCATTTTTCTTTAATGCCAGTGTTAATATTATTTAATATTAAATAATTAATATTTGATACAAACAATATAATTTAGCATAACATTTAATATTGAAATTAATGTTTTAATATTGTTTAATATTAATACTAATTTTAATTAATAATTTAATTTATCTTGGTCATCATATTCATAAATATTACATAGTTAAATTGCATTCCCAGTATAAGACTTTAAAAAAAAAGGCTATCTTCAGATTACCCAGAGACATACTAGGAAGACTTTTCCCAATTAATGATTCTCAAGAGAAATTTTATATTTTAAATATGTACTGAAATTATACCACATTTGTATATATTTATTTGTTGTCTTCCCTATTAGACTGTGAGCTCCTGAGGGCAGGGAGCTATCTCTTACCTCTCTTTGTATTCCCAGCACTTAGCATTTTCACTGAAATTCTATTCTTTTAATCTAGAAATTTTAAATTCAGCTGAATTTTTTATTATGTTTAGGCTAGAAATAAGGTAATTTAGATTTTTTTGCAGTTGGGAAATGAGGATTAGAAATTACTTTAAGTGGAGAATTCACATGTTATTCTTTTACTTCATTATCATTACAATAAGAATAATCACATTCATCTTTTTCCTCCTAATTTCAAGTCTTTGGTGGTTCCAATACAGATATTTCTTTGTTTCATGGAATAGGTCTAAAAACTGATTGCAGCTCAAATATAAAATGTGTGTGTATAACAATGAAGATATACTTGGAAGTATTATTAATATAGATGTTAAGCAAAAATAATCTATTAAATAGTCTTTGTGTCGTGTCCAAATCAATCATTAAACATTTATTAAGTATCTTTAATGTGCATGAAACTGTGCTAAGTGATAGAATGAGAATAGAAAGTGAGGCAAGAGATAGCCCCTGCCCTCAAGGAGCTCATAGTTGAATGGAGATGGCAATTAAATATATATATATATACACAAAGTAGCTATAAACAAGATAAATAGGGAATAATTAAGAGAAGGAAAGCTCTAAAATTAAGATGGTTTGGGAAAGCTTCCAACAGAAGATGGAATTTTCATTGGGACTTAGAGGAAGCCTGAGACCTTAGTAGGTTAGTAGAGCTGAGAACAAAGCATTCCAAGCATGGGGGGGGGGGGGCGATGACCAGGGGGAAATGCCTATATTGGGAGTGAAAGATAGTGAACAGTTGAAGAAGATTTTTAGCCCGTTGTTCTCTACAATAATAGGAAAGGCAGGAGTCAGGGAAGGTTTAGGGAGAAAGAATGAGTTTTGTGTTGGACCTTTTGAGTTTAAGATATCTCCTGGACACCCAGTTTGGAATGTCGGAAAGGCAATTGGAGATAGTAGATTTCAGCAGAGCAAGAAAGGTAGATATGAGAATCATCAGCATAGAGATGGTAATTAAATGCATAGGGCCTGAAGAGATTAGTCATTGAGGTCATTTAGAGAGGGAAAAGAAGAGGACCCAGGACAAAGCCCTGAGGAGCTCCTTTGGATAGAGGGCAAAATCTGAAAGAGGATCTAGCCATCAACTAGGTAGGGAAGAAAACCAGGAGAGAGTGTTATCCCAAAAATCTAAAAAGAGAATCTCAAAGATGAGAGGATGATCAATAGTATTAAAGGCTACAGAGAGGCCAAAGAGAATGAGGTTTGAGAAAAAGCCATTGCATTTGGCAACTAAGAGATCCAGGGAGCAGTTTCAGTGGAATGATAAAGTCAGAAGCCAGATAATAAAGGGTTAAGAAGAAAGGGAGGGGAGAGAAAGTGGAGGCATCTATAGTATACTGCCTTTTGAAGGAATTTAGTTGTAACAGAAGGCATCTATGTGGGTATGATAGCAGTGACAGAAGGCTCAATTAAGAGTTGGTTTGTTTGTTTTTTTTTCCCCAGAATACAGAAGACATGGGCATGTTTGTAGGTAGTAGGGAAAGAGCCAGTTCAGAGGGAAAGACTGAAAATAAGTGATAGAATTGGGATCACAGAAGGAGCAATTTTTTGGAAGAAACAAGATGGAATAGGATCACAGGAACAAGTAGAAGGATTATGTTAGTAAAGAGTAAGGACACTTCATCATGTGAGACTGGGGTGAAGGAGGAAATAGTAGCAGAAAGCTCCTGGGTGACAGGAGATGAGAAAAAGATAAAAAGAGGGAGCACATGGCAAATGATTTCAATTTTTTTTCTATAAAATATGAGGCAAAATACTCAACTGAGAGATTGGGGTAAGGGAAAGTCAAATCATAGGAAATAGAAATGGTATGTCAACTACTCAGTGCTGTTATTCAGTTGTTTTCAGTTATGTCTCTTGGAGATCCCATTTGGGTTTTTCTTGGTAGAGATACTAAAGCAGTTTGCCATTTCCTTATTTAGTTCATTTTGCAGCCCAGGAACTGAAGCAAAAAAGGTTAAGTGGTTTGCAAGGAAGCTTCTGAAACTGAAGGAGAACTCAGGAAAATTAGGCTTCCTGAATCCTTACTCTCCCAGCTACTCAGAAGTGTTGTATAAGTGATATAGCATTAGTGAGAGGACTAAGCCTTATCCTGATCACCTGTTCTACACCCCAAATAGTGTATACATTGTCTTGATTAGAAAAATAAAGTTTTGCCTCTGAAATTGGAAAATTAGCACATTGCATTCATAAGAATTATTTAAATGATTATCACTTAATACTCAGAATGTAAGTAATGCACACCAATACCTACAAAGGATAAATCATTTGAGAAAAAGGATTAGAAACAATGTCTTTATGAAAAAGATGCCTGACAAAACAAATGACAGAAAAATCTTCTACCTATTGAATGTTTCCCTGAAATACTGACCATGTGTGAAAGTGTCTCAGCCTGCCCTTTCCACAAGCTGGAACTTCACAAAGTAGGCAAGAACAAGCCAAGTAAATAACTTCTCACTAACCCCACTCCCATTTTCTCATCCCACTTCAACCAAACCACAATTTATTGCTGCTTCATATTGCATACATTATTTCAAAATCCATCTGTTAATCAATAATGATGTATGACAGAATTCTTTATTCAGAATCAAAAAGTACATAAAATACATCAAAAAATTTACAGATAATGCAATCCATATGGAACCATGTAATTATTTGCTATTAGTTTAACTGAGTTTCAGTATATAAATCTAGCACATTTAATTTCTAATTTTCTATATTTGCCCGTGTCCTTCTTTGTGGCCCACCATGCAATCATTTTTTTTCCTTCCTTCATAAACCTGGGAGAAAAAAGTTATATTAATAGTGGGTTCCCTTTAAATTTTCCCCAGGTATGTATTAGAGATATAATGTATATACCCTATAATATAACAATAATTATATTAGATATAATAAATTATCTAACACAAGTATAATTATGTTTATATATGTATTATATAATGCATTCTATCACATACATATGAGAAATATCATAAACAAATTTAGTTATTTGTTTAGCTGGATAATTTCATACTGGTCTTTTTCTGTATTTATCTTAAACATTTATAATATTAATAAAGTTAAATATTTAATATAGTTTAAAATATGCTAGTTTTTCCTGGTCTCGCAAGTTTTTCCTTATAAATTTTCCTGTCCAGAAATGGGAGCTGGGGGTGGGGAATATTGCCTATATATTTGAAAAATATACTCTGTGTATAGAACTTTCAGCATAATATAAGTTCCAAAATATTTATCTCCTCTAATACATTCTGGTTTGAATTCAACTTTTTCTGACATCATTAATCTTCCTCCTGCTTTTCATAATTTGGCAGGAGCAGGTAGAATTGATGTTATCTTTTCACTTTAAAACTATTTCTTTGCAATTAAATTTTTCATATAAACAGCACATCATTGTATTTATCTTAGAGTCTGTGGTTCTTTTTTTTATTTTATTGGAGAGTTTAGTACAGTTGTATTTAGTATTACAACAGATGTTTGTCTTTTCACCAGTGAGTCTCTCTCTGAAGAGAATACAAGATGTCCTAGCTTCCCCCTTGGTATCATTTTGATTTGATTAATGTAGGAAGTCCCTACTACCAACATAGTTTAGTAAATATTCTGCAAGTTTATAGAGTTAGAAAGTTGTCTGGATCATTAAGAGATTAAATAACTTTTCCAGGGCAACAAAGATTAACTTGCTGAGGCTGGGGATAAGTTTCAGGAGGTCTTGAAACTTGGATGGGAAAAGAATTACAACTTTATTTCCACAAAACTCTAAATTAAATTTTGTATTTCCTTCATTCATTTAAAAATATTATTCTGAGGTGTTCATAGACCTTCCTAGACTGACAAAGAAAATTATGATACAAAAAAAGTTAAGGACCCCCTGACAGTGTATGCCAGAGATGAGACTTGAACCTATTGCATGCTGCATGCCAGGAGCCTACCCACAGAAGAGGAAGCACTCCCATTGGGCTGCTTGTCAGAAGGACAGGTAAAATGAAAAAAAATGTCCTCAGTAGGGTGGAGAGGGGGAAGAGAGCAGCTCCCCTAAGTCTCTCTGCCTTTGTAGTAATGAACTCTGGTGGGCAGTGGTTTGCATGCTCACAGAGATAGCTGTTTGCCCTTTTTGACACATAGGTTCACCATCACAGTTCTAGGGCATAACACTCTTTGAATATGCTTCCTCTTTCAGGTGACTCTTTTTCTTCAAAAAGTATATTAATATATTGTCTCTCCATGACAACTTTCTGCCAAAAATTGAACTCATGGCCTGTAGCTCAAAACCTCTACTATTTTTAGCTTTTAATAAATTCCTATAGCATGTCATTCTCCAATTACACCATTCCTTAAAAATCATGGATAGTGGTCAATAATTACAACAAAAGATTTGTTCTGTCCTCTAGGATGCCATTCATTTAAGCCTGATAATGAGATAGATAGATAGATATAGATAGATGGATGGATGGATAGATGGATGGATAGATTGGATGGATGGATAGAAAAATAGTGTTAATATAAAAATGTGGGACTAGGCTAGAGGTTTTGATGGTTTATTAATAGAAAGAATAAGGTGAGAGATGAGAATGAGAAAAGATAGATCACTCTTGAGAAATTATTAATATATATTCTCCATTTAGCTGGCCTAAAATGTTTTTTATTCAGTAGTATGGGTCACACTCAAATAGATAGATAAATAGATCAGCATTTATTTAAGTGCTTATAACCTGTCTAGTACCATGTGAAATTCTGTGATACATTCACATGTAAGCCAGATAGTCTTTGTCCTCAAGGAACTTAAACTCTAATAAAGGGATACAACAAATGAAGGGGAAATGAAAAAGAAAAGAAGTGGGGAGGTTGGAGGGTGAGGAAATGATCACAGGATCATAGATTTAACATTGAAAGGAAACTTAGAAATTATCTAGTTCAAGCCCCATCATTTTACAATGAGGAAACTGAATCCCATAGAACTTAAGTAAATTGTACAGTGTAGCCCAGGTACTACATGACAATCATGATTTGAATATGTTTTGTGACCCCAAATTTAGTGTTTTTCCTAATGTACCATAGTGACTTCCCAAAATAAATTTCAAGTTTTTGATCCTCAATGACTTAAAGAATGACACTATTCATGGAGATTTATGCTATTCTTTTTTTTTTCTCTCTCTCTTTCCAAGTCCAGGTCTTTCCATCTCACTCACCAAAAATCAATATTGCCAAAATTCCTGAGTCTAATCCCATGGAAACTTTGGTTAATCTTTACATTATTTTAGGCTGGTTTTCTCTTCCCTAGCAAGTTGGTGACTCCTCCATTTCTATGGTCTCATCAAATCAATTCTAAACTTTGTGCAGGTACCTGATTTTGGCTTAGGCTCCTGGGCACCCAGATCTGCCATCCCTAACCTTCAGCACCATCTATCCAGGCTATGTCACTCTTTACATTTAACCTTGGTTATACCCAGCTCCTATTACTCATAATTTCCATGCCTTGTACAGTTCCCCAGAGCCCATCATACTATCTGTAGGCACTTAATCAATGTAGATTGCTTCTTTTGATCTAAGCTCATTGGACAACTTGCTATATGTAACCACACTGATTCTGCTGAATGCTTCCCCTTTCCTTTCCACTAGGTTATGTGTGATGATACCATCATCACTTCATTCTTGAGCGCCTCTCACCACTTGATCCTTCTTTTGTCTTAATGTTGCTAACTATGAGTCTCTATCCAGCTTTCCTCTGATCTTTTTGAAATCTTGTCTCAAAACATCCATGATGTCTGGTAATGCCCTTCCTGAATTTCCTTACCTTTCCCATGCCTAGTCAAGCTAAAAAGTTTAATGAAAGCATAATAGCTAAGACTGTCTCTCTGCCAAGACCTAGGGGATGATGGCTGGGGGAGAATTGTAGGGTGGATCTTTTGCAAGTAAGTCTTGATTAAAGGGATGGAAAACAGCACTGATGGAAAACAGCTGTGGATGGAAGCAGCCCACAGGTGTGTTTTGGGTTGCATTTTTTTCCCCTGGAGCCTCATATCATCAGAAGGTTTTGTTTTGATCCTGTACTCCTTGTATAAGGCTTATCAACACAGTGCAGAAAGCTCATCAAGCTAGCTTGTTCTGAGCTATGTCCCAAGACAATGACTTTTGCAAGTATTCATGCAAATTTCCTAACCTTGATGCCCAGTCAAAAGTTGTTCACTGACTCTGTTTGAACTCCACAGTACAGGTAATTGCATTAATGAGAAATGGCATTCCCATAGCATTTTGTGATTTAAAAAGTGCTTTTCTCCACTTTCAATTCCAATAAGAATGCAAGTAGTACTATCCGTACTTTTATAGATGAAAAAACCTAGAGTTTGAGACAATTAAAATCACTTGCCCATTGTCACACAGATAATAAGTAATGGAATCAGAGCCCAAACTGATGTCTTCTAAATCTAAGACTTTCTACTCTGTAATGTTGCTTGTAAGATGTGTGTGTGTGTGTGCGTGTGTGCGTGTGTGCTCAGCTTACTGCTCTATGGTGTACTAGCTACTCAGCTATCAGAAATCAGACTCCAGAATGTGTTTGAGTGTCTAGAAAACTCCAACAGTATACTCTCTGCCACTAAGACCCCGTTAGCCTTCTGCCTCTTTTCTCCACATTGTCCTGCACTTTGCTGTCTGATATGTTGGGTTTTTTTTTTCCAGGTTACCTTTTTTTTGTATCAGACTGGTGATTTCATTGATATAGGGAACTCCCAATAAAAAAATCATCCAGCAATCAGATCAGAGGCCACTCTTCAAATTCTATTTCTAGACAGTTCCCTGGGAGGCATTGGGTTAAGTACTTGGCCATGGTTATACCACCACTATCTACCAGAGATAGGACTTTAAGCTAGATTGCAATTTTATTATTTTAGCTTACAGGGTACCTTAGAAACTTTCTCAGGGGTCAACACCTTTATTTTACAAGGAGAACACTGATGCTCAAGCCACTTAAGTGAATAATTTAAATTAGCTTAATTCACTTAAATTAATTTGATTAATTTAAGGTCACCAAGCTGAAAAGTACCTAAGACAGAATTTGTGCTCAAGTCTTCCTGACTTCAGGACCATTACTCTGTCCATTAGGCCACCTTGCTGCCTAAATGAGTTGCCTTGCCCATTGTGCAACCATGACTTCCATTACTATGTATTGACCTGACCTGTTTATCCAAAACTCTAACAGTTGTTTCCTCTTCTCTTGGTCCCTTGATCAATCAATCTCCTAATTCTGCATGTCTGGTTCCATTACCCCAGTTGTTCACCTCCTTATTAAATATCCTGTTTGCAAAGTACTTTCCTCATGACATCTAGTGAAAGAGCATCATGATAGGTAATGCTAGTGTTATGATTATTACTATTTCATAGAAAATAATAATGAAATGAAATGGAGTAAAATGACTTGTCCAATGTCACATAAATAATAAACCAGCATGAATGGTATCTGACTGCAAGCCCGGAGCTTTTTTCTATATACAAACTGGCTTAAGTTAAGTAACTTGCCCAGGGTCAATCACACTGCCAGTATCCATCAGAGAGAGGACTTGTCTCCTCTCCTGTCAAGATGCCCTTCATGGGACTCTGGCAAACTAGATGGGACATCTTATATGATTCTTCAAGCTTTTCCATTTATATTTTATAGTATTATGTTACATTGGCATTTACAGGTCACATAATAGTTTTTTGTTACTAGTGATTAGAAATGTGGACTCAGAGTCATATAAGCTAACTTTCTAGCTTTATTCAATATTATTCCCCTCAATATACTCTATATTCCAGCTAAAATGACCTACTTAATTGTTCCTCTAACTCAGTGCCCAACCTCCCACTTCTGTGCCTTTTCTTTAAAAAAACAAACAAACAAACAAACAACTCTTGCCTTCTATGTTAAAATCCACATTAAGTATTGGTTCCAAGGCAGAAAAAGAATAAAGGGTCGGCAATGGGGGCTAAGTGACTTGCCCAGGGTCTCACACCTAGGAAGCAAGTGAAGCCAGATTTGAAATGAGGACTTTCCATCTCTAGTCCTGGCTCTCAATACTCTGAGCCATCTAGCTGTTCCCTCTGCATTTTCACAAGCCATCTTCCATACCAGGACTGCATTCTTCTTCACCTTCACATAGTCTATTACTGATCTTTCTTTAAATCCCAGCTCATTTTGAGTGTGATTGATTGATTGGAATGAAATACTACCTGTTCTGGGAAGCCTTTGTAGAATTCAAAGTTATAGGAAGTCAGAGAAGGAAAGGAGCAAAGAGACAAACAAGTAAGTGCTTTACTGAGTACCAGGCACTGTGCTTAGCCCTTTACAAATATTATCACTTAATAAATAAGTCCAATATCTTATTTCAAGAGGTGAGAAAATTGATGGCAGGGAGACTGTGACTTGACCAAGGTAGCAAAGGTGGTATATAGCACAGACTGTTGTGAACCCAGAACCTCTGTCCCTAAACCTGTGCTCTTTCCAGTATTCCTCTTTGCTTCCCTCAAAATGGAGTCCCAATGTCTACCGTGCCCCAGGAACCTCTTAAAAAGAACACATATTAATGTTATCATAATTAACACTTAATACCCTGGATCTACTTAACAAAATCTTTTAAACTTCATAGCCTTTCAGTGCATTGCTTCTGGAATTAGAGATTAACTTCTCTGGGGAAATAATGATAATAACAATTTACATTTATGGAATGCTTTCTTGATAGCAACCCTGGGATGGAAATACTGCAAATATTATCATCCCCATTTAAATATAATTTGCATTTCCATAGCCCTATCAAGTTTACAAAGTTATTTCACAACAATCCTGGAAAGTTGGCAGTTTCATTATCTGCCCCCACTTTACAGATGAACAAACTTTACAGATGATCAAAGAGGTTAAATGACTTGCCCAGGGTCCTTCACTCTCTCCCCTATGGTGCACATTGCTTCTTAAGCAACAGAGCAATATCTGAGGACACTATAGCGCAAAACACTAAAACCAATCACTCTTGCCTACCTCTATAAAAAAGAAAAGTTTGGCTCTATGATCTCTAACAGCTTCAATTTCTGATCATGGAATAGATCCATTTTAAAGGCCACACAGCCATGAGAGCTCTCCTCTATGGGTAGGGGAGAGTCAAACCCAGGTTTCTGTTAGCAGGATGTCAGTGACTTGTCGCTTCTGGATCACCTCCTTGGCATGGACTGGGAGGTTACTCCAGGCTGACTTCTTCCAGGAAGTTTTCCCTCATTTGCATGGGTTTCCAGTAAACTTCAGACAAGCACCTGGAGGACATGATATCGCTCATAGACATCTCCCTGCCCTCCTAATTAACCTGCTGAACATCAGCAACAACGATGGCTCCTCCATTCCAATCCCACTGCTCATCTCCACCCTCAGTAGGAGTTGCCTTCGTGAGGCTCTAATAAACACAGACAATGTAGCCAGTAAAACCTCAAGCTCACAGGCACAAAGGAGTGAACCAGCAAAGCAGACACCGACAGAGCTCACAAAGCTTTGACATCCCCTCTTCCCCAAGTCTATACTTGCAGAACCTACTATGGAGCTCTGCTGCTGTTCTAGGAGGAAGAAAAAGTCTAATTCCACTGCGATTCCTGATCTCAGGTTAGCAATGCTCTACACCAGCAACTCCATTTTTAAAGTGGTTGTTCCCAGCAAAAGGCAGCACAGAGAAAGGGGGGTACAATGCTAGCCTTGATTGTCTGAAAGATCTGAGTGCAAATCCTGTCTTTGACATATAGTCACATGTAGGAAGTCATTTAAACTCCCAGCCTTCCATGCAACTTTCTAAGACTCTAAGATATACAAGGACTTCAGATCTGAATTGAAGGAGGAATTTTCCTCACTGAAGAAATCACATTTCTGGTCTACACCCTCCAAAAAAGAAATATTAACAAATGGCCAAATTTAAAGTGGAATTGTAATACAAAATTCAATTTAATGTGATTTCTAGTCTTATAGCATATGATTTATAAGATAAAGTCAATTTTTAATTTTCTACAGTGAACTTTTTTACTTTTCAATTAAGAGAGTCTTAGAATCTTACAAGGGGAATTAAATAGCATAGAGGACAGAGCACCAAGCCTAAAGCTAGGAAAACTCATTTTCCTGTGTAAATCTCTGTGTGATCCTAGTCAAGTCATTTAACCCTGTTTGCTTCAGTTTCTTCATCTGTAAAGCTAGAAAAGGAAATGGCAAACCATGTCAGTATTTTGGCCAAGAAAACCCCAAATGGGGTCACAAACAGTCAGAAATGGCTGAAATGACCAAACAAAAAAATCTTAGAGATGTATTCAACAACCATTTAAAAATATCAGCAATTATCCAGCCCAACCCCTACCTAAAGTATAAATCTCTTCTATAACATTCTTGCCAACTGGTCATCTAGCTTCTACTTGAATACCTCTAGGGATGCAGAAAATTATTACCTTGCAAAGTAAATTACTACAAGCTCACAAGGCTTAGATTACATTATATCGTATTAATATGTGCCAATTTATAAGGCACCTCATTCCATTATTAGAGCTCTCTTTCTCTCTTCTCTCTCTCTCTCTCTCTCTCTCTCTCTCTCTCAAATTTCATCTTTGCATTGAGCCAAAATCTGTCTCCATGAAGCTCCATCTAATTGCTCCTGTTCTACTCTCTGGGGCCAAGCAGAACAAGTCTAATCACTTAATAATGGCTTACACTGCTAGAGTACTTGCAAAGTACATTCACCACTATTATCTCATTTCATCCATATTCATCTCCAATCCTCACTCAGTTAGGCACCAGGCTGCTGACAGAATCAGAAGAGGGTGAAAGCTGGGCACAGAGTCTTGCACATGGGTGTACTGGTGTTTCTGATTTCATTTCCAATGCAAACATGAGGGATTTGGAGAGGTGATTTGAGTTGTGGATCCTTCAGTTCTCTAGATGTCCTCAAAATGAGAAGGGGATGCCTTGAAAAGAATTCTTTGTCACTAGAGGTCTCACAACAATACTGGATGGTCAGTAGATGAGGATATTATAAGAGGAGATTCCTGCTCAGGTACCAAGCAATCTAATGACACCACGTGAAACAGAGAACCCCTAGAAGTATGCGTGGCTGGGGAGAGGAATGGCCACTACCCAAAGGAATCCTGAACTTGGTGTCTGCATCTGTTTTACTTCATCCCTGCGAGATTGAAAATGGGTACTCACAAGCCAGTGTTACAAGTGCTTACAAAGAATGGGAGTGCACAAGCTTTTTTTATCTTAGTCCCTGATGCAAATATGTTCCCTCCTCTTGTTCACCATTGGCTGGTACCTTGAGAATTACAAGCTTATCCTGAAAGGTAACCAATCAGAACACGTGATTTTGGAACCCTATTATCCTAATTATTCAAGCCAGTTTTAACCAATCAAAATAAGGACTGCTTTAGTACTCTCCATCCACCTATCCTATAGCCTTTTGGGGGGTTGCCTATCAGTTACTATCTAGTTAGCCTACGCTGCTGATGGTTTCACGCTCAAACTTAGGGGATAGGGCCTGATTTCCTTGAACTTTGGCTCCATTTTGCATTTTTGTGAGAGGAGTCCACCATTTTAGAGGTTCTTCCCCATCACAGATGGGCACATATGGTAGAAGAATCAGCAGCCATAATTCCTGCATCTCTTTCACTCTATTCCATGCAGATCATCAAGGGCATTTATTTTTGTGTGAGGTGTTCCTTTCCAGATGTTAGCCTGCCCAAATTTCTCCAGTGATTGCCTATTATGATCACTGAACCTCATTGACTTTATTTTCAAATAAATGTTCAGTTTTTATTAAGATGGCTTATTTTTGCATTTAATAAGATCCTAATTAATGTATGCCATGAATTATAATAGGCAATGGAGATATGAAGACAAAAATGTTTTAATCCCTACTTTTGTAAGGAGCTTAGATTTCAGAATATGTTCTTCCTCCTTTCATTACTAAGTGAGCCATTCCTTATTTTAAAAAATAGAAAAGTATAGGTCAGTAAAACTAACCAATGCACTGGGGGCAGCTAGGTGGCTCAGTGGATGGAGAGCCAGGTTTAGAGCTGGGAAGTTCTGGTCTCAAATATGACCTGAGACACTTCCTAGCTGTGTGACCCAGGGTAAGTCACTTAACCCCCATTGCCTAGCCTTTACCACTCTTTTCCCTAGGAACTATTACACAGTATTGTGGAAGGAAAGGGTTTAAAAAAAAAATAACCAAAGCATTCATCAAATTCTATGATAAATGCAATGTTCTAAACCCATAGTGTCCCCATCCACCCATTTCCCTCCTCAAAAAAGAAGAGGTGAATAGGAGGTGGTGGAGGAGTTAAGTTAATGTCCAATACTTCAAGTATTATTTTTTTTTAAACCCTTACCTTCCATCTTGGAGTCAATACTGTGTATTGGCTCCAAGGCAGAAGAGTGGTAAGGGCTAGGCAATGGGAGTTAAGTGACTTGTGTAGGGTCACACAGCTAGAAAGAGTCTGAGGTCAGCTTTGAACCTAGGACCTCCAAGTCTCTAGGCCTGACTCTCAATCCACTGAGCCACCCAGCTGCCCCCTTCAAGTATTATTTTTATAAAGATGATTATCTGACAAAATAGAACGAAGACCAAAACTTTGGACTAAGTTTTTCTACCTGCTCAAAATGCCCGCTCTGCCAAAGCTGCAAAGGGAAGGGAAAAAGGGGTACGAGATGGACCTCCACCAAATTTATCTTCTGTCTACATCAGGACATAAGCACAGGAAGAGAGTAGGGTGCTGGGGATGGTAGTTTTGCTGGGGATCATAGTTTTTAGGGTAACAAATTCACATTACACAGTGGATTTACAATGGATACACAGAAAAAAATTTGGTCATTATAATGATCCAATGTTAAGTTTTGCCTTTGTTTTTGTTGCTATAAAATTGTCATTGTGATTAAAGCATATTAACTTTCTAAGTGGGCTCCCCTGGTAGAATGTAAGCCCTTTAAGGACAAGGACTGCTTTATTGTTTGTCTTTATATGTATATGGCCTTTCAGAGTTTCTGCTACATATACGGCCCTCAGTAAATACTTGGTGGATTTGTTAATTGACATATTGGAGAAACTTTTCATATTCTTTTAAGGTCTGTTATAGAGTTGGGGAGAGGGGATTTTTTTTTTCCTATCAGTACCAATCTCCTTCCCATAGAAAGATCAATGGCAGTATAAAAGCCCAAGTATGTAAAAAACCAATATTCTTTGCACATAGAAATTTTTGTAAATTCTTATGTGGGTTGGACAAGCTGAATCCTGCTTGATAAAAACACAATTTTATCTATTTAAATTTACTTATTTAATTTAAAATTGTTTGATAGTGACTATTAAGTGCATGTATTTGAGGGGGAAATCCTAGCTTATTTTATTCATACAATAAAAATAGAATTCTTCATAGTAACCGTATAAATCTGAAATACATAATTATTTCTTTTTTTTTTTTAATATATTTTATTTGGTCATTTCCAAGCATTATTCGTTAAAGACATAGATCATTTTCTTTTCCTCCCCCCCCCCACCCCCCATAGCCGACGCGTAAGTCCACTGGGCATTAGATGTTTTCTTGATTTGAACCCATTGCTTTGTTGATAGTATTTGCATTAGAGTGTTCATTTAGAGTCTATCCTCTGTCATGTCCCCTCAACCTCTGTATTCAGGCAGTTGCTTTTTCTCGGTGTTTCCACTCCCATAGTTTATCCTTTGCTTATGAATGGTGTTTTTTTCTCCTGGGTCCCTGCAAGTTGTTCAGGGACATTACACCACCACTAATGGAGAAGTCCATTACGTTCGATGATACCACAGTGTGTTTGTCTCTGTGTACAATGTTCTCCTGGTTCTGCTCCTCTCGCTCTGCATCACTTCCTGGAGGTTGTTCCAGTCTCCATGGAACTTCTCCACTTTATTATTCCTTTTAGCACAATAGTACTCCATCACCAACATATACCACAGTTTGTTCAGCCATTCCCCAATTGATGGGCATCCCCTCATTTTCCAGTTTTGGGCCACCACAAAGAGCGCAGCTATGAATATTTTTGTACAAGTCTTTTTGTCCATTATCTCTTTGGGGTACAGACCCAGCAGTGCTATGGCTGGGTCAAAGGGTAGATATTCTTTTGTTGCCCTTTGGACATAGTTCCAAATTGCCCTCCAGAATGGTTGGATCAGTTCACAGCTCCACCAGCAATGAATTAATGTCCCTATTTTGCCACATCCCCTCCAGCATTCATTACTTTCCTTTGCTGTTATGTTAGCCAATCTGCTAGGTGTGAGGTGATACCTCAGAGTTGTTTTGATTTGCATCTCTCTGATTATAAGAGATGTAGAGCACTTCTTCATGTGCTTGTTAATAGTTTTGATTTCTTTATCTGAGAACTGCCTATCCATGTCCCTTGCCCATTTATCAATTGGAGAATGGCTTGATTTTTTGTACAATTGATTTAGCTCATTATAAATATGAGTAATTAAACCTTTGTCAGAGGTTTCTATGAAGATTTTTTCCCAATTTGTTGTTTCCCTTCTGATTTTAGTTATATTGGTTTTGTTTGTACAAAAGCTTTTTAGTTTGATGTAGTCAAAATTATTTATTTTACATTTTGTGATTCTTTCTATATCTTGCTTGGTTTTAAAGCCTTTCCCCTCCCAAAGGTCTGACATGTATACTATTCTGTGTTTACCCAATTTACTTATGGTTTCCTTCTTTATGTTTAAGTCACTCACCCATTTTGAATTTATCTTGGTGTAGGGTGTGAGGTGTTGATCTATTCCTAGTCTCTCCCACACTGTCTTCCAATTTTCCCAGCAGTTTTTATCGAATAGTGGATTTTTGTCCCAAAAGCTGGGATCTTTGGGTTTATCGTATACTGTCTTGCTGAGGTCGCTTTCCCCCAGTCTATTCCACTGATCTTCCTTTCTGTTTCTTAGCCAGTACCAAATTGTTTTGATGACTGCTGCTTTGTAATATAGTTTTAGGTCAGGGACTGCAAGGCCCCCATCATATGTGTTTTTTTTCATTATTTCCCTGGATATCCTTGATCTTTTGTTCTTCCAAATGAACTTTGTTATGGTTTTTTCTAAATCAGTGAAGAAGTATTTTGGTAGTTCAATGGGTATGGCACTAAATAGATAAATAAGTTTGGGTAGGATGGTCATTTTTATTATATTGGCTCGTCCTATCCATGAGCAGTTAATGTTTTTCCATTTGTTCAAGTCTAGTTTTAGTTGTGTGGCGAGTGTTTTGTAGTTGTGTTCATATAGTTCCTGTGTTTGTCTTGGGAGGTAGATTCCTAGGTATTTTATTTTGTCTAAGGTGATTTTGAATGGGATTTCTCTTTCTAGTTCTTGCTGCTGAGCTGTGTTGGAGATATATAGAAAAGCTGATGATTTATGTGGGTTTATTTTGTATCCTGCAACTTTGCTAAAGTTGTTGATTATTTCAATTAGCTTTTTGGTTGAATCTCTAGGATTCTTTAAGTAGACCATCATGTCATCCGCAAAGAGTGATAACTTGGTCTCCTCCTTGCCTATTTTGATGCCTTCAATTCCTTTATCTTCTCTAATTGCTACTGCTAGTGTTTCTAGTACAATGTCAAATAGTAGAGGTGATAATGGGCATCCTTGTTTCACTCCTGATCTTATTGGGAATGCATCTAGTTTATCCCCATTGCAGATGATATTAGCTGTTGGTTTTAGATATATACTGTTTATTATTTTTAGGAATGACCCTTCTATTCCTATGCTTTCTAGTGTTTTTAATAGGAATGGGTGTTGTATTTTATCAAAGGCTTTTTCTGCATCTATTGAAATAATCATGTGATTCTTGCTAGTTTGCTTGTTGATGTGGTCAATTATGTGGATGGTTTTCCTAATGTTGAACCAGCCCTGCATCCCTGGTATGAATCCTACTTGATCATGGTGAATGATCCTTCTGATCACTTGCTGGAGTCTTTTTGCTAGTATCCTATTTAAGATTTTTGCATCTATATTCATTAGGGAGATTGGCCTATAGTTTTCT
Organism: Monodelphis domestica; assembly: GCF_027887165.1. Classification (NCBI taxonomy): domain Eukaryota; kingdom Metazoa; phylum Chordata; class Mammalia; order Didelphimorphia; family Didelphidae; genus Monodelphis; species Monodelphis domestica. The sequence goes on along the minus strand of NC_077229.1, from coordinate 132,638,583 downwards.
TTCTCTGTTTTTGACCTGCCTGGTTTTGGAATCAGTACCATGTTTGTGTCGTAAAAGGAGTTTGGTAGAACTCCCTCTTTGCTTATTATGTCAAATAGTTTGTATAGTATTGGGATTAACTGTTCTCTGAATGTTTGATAGAATTCACAGGTGAATCCATCAGGCCCTGGGGACTTTTTCTTAGGAAGTTCTTTGATGGCTTGTTGGATTTCAATTTCTGATATGGGATTATTTAGGAATTCTATTTCCTCTTCTGTTAGTCTAGGCAGTTTGTATTTTTGTATATATTCATCCATTTCTCCTAAATTGGTGTATTTATTGCCATATAATTGGGCAAAGTAATTTCTAATGATTGCCTTAATTTCCTCCTCATTGGAGGTGCTGTCCCCCTTTTCATCTTTAATGCTGTGAATTTGCTTTTCTTCCTTCCTTTTTTTAACTAGATTGACCAGTACCTTGTCTATTTTGTTTGTTTTTTCAAAGTACCAGCTTCTTGTCTCATTTATTAAATCAATAGTTCTATCACTTTCGATTTTATTAATTTCTCCCTTAATTTTTAGGATTTCTAATTTGGTTTTCTGCTGGGGGTTTTTAATTTGATCGCTTTCCAGTTTTTTCATTTGCATTTCCAATTGATTGATCTCTGCTCTCCCTTGTTTGTTAATATAAGCATTCAGGGATATGAATTTACCTCTGATTACCGCTTTGGCTGCATCCCAAAAGGTTTGGAAGGATGTTTCGCCATTGTCATTTTCCTCGATGAAATTATTAATTGTTTCTATGATTTCTTCTTTAACTAAACGGTTTTGGAGTATCATATTGTTTAATTTCCAATTGGTTTTAGATTTGGTTTTCCATGTACCATTACTAATCATTATTTTTATTGCCTTGTGATCTGAGAAGGCTGCATTCATTATTTCTGCTTTTCTGCATTTGTGTGCTATGTTTCTGTGACCTAATGTATGGTCAATTTTTGTGAATGTGCCATGTGGTGCTGAGAAGAAGGTGTATTCCTTTTTATCCTTATTTATTTTTCTCCATATGTCTATTAATTCTAATTTTTCTAAGATTTCATTCACTTCTTTTACCTCTTTCTTATTTATTTTTTGATTTGATTTATCTAAATTTGATAATGGTTGGTTTAAGTCTCCCACTAGTATGGTTTTATTGTCTATTTCTTCCTTCAATTCTCCTAGTTTCTCCATTAGAAATTTGGGTGCTATATTATTTGGTGCATACATATTGATTAATGATATTTCCTCATTGTCTATAGTCCCTTTTAACAAAATATAATTACCTTCCCTATCCCTTTTGATCAGGTCTATTTTTGCATTGGCTTTATCAGATATCATGATTACCACTCCTGCCTTCTTTCTATCAGTTGAAGCCCAGAAGGTCTTACTCCATCCTTTAATTCTGACCTTGTGGGTGTCAACCCGCCTCATGTGTGTTTCTTGAAGACAACATATGGTAGGGTTTTGGATTCTAATCCATTCTGCTATTCGTCTACGTTTTATGGGTGAGTTCATCCCATTCACGTTCAAAGTTATGATTGTCATTTGTGGACTCCCTGGCATTTTGATTGCCTTCCCTAATTCTAACCTTTTCTTCTTCAGCTCTACCTTTTAGTCCAGTGATTTACTTTGAAACAGTCCCCCTTGTCCCCTCCCTTGATGTTTCCCTTTTTAGTCCCTCCCTTTTTGTTCCCTCCCCCTCCCCCCTCTCTTTCCCTCCCTTTTTGTTCTCCCTCTCCCCCTCCCCCCCTTGGTTTTCCCTTCTCCTTACCCTTGTTGGGTAAGATAGAATTCAAGATCCCAATGGATCTGGATGTTTTTCCCTCTCAGAGCTGATTTCCCTGAGATTGAGGTTTAAGTAACCCCCCCCCTCTTCCTCTCCTTCTTATAGGAGTTTTCTTCCCCTCCCCTTCCCATGTGAATCTTTGTGTGAGAATGATTATTCTATTTGGTCTTTCTTTACCCCCTATTTATACATTACATTTTCCCCACATGTTAGTATACATAGGTTGATATAAATGTAGTCCTTATAGAAGAGAGTTTGAGTAAAAGAAGAAGATAACATTTTCCCCTTTCCTTAATATTTACCTTTTCAGGTATTCCTTGCTCTTTGATTTTCGGTATCAAACTTTCCACAGAGCTCTGGTCTTTTCTTTGCAAAAAGTTGGAAGTCTTCTATTTTGTTGAATGCCCATACTTTCCCTTGGAAGTATATAGTCAGTTTTGCTGGGTAGCTGATTCTTGGTTGGAGACCCAGCTCTCTTGCCTTTCTGAAGATCATGTTCCATGCCTTACGATCATTCAGAGTAGAACTTGCAAGGTCTTGTGTGACCCTGATTGGCATTCCTTTATATCTAAATTGTCTTTTTCTGGCTTCCTGTAGGATTTTTTCTTTTGTTTGATAGCTTTGGAATTTGGCAATTACATTCCTGGGAGTTGTCTTTTGGGGGTTTAGTGTAGAAGGTGTTCTGTGAGCTCTGTCAGTGGCTGTATTGCCCCCTTCTTCTAGAATCTCTGGGCAATTTTCTTTGATTATATCTTGTATCACCATGTCCAGTTTGGTGTTTATTTCTGGCTTATCTGGGAGTCCAATTATTCTTAAATTATCCCTTCTCCCCCTATTTTCCAGATCTATCACCTTGTCGGTGAGATATTTTATGTTCTCTTCTAATTTCTTGGTATTTTGGCTTTGCTTTATTGATTCTTGCTCTTTTACACGATCATTGTCTTCCAGCTGCCTGATTCTGGCCTTTAAAGCCTGGTTTTCTTTTACAGTTTGGTCAAACTGGTTTTGTAGATGCGTGAATTTCTTTTGCATTATTTCCAACTTTTCCTCCCAGAAGGCTTCCATCTTTTTGGTCATTTCTGATTCAAATTCTTCATAGGTTTGTGGAGAGTTTCCATTTCCTTTGGATGGTTTTGGAGCATTTTCTTTTATATTATCTTCTGTCTGCTCTGTATTTTGTATTTTGGCTCCATAGAATGTGTCCAAAGTCGCCCCTTTCTTCTTATTTTTCTTGGTATTTTGGGGCTTCTGTGGTTCTGTGGAGTTTGCCATTTCTGAATGTGGAGGATTAGTTTTTCTTGTCTCTTTCTGGTGTTCAGAGGCTTTAGTCCTGGGCAGATAGTTCTATGAGCTTTCCCTGGGTTAAACTGAATATGCCTCACTGGAACTGGAATGGAAGGGTCGGACCACGAGGCCACACTCTCCCCCCGGCTTGCTTTCCGGAAGTTGCCTTCAGAATCGCTGGCCGTGAGGCTGTTTCGTCGGCCTGCGGGGGGATGGGCTGCAGCTTTCCCAAGCTCCGGGCAAGGACTTTCACTGAGACTTGGATAGCAGGATCCAGCCTGTGAGGCTGTCTTGCCCGCCCTGAGGGTTGCTGTTGTTTCGACCAGCTCTCTGCAGCGGAAGCCCCAGGCAGTAACTTTCACCGGGACTGTAGAAGGCCCTGAGGGTTCTGCTCTCTGAGCCCGGCCGGGCTGCGGCTTCCGGGAGCCTTGGACTCTGCGCTCCTACCCCTGAGGTCCGAGTGATCTCGGGTTCTGGCTTTTGAGGGGAGCCGTACCTTTTGAACCGGGTCCAGGTCCAGGAGGAGGGTTCCCAGGGTCTGTGCTGTTGATCGTTTTGAATTTCGGCGCCTTAGGAGCTTATGGTTTGAGATCGGTCGGGAAGGGTTTTCAGGAGATCTGAGCTTTAGCTTTCTCTAAGCCGCCATCTTAACCGGAAGTCTACATAATTATTTCTAAAGGGAAGATGGCAACAGTTTACCTATCTTAGGCACTATCAGGCCTACATTGCTATGAGGCCACATAGACTTCCCAACCATCTTCCCAATTCCTAGCAAGAGGGATGAGATTAAAGAGCAGAAAGAAATAGACTGAGAGAGAAAGAGATTGCTTGTTATCTCTGCCCTACCAAAAAAAAAAATAGAGCAAAGAGCTTTATGATCAGATCTATCAGGAAGAAGAAAGAATCATTGGTTCCACTGTCTATGAGAAAAGAGAGGGGAAAGACACAGGGAAATAGCATCCCTCTATGTTTCCAGTGAGGAAGAGTACCTCTTGTGAGCCTATTTTATTCAACAGGAAAAAGAGAAAGAAGAGGAAATGACCTTAAAACATGTGCATTTAAGCCTAGACCACTATTTCCATTCTGTTCAGCCCATCCTGCCCTCTTGAGAATTAGAAGCAGCAATTTGTCTTTTGTATTCCAACTATTCCCATTTCCCCTATAACCTATTTTGTTAAACATTTCCTGATTACATGTAAACTTTTTTAATTGATTTTTTTAAATTTGAGTTCCAAATTTCTCACTCTTCACCCCTTTCTCCTTGAAAAGACAAGCAATTGGATGTTGAATCTACATTCATGCAAAACCTATATTAGCCCTTATGCAAAAGAAAACACAAACAAAAATAGAGTAAAAAAGTAGGCTTGCATTTGCAAAGTTCATCAGTGCTGTCTCTGGAGGTGGATGGTATTTTTTATCATGCTGTTGTTCAGATGTGTCTGACCCCTCTATCCCCATGGACTACAGAATGCCAAATTCCATTGAGTTTTCTTGAAATGGTTGGCTTAAAGAAAACAGAGGTTAAGTGACTCACCAATGAGTCACATAGTAAGTGTCTAAGGATGATTTTGAACCCAGGTCTTCCTGATTCCATGTCTAGCACTCTATCCACTGAGCCACCTAACTGCCTTTCATCACTGATCCTTTGGAATTTTCTCAGGTCATCGTCTTCAGCAGAGTAGCTTAGTCTTTCACAGTTGCTCAACCTTAAAATATTGCTGTTACTGTGTACAGTCGTCTCTTGATTCTGCTGACTTGACTTTTCATCAATTCATATAATTCTTTCCAAGTTTTTCTGAAACCATCCTCTTCATTTCATATATCATAATAGCATTCCATTTAAATCATATACCACAACTTCTTCAGTCATTTCCCAATTTATAAGCATCCCCTTGACTTCCAATTCTTTGCTATCACAAAAAAGAGCTACTATAAATATTATTGTACAAAGAAGTCCTTTCTCCTTTTCTTTTATCACTTTGAGTTATAGACTTAGTAATAGTATTGCTGGGTCAAATGGCATACACTGTTTTATAGGCATTTGGGCATAGTTCCAAGTCATTCTCCAAAATGGTTGAACTAGTACATACCTCCACTAATAGAGCATTAGTGTCCCATTTTTTCCCCATATGCCCTATAGAATTTGCCATTTTCCTCTTATGTCATGTTAGCCAAACTGTTAGGCATGAGGTGGCATCTCAGAATTGTTTTCATTTTAATTTCTTTAATCACTAATGATTTAAAACATTTTATGTGGCTATTGATAGCTTATTTCTTTTCTGAAAACTGCCTGTTTGTAGCCTTTGACCATTTATTAATGGAGAAATAGCTCTTATTTTTATTAATTTGGTTTCATTTTCATATATTTGAGAAATAAGGCCTTTATTAGAGAAACTTGCCATAAAATTTTACCCATTTTTCTGTTTGCCTTCTAATTTGGGCTGCATTTATTTTATTTGTGCAAAAGCTTTTTAATTTCAGGCAATCAGAATGACCTATTTTATATGATGCTCCCCTCTTCATGCTTAGCAGTAAACTCTTTCCTTATTCTTAGATCTGACAGGAACATGTTTCTATTCTATAAGAGTCAATTTTGTACCAATGGTACTTTGCTCTGTGCATAATATATTGCTGTCTCCTTAATCCAATTAATATAACTGGACTGGGGTGGGGCAAAGCAGTGGGAATTATCATTATATTTGGAGTCAAATTGGGGAGTTGCCAAACACCCAAAAATATAACATCAAGAAGGTAATTGACCAGAGGCAGTTGGGAAGGCAGATTCCTGACAGCTGTAGTATTAATACTCAAGGGTAGAAGACAATACTGACAAATGTGAAAGATAACTGTATTCTGTCACATAACATACCAAGAAGGAAGTATCTCCATCAAGAGTTTCTACAGATATTCCTTCCACTTCACAAAAGCTTTGGGTTCAACACCCACACAATCTGGAAAAATCTGTTTAAAAATTTTGGCCCTCCCTTCAGACCAGGGAAGAAATCTGAATGTTGAGTTTTTCTTTCATGGGGTGTCTACAATACCTTATTGTAAAATTCGAGCTAAGTATTTGGTCATAGGCTATATAATTTCTAAACTTTTTCTACGTTGTCCACAGGTCTTTATATATCTTCTGTGGTTTCCCCAAAACTCCCATTTTATTTCTTTTGCCTATCCACCATATATAGAAACTGTAATTTCAGAGCAGCTTTGAAAAGAACTTTTTCCCTCATAGGAGAGACTGAAAGTGGCATGAGAGCTATAGAAATCCATGAAAGATGGAGTGTCATACTCTGTCCTTTGTTGGAGAAGAGGAGTGGGAAGATTCCGATGCATCCCAATAATTAGGGTAATCATTAATCCATCATGTTTGGTATCAGATCATTTTTGCCAGTGTTGAGATTCCAGAGATTAAGGCAGAAGTGAGAACCGATCTGCAGCAATACAGACAAGCCAGAAGATTCCTGTGAGGTTAGGAGGCAATTTTATAAGAAGTTCTTGAGGTTGGGGAGAGAATGCCAATATAGCTGATTGAATCAAGCCATTATCCCAAAGCTTCAGCCTTTAAATTTGGCTGCATGTCTTAGCCGTCTCCTGTTGTCCTCTCAAAGCAGTCATCGGTCGGGTTCCCTTCTTGATTCAGCTTTACCAATATGGCTTAGATAAGGAGCCTGTTAAGATACTAACAGGGAATATGTGCCTTGGTTTTAGAGAGCCAGCTCCAGTACAAAGTACCCATTACAAAGCAAAGCAATCAGTTGACATTTGGAAAATGTTTGTTGCTGATTGATGGGATACATTATTGCTACTCTGAGTTAGTCAGTTCATGTTTATTGAGCCCTCACAGGGTGCACGTTCTACCAGATGGTTACATATTACCCACTTTCAAATAGCTCTTTATGTGACTTTCACTTCATCTTACTGGAGGATTTTTGCAACCTTCATCCAAAATAATGCCTTGTATGTAATTGAAACTAGATATTTTTCTTTGAAAACCAATAAAGATATATCCCTGTAAGAAAGGTTTAGAAGTGAACTATTTCCTGAGGAAATCTCTGGACCAGGGCTTGAACCTTAGTGAAAATATCAAATCAATAAGCATTTATTAAGCACCTACCAACAGTCAGACACTGCACTTAGCCCAGAGTCTGACCCATAGTAGGAGATTAATAAATGTTTCTTGATTGATTGATTATTGATGCACCCGATACAATGCCTAGCATATCATATATCTCTAATAAATGCTTGTTAACTAGTTAATTGATTGATGATCTTTAAAATCACAGATTTAGATCTGAAAGGGTTTTTAGAGATCATTTAACTCAATGCCCCTCATTTTCCAGATGTAGAAATTGATGTCTAGTGAGTTGAAGCAACTTGTCCAAGGTCCCATCCACAGTAAATATCAGGATTGTTATTAACCTTTATCAGGCGTTCTTAATGGGGTCAATAAATCTTTTTTAAAGTATATAAGTGTATTTCAATATCATTCATTTCATCTTTAATCCTATATAGTGTATGAATTTTAAAACATTATTCTGCAAAGTACATAGGCTTCAATAGACTTGTGCAAGAGGACCAATAATATAAAACATGTTAAAGAAACCCTGCATTAAACAGTGAAAAAAATAGTTAGCATTTGGTTTAGTTAACTTGTCTCTTTCCCCCAAATAAACCTTAAAATTTGGGGCAGCTGAGTAGCTCAGTGAATTGAGAGCCAGGCCTAGAGATGGGAGGTCCTAGGTTCAAATCTGGCCTCAGACACTTCCCAGCTGTGTGACCCTGGGCAAGTCACTTGACCCCCATTGCCTAGCCCTTACTACTCTTCTGCCTTGGAGCCAATACACAGAATTGACTCCAAGACGGAAGGTAAGGGTTTTTAAAAAAATAAATAAATAAACCTTAAAATCTACTTCCCTCCCCCAACAAATTTTACTTTTACATAGTCATTTGTGAAAATTAGAACTTTACTCACTTAAAATGAATGAATGAATAAAGCATTACCATGTACAGATCACTTTGCTAAGAACTGGGGATCCATTGAGAAGAAAGACAATTTCTGCTCACTAGGAGCTCACATTGTAATGAGGGGACAGCATCTAAGGATGGTTCCAGCTACAACTTAGAAAGGAAGATCCATCCCATTGTCCTTTAAACGCAAAAGCAAAATAGATGGCAATGTCTCTTCTTCAATTCTATTTCTACTGATTGGATCATATTAGTGGATTTGTGAATTGGACCTCACAGTAATTGTGTAAGGTCCTGTGATTATTATTCATACTTTATAAAAACCAAAATATAATGAATCTAAGTTCAAAGACAGGTTCAAAGATTTCCCCATAGTTCACTTCTAAATCTTTCTTCTGGGAACACATCTTTATTGGTTCTAGAAGAAAAACTAATAAAAATCATATCAGTTGAACCATTTGACTGTGCCAAAAATTATGATGGGAAGAAATTTTTTTTCTGAGTCTTCAGTATCTGTGGTTGAAGCACCCAAAGAGCAACTACTAGGCTGTCCAGCCAACAGTGGTTGCTTCCCAAGATGATGTCTTAGAGCACGGAACTAGAAGCATTGCTATTCCCAAGGCAATTGGTTTCAGGATCCTGAGTTGTCCCCATGAGGGTCTGAGAGGTGATATAGTACAAGAGGTGGTGGTGGTGGTGACAGTCCAATTTACCTGACACATTCTGCCTATCTCTCTCCTAGGATGCTGCACATCTTCAGTTAGAATTGTATAATTATTTTCAATTGCAAAGTTTAAATTCTTTTTGAGAGTTATTTTAGATTAAGCTATAATTTTAGATTTTACAGAATGGCTTGCCTACTTTGGCAGTCGTTTGGCAATTATTTGAGAAGACTGATCCCTTCTCCACAGGAGTTACTGCCCCAGTTGATGTCTGTTTGGCCTTAACTAGAAGCAAGAGTGATGAACTGGGGAAGGGGTGTGCCATTCCCAGGGGTTCTTGTGTCTATTTGTCTCTTAGTAGCAGTTGGTCAGCCTTTGTTACTGGTGGTAAAAAGGAAGATGGACCCCTATTCCAAAGATTTTTCTCCTCAAGGATGCCTGTGGCATCAGTCACAAACCAATTGATAATATGCATTTCTTCTCTATTTTATTCTCTCAAGGAGATAAATATCTGAGTGCTATAAAAATCATAGCTTATTAAAACTGGAAGAGACTTTAGAAAGAATAACCCCTGAAATTTCTATAGCATTTTTACTATAACTATAATTTTGAAGTCCAATTATTACTATTACCCATATTTTACAAACAAAGAGACCAAAGTTCAACAAATCTAAATAATTTGCCAATGTTCAAATAATTATCAAAGCTAGGATTTATCCTGATTCCAAGTTCTGGGTTCTTTCTACTATACATACCTTGTACAAACTAATAAACTGAGGCCAAGAGAAATTATGTGCTCAGAGTTATACTGAGACTAAATAGCAGAGATGGGATTCAAACCCAGGTCCTCTAACATTAAACCTTTGATTGATTAAGTTAGTGTTCTCAAATTCTTTTTTTATTTAAACCTTACTTTCTTCGAATCAATACCATTTTGGTTCCAAGACAGAAGAATGGTAAGGGCTAGGTAATGAGAATTAAGTGATTTGCCCAGTTTCTTAGACAGCTAGGAAGTATCTGAGGCCAGATTTGAAGGGTCTTCTCAAATTCAAATAGAAACAGGGTCCACTAATCCACCCATAGGTTAACTAGGTGGCACAGTACATAGAATACTACCTCAAGTCAGGAAGACTTATATTTCTGAGTTCAAATCTGGTCTCAGGCACTAGGTTATCCTATGCAAGTCATTTAAACTTGTTCATCTCTGTTTCCTCTTCTGTAAAATGAAGTGGAGAAGGAAATAGAAAACCACTCTGGAACCTTTGCCAAGAAAACTCCAAAAGGGGTCCCAAAGAATTGGACATGACTGAAAAACAACTAAAAGACAATAATTCATACATATTGACTATTGCTTTATTGCCTTTGCTTTAAAATGTAAAATTATCTATGTATTATTGTATTTGTATTTATTTTATTGAATATTTACCAATTCCCAAATTTACCCCCCCCCCCAATTTTAACACAAGCTTGTGTTGCACTCTGGGATGTCACAGTCAAATGTTTGGCACCTCTGCCTGAAATGCTCCTACACTAGAACTAAACAATAGAGCATATAAACTCCTTGAAGGCAGGACAATTATGATGTTTGGCTTGGTATCTCCATCAGCCCAGCATATTTCCTGGCAAGTAATGAATGGTTAATATATGCCAGTCGAATTGAATTTAGTGGAAGTAGCTTAAATCCCAGATAAGATTCTCTTTTCTTCTTCCAGAAACCATGTGGGGAAGTCAGGGGAGAGTTCTCCAGGGATTTGAACCTATTTGTGTTGATCACTAACCACTCTGAATTTAAAAAGAAAAGTCCTTTCTTCCTCCCAACCTCCCAAAGCATTTAAGACTTCTTTTTGGTGAATCATTCCCAAACTGAAGCGATAATCCTCTAGGCGGCTCTTTCTTTCCAGTCCATAAAAATTCAGGGGCTTGTTAATCATACAAGTATTTAAAACAGTCCCTCCCTAGCCCTGCACCTGAGCTCCAAGGCTATACCTTATAATCTACCCACCCACACACATTGAAATGAGATTACTGTTCTCACAGAAAAAGAAACCTGCCAGGATACAAGCCCCAACATTGTTCCGAAGGGCGATAAAAGGGAAAAGGAAAGGAACAGAATTGTTTGATATGGTTTAAGGGGTGGTACCAAGAGAAGGAAAGATTATAGTCCCCAAGTTACAAGGGGTTAAACCCTATTTCAACAATCAAGGAAAATGCTTCATCATTGCCCCTTGGGCAATTACATACTTTGATCTATAACTCATTATATGACACCAAGGGCTTGGGGAGGGGATTGGAGAGCAGATGTGTTCATATCTGCCGAAAGGTACCAGCTGCTTGAGAATAACATCATAATAATCACGATAATGACAATAATAATATTCTTACTCATTTACAAGAATCGGAAATTTTATCTATGTACACAAGAGTCTTTTGGACATTAAATTTAAAAAAGAATAATAGTGGGACAGGAACTCATGCATTTCTATGTGAGCTGTATCGGAAAAATGTCAAAGTGATCATTATTATTATTATGAAATTTTATATCGTGTTTTCCACATAAGAGTATGCAAGTGTTATCATCCTCATTTGAGGTAAGAGGGAGGAATTATAACAGCCATTTCATTAAAATGAGGAACTCCCAAGAAAGAACTTTCTCTATCAAGTTAGATTAGCAACTGCTCTGCCATTTAAACTTTTGTAGTTGCCTGGGGCACCTAGAGGATATATGACTTATATAGGGTCATAGAGAAAAAATAACTAACATAGCTGTTAGTGCCTCTTTTTGCCCTAGAAGCTTCTCCCATTGTACCACATCTCCCTTCTGAGGATCAAACTCAGGACTTCAGCTTATGAGACTGATGCACTGCCTCCTGTACTAAGAAGGCACTTGGCTTATGTTTGGTCCCATCTAACTAGGATTGTCATTTACCTCTGGGTCCATTATTCAGTCTGAAACTGCTAGCCTGAGATTCCTTTCAGGGTGGATTCTCACAGGAACAGGGAACAAGGACAAGCTCCCAGGTCTCCAACTTACAAACTAGTCCTAAAACTTGGGGTCCATTGACAATACACACTATTTTTTAACCATTTTGAACATTTATTGAGCACTCACTATGTGCTAAGCATATTAGGGAATAGATGTGTAGTCTTGGAGGCAGCATATTCTAAAGAAAAGAGCTCTAGATTTTGAGCCTTAATATTTGAATTCAAATCCCCAACCCTACCTCTTTCTTTCTATTCATATGATCTCTGGCAAATAATTTTTCTCCTCTGGGTCTTAGTTTCCTTATCTGTTAAATAAAAGGATTGATCAGTGATGGTGAATCTTTTGGAGATCAAGTTCCCAAACTGCAACCCTCAAGCCCATGTGAGTCCTCCTTACTGAGACAGAGGAGTGAGGAAGCACTCCCATTTGGGCTACTGGGCAGAGGGACTGGTCATGTGAGAAATGACCTCAGGTGCATGTGGAGAAGGGGAAGGGAGCAGCCCCCTCCAGCATGCCCCTGCACCACATGCCATAGGTTCACCAACATGGAACTAGAGGATTCCTAAATTCTCTTTGACACTGGTTATCCCTTCTCCTGGACATTTTTTTCCTCTAAGTTGTTAGGATGCCATTAACTCCTGGTTTTCCACATACCTATCTGACTCTTCCTTCTCTATTTCCTTTGCTGTATCATCCTCTACATCACACCAACTTTTATTGTGTCCCTCAGGATTCAGTTCTTGGTTCCCTTCTCTTCTCTCCCTCTGTAGTTGGCAATTTCATCAGCTCCCATGGATTTAAATATTTCTATGCTGATGATTCTCAGATCTACCTTTCCTGACCCAATCTTTCTGCTGATTTCCAATCTGGTATCCCCAATTGCCTTTCAGATATCTCAAACTGTATGTCTGGTCCACATCTTAAACTTAGAATATCCAAAATGAAACTCATCATCTTTTCTCCTTCCTTCCTGATAACTGCAATGCTATTCTCCCAGTGCTTCAGGATCATAACCTAGGAGTCATCCTGGGTTGTTCACTATCTCTTACCTTTCATATCTAAGCTGCCATCAAGATCTGCTGAATTCTCCTTTGCCACATCTCCCAAATATGCCCTGACACTGGCACCACTCTAGTGCAAGCCCTCATCAACTCACACCTTAAGTCTTACAATAACCTGCTGGTGGATCTGCCTACCTCATCTCTCCACACTCCAAACCATCCTTCATTCAACCACTAACATCATTTTCCTAAAAAGAAAGTCTGATCCATCACACCCAACTAAATAGACTCCAGTGATTCCTATTGCTACTAGGAAAAAAATACAAACTCCTTTCTTTGGCATTCGAAGGCCTTTATGACCTAGGTATCTCCTATCTTTCTGGTCTTCTCATGCCTTACTGTTTGACATATACTCTTTGGTGCAGTCACACCAGCATCTAGGCTCTCTAATATGATACTCTATTTCTTGACTCTAGGCATGCTTTTCTTTAACCCTTACCTTCTGTCTTAGAATAGTAGGTATCAGCAACAAGGCAAAAGAGCAGTAAGGGCTAGGCAACTTAAGTTACTTGCCAAGGGTTACAGAGCTAGGAAGTATCAGATTTGAACCTTCCCATCTCCATTCCTGGCTCTCTATTCACTGAGCCACCTAGCTGCCCTTACAGCATTTAAGGGCATTCTTTCTGGCTTTCCTCCATGCCTGGAATACTCTCCCTTCTCCAGCCCAACTACTGACTTTCCTGGCTTCCTTTAAATCTCAACTAAAATCTCAACTTCTGCAAGAAGCCTTCCCCAACCTCTGTAATTCTAGTGCCCTCCCTTTGTTAATTATTTCCTAGTTATTCTGTATTATTATTCTTCATATGTATTTGTTTGTATATTGTGTCCTCCAAATAAATCCTAGGGTCCTTGAGGGTCAAAACTGTCTTTTGTATCTTTTTGTACCCCTACTGTCTGGCATATAGTAGGTGCTTAATAAATGCTAATTGAATTAGAGCTTTAAATTCTTTCTTCGATAGCTATCCCATAATTGAACCTAAATCTTCAAGTTACTATTCTTGACTCTAAGGTAAGTCAATCTATTCAGTGAAATGAGTGACACAATGGAAGGCAAAATGCTGTATCATACACTTCAAAGGTGATTTTTTTGGGGAAGACATACATGATTGGGTACTAGTTTGTTGGAGAAAAGGGTCTTTAGGGTTTTAACAGATCATAAGTTCAGTATGAGTCAACAGATGATGGACAAAAACAAAGACAAACAAAAGTAACAGAAGCTTGGATTACACTTCCCCTTCTGGGAGTGAAGAGAACAGAGTAAGGAATGCTCTGAGTTTACCCCAACTTACCTCTAAAAAGCCAAAAGAAAAATCTAATTAAAAAAAATTTCAAAACAAAAACTTGGATTAAAAGAGGCAATAACTTTCAGAAATAAGGTGGTGATCCTGCCATACATATTCTTCCCTCCTGAGACTATGTATCTGAAACAATGGCTCCAGTTCTTGATGCTACAGTTTAGCACAGATCGTCAATAACCTGGAGAATGTCCTGAGGAAGGCAGCCAGCAGATGAGGAAGGGCCTGCAATTTATGCCACAAGAAAATCTGTGGGAGGAACTGAAAATATTTAGCCTGGAGAAAAAAAGAACTGTGAAAGAGGGATGCCATAGAGAATGATATTACAGGCATTCTTTCTGCTTTCAAGTACTTTAAGACAGAAGAGGGATTAGATTTGTTCTGTTTATTTTCAGAGTACACAACCAAGAGAAATGGGTCAAAGTTATAACAAGGCAATTTCAAGTCTGATGTCAGGCAAAACATCCTAACAATTAGAGATATCCTAAAGTGGCCTATTACTTCAGCACACAGTAAGATTTCCCTTCCTTTGAGGTCTTCAAGCAGAATTTGATTGCCCTACAAGCATGGGTGACATTAGGGAGCAGTGGCAGGGGGTGAGGGTGGGGTGGGGAAAGGAATTATATCAGTGGCCATTAAGATTTTTTTTGTTTCTAAAATTCTAGAACTTCTTTTTTTCTCTTCATTCAACAATATTTTATTTTTCCAATTACACATAATAACAATTTTCAACATATGTTTTTCAAAATTATAAAATCCAAATTGTCTCTCTCCCATCCTTATCTTCCCCCCGCTTGGAGCTGGTAAGCAATTTGATCTGGATTATACATGTATTATCATGGAAAACATACATCCATATGGGTAATTGCTAGAAGAGAATATTCATATAAAACCCAAACCCCCAAATAAAATCATAAATAAACTAATGTGAAAAAAATAGTTTGCTTTGATCTATATTCCAACTCCAACAGTTCTTTCTCTGGAGGTGGATAGCACTCATTATTATAAGTCCTTCAGAATTATCCTGGATCTCTATATTGCTTAGAGTAGCTAAGTCATCGACAGTAGTTTATCAACTTACAGTATTATTGTTACTGTGTCCAATATTCCCCTGGTTCTGTTCATTTCTCTCTGCATCAGTTCATGTAGGTCTTTTCAGCTCTTTCTGAAATCATTCTATTCATCATTTCTTATAAAATGCTAGGACTTCTGAAAGTAGTAATAACTCTAAAATATACTTTTTGGATTTCCACTTCTAGAACTGCTTCAGAAAATCAACCATTAGTAGAGTGGAAAACTGAAACAACATCCTGATTATCTGGCTTCTCTGCTGGAGTCCTGGGTCCAAGGATTAGCATCTTAACTGCCCTAAAGGCTTATAGTTCCATGGAGCTCCTCTGCTTTGAAAGATGATTCATCTTAGAGGCACAATGGAATGAAAGTAGGAGGAACTATGCCCTCCAGCTATGGAGTAGAATGAGAGAACAGAACCCCACTTTCCTAGGAAGCTGTTGATAAGATTAGAAAGAGAAACTGGAATCATAGTTTTAGAACTGGAAAGAGATTTTGAGGTCATCCAGGCCAGCCTTCTCCTTTTATTGAAGTAGAGAGTGTTTCTGTCTCATTCTCCCAAAGTTAGACCTGCTCTATATCTCCTCTTTTTGGTTTCTAGGGTTGGCCTGGTGTCACTAGAATCCTTGCTTGGACAGATCTTGTGGTGAGTGATAACTGACTGACTGATCTTTTCTTTTAGGGCTTAGGCCTGGGGAATTTGGGGGTGTCCTTTCTTGGGGCTACTGACATGAACCTGCACTGGCTGCATTTCTCTTCACTTTCAGCTGCCCATAACTAGGATTCCAGTACCACATAATCATTTAACATCAATTAGCTCATATAAAAGGATATTTACTTTAAAGATATATCATAAACTAAAGTACAAATACTTCCTCAAGATGTTAAAGATGTACTCTTGCCAATTCCACTTAGATCTCTGGAGAGAGTGGGCTCAGACTTAGCATAGTTTCTGCATAGCTTTGCTCCCACAAAGCTTACATTCAAATGAGGCATTACTCCCTGATGAGTCCTTGTTTCATCTATCACTGGGCTAGGTACTGAAGGTCACTTACATCTTCCTCCTCAGGGCATCAATGATGAGTTGGCTACAGTCAGGCAGTTCATTCTCTGACCTTTTGAAATGCATGAGATTATAACCTCCATTTCCTTTACCCAAAATGAAAAAGAAATACACACCAATCCAGAAGTAAGACCTCTGTGAATCCTGAAATTTCTCAGACTTGTGAATGTTAAAAGATTCTCAGACTCTACCTTAGAACATTTGGTTAAGACCATTCCCCATTTTAAACAATGAAGCTACTTAGATCTAAAATGTGAGAATTCTACTTGGGGAAATGGGAAGACCTCTACTCCACCCATACTTAAGACTGCTTTAGGGAAGAAAACTCCTTGCAGAACAATGAAAAGTACTTAAATCCATACTTAAGCCATGCCTATTTTTAGAATTAATTACAAAGGGGTGCTAAGTACCTATAAAGGTCAGGCAACTTGTGAACTTAAAAGGAGCAAAGAGGAAAAAACTTACACAGAGATTCTAACCTACTAAGGTGTGGATTACTAAAAGGATTAATCTACTCAGGTGTGAATTCAGAATGGGCTGTCCTTTGAAAAACGTCTACTGTGATTGGTAGATGTAAGAATTTAGGGGAGGTGAAAAGGAGAAAATGTCCTTTAAAAGGAGACAAAAAGCTCTCTCTGGAGACAGTCAGCTGGGAAAGGCTGCCTTGAAGGGTCTCTCTCTCTCGGGGACATTTCAGATTGAGGATTGAGCTGGTGAAGTCAGCTGAGATGGAGTTGGCCTGGTGTCACTAGAATCCTTGCTTGGACAGATCTTGTGGTGAGTGATAACTGACTGACTGATCTTTTCTTTTAGGGCTTATGCCTGGGTTGGCCAGGGCTGCCTGGGCCGGCCTATTCTTTTCTCATTATTTCCTTTTTTTCTCTCTCTCTCTTTCTTTAATTCCTCATTTGTATTAATTAAAATCTCTATAAAACCCAGCTGACTTGGGTATATTTGAATAATTGGGAATATTTCCCTGGTGACCACCTTATATTTGATTTTAAAACAAGACACTGTCTTGGAAACATATTTTCTGCGGTCACAATTACTCACCCACTCTTATATCTACTACAATTTAAGTCTTCCACCATTTTAACTCTTACAGTTTATGGCTCCCACTCTTTTAAATGCCACAGTTTATGGCGACCACAAATGAGGCCACATGTCAGTATCAGAGAACCCAGTCTCTCCTCTTATATCATTGTTTCTCACCAGATGTTTTGAGCAAAAGAATCAAGTCACAATTGTAAGACACTTAGCACAATGCTAGGGCTCCTGGTAAGTGGTATATAGATGTTGCTATTTAGTCATGTCCAACTCTTAATGACCCCATTTGCAGTTTTCTTGGCCAAAACAAAACAAAACAAAACAAAACATAAAACCTGGAGGCAGGAGCAGCTAGGAGACTCAGTGGATTGAGAGCCAAGCTAGAAAAAGGAGGTCCTGGGTTCAAATATGGACTGAGATACTTTCTAGTTGTGTGGCTCTGGGCAAGTCACTTAACCCCCCTTGCCTGGTCCTTACCACACTTCTGCCTTGGAATAAATATACAGTATTGATTCTAAGACTTGACCTATAATTGCTTAGCTCAACACATCCCATTCAGATTTAAATGAACTCTCTAGCACTTGCTACTAGCTGTTTCCAGTAGAAGAGATGATGTTCAGGTTATTTTCAATAATATTTGTCTCCTCATGGCCCCATTTGGAGTTTTCTTTTGGCAAAGTACCTAGAGTGTTTTACCATTTCTTTCTCCAGCTCATTTTACAGAAGAGGAAATTGAAGAAAAAAGGGGTTAACTAACTTGCCCAGAGTCACACAGCTAATAAAGTGTGTAAAGTGTCTTCCTAAGTCAAGTCCTGGAGTTCTATGCAGTTGTTTACTCCCAAAGAATTAATAAGAGCCTTTACAAAGATAAAATTTTCACCCGATAGAGAACTTGAGAGTGTTGGGTATCTGGCACAAGAAATGGTAAGATGATAATGCCAAGGGAGAAGAGAAGAACTGAGAGGAAAGACTGAAGACAAATTTCACCTGTTTTCAAATTCTGTCTGAGCCTGTATTTAGATGAAATCCCATTTAGTGGCTTTAAGCTCATCTTTTTTATTTAAATGTTTTTGATGTGCTGAACTTGACAAACTTCAATCAGTATGAATATTCCTACATGCAAAGAACAGAAACAGTATTTTAAATGAAATCACAAATTTCATTACATCCTGCTTTGTTTTTGCTTTTCCTT
Organism: Monodelphis domestica; assembly: GCF_027887165.1. Lineage (NCBI taxonomy): Eukaryota > Metazoa > Chordata > Mammalia > Didelphimorphia > Didelphidae > Monodelphis > Monodelphis domestica. The sequence goes on along the minus strand of NC_077229.1, from coordinate 132,620,157 downwards.
TTTCTCAGGCTTCTTTTTAAAGAAAATCTATCCATCAATTCATCCAGCTAACCAGGACACCCCTATTCAATGTCTGATCCATGAAATGAGACAGGATCAAGTCCTGGATCCTTGTCCTTTGCCTCATCACTAACTAGCAGTGTGAAGTTGAAGAATTCCCAAAAAATGATAGATGATGAGACCAAGAAGAAACCAAAGAGATCATTTAGGCCACCAGATGAGAGACTAAGTTTTCTTTTGACTAGAGACTTAACATTACTTATTTGGAACTTGGAACTATGGTTGTTCCTATAACACAGAGGCACCTAGGAGGTATAGTGAATAGGGTGTCATGCTTGGAATCAGGAAGAGTTCATATCTGGTCTCAAATATTTACTAGCTGAGTGACCCTGGGCAAACCATTTCACCTCTGTCTGCCTCAATTTCCTCAACTGTAAAATAGGGATAATAGTACACACTTTGCTGTGGGTATCAACAGATGCTAAGTATTTGTGTGTGTGTGTGTACATTCGTTCTCTTCCCTTCCCCCTATGCTATTCCCTGGAATTATGGAGTAGAGATGATGCAAGAGCCTCTAAGTGACAGGGAGTAAATCCTTTCAGAGATAAGCCCTCTAGCTTCCAGGCCTTTACTTGGAAAGAGCAGAATCTGTCATTTTTTTTTCATCCCACCCATTAACTTTCCCAAAAGCAAGCAGATGCATTAACCCCTGTTTCTACATACGTCTTGTCACTGGAGGCATGAAGAACTGAACAAGATTGAAACAGGTAGAACTGGCCAACCCATGGAGCTAGTGGGGACTTGCACCTGCTGAGAGTAGCCTCTGCTAAAATCTTAGATGGAGACAATTAAGCAGATTCCTGTGGAGTACATTATTTGGGGGTTTTACACAAACATTCTTTGATCACAGGCATGAGCCTTGGTTTCTCCTGCTGTAAGTGTATCATTTAAAAAAAAATTATCGCTATTCCAATTTTTCCCAGGTGTGAGTATGTCAACTGACCTCAGCAAAATGAACTCTGTGCTGAAATAATCTCTCTGGAAATGTGTCTCAAGGAAAATTTTTAGAAAATATTTAGGAAATATTCTTCAAGGAATATCATCTCAAGGAAAATTCATCCCTGGGGTCTCAGATTTGTTTCTTGGATTTATATAATGCATGACTAGACTCTTTAACAGAGAAAACCTCTAGGCAAGCCATGGAATAGTATATTTTTTGCTTCCCATTTTTTAAATTCTCTTTCACAAAAATGAAGTATAAGAAATCATCTTACTTTGATTATAGAAGTGGGAAACTATGAATATGAAACACTAAATAACATGTCAAACTTTTCAATAGGTTCTTAATGTTTATTAAGTTTTCTTCCCTTCATTTTCATTTTTTTCATAAATGTTTATTTCCTGGATGAAAGATACATTGGGATATATATGTGATAAAAAACAAATATCAATAGAAAATGTTTTTAACATTTTAAGAGACAAATCTTACAAAAGACACTAAAAGGGAAAAAAAAGAACAAAATCAATTTGGCCAGCAATGGTAACCCAAAGGAAGGAGAAGTACCCACATAGTTAGTCTATATATTTAGTGTGTTCTCCATAGACTTGGTATAAGGGAAGAAGTCTGACTCAGAACAAATACCTCCAGGGAGCCACTAGATGTTTCAGTAGATTGGAAGCCAGGTCATAGACAGGAAGTTCTGGGTTCAATTCTGGCCTCAGATACTTCTCAGCTGTGTGGCCCTGAACAAGTCACTTAACCCCCATTGCTTGGCTCTTACTGCTCTTCTACCTTGGAACCATTACTTCATATTTATTCTAAGACAGAAGGCAAGGGTTTAAAAAAAAATAAAAGAATAAATAACTCACTGAGCAGGCCAAGGCAAGAACTACTGCATTGCTAGATAAGTACCAGAATTCTCCCTGCTGATTTCTCCAGCTGTTTTATAGGATTCCAGAAATGGTTGAGCAGCTACTTTCTTCCAGAATTCCCGCCTTCTGGTTCTTATATTGGTCATGCTCTTCCAGCAGGTCCCTGCTTCCATGATCTCTGGACATGTGGACAATAGGGAACCTAATTAAGAAGAATGACAGTGCATGCCTAGGGAAGGGACTGGTCCCAGCTATTATTCCATGGAGTAGATCTAAGAAGAGCTACCCTTTGAAGAGGCCATTTGTGTTTCCCTTCTGGATATGAGTGCACATGACGGGGTCTACAATTATACATGAAGCATCTGTTTAATTTGCACACTTGCATATGGTGCAAGTAAGCACACAAATGTATTGGAAGTAGGGGTGGGAAGTTAGAGCTATACCCTTGAGATTGAAAATAAATAGTGAAGTCCAGTACTATTGAAACCACTGGCATAGGTGTTATTAGGGTTTAGTCTCAGGATGAAACCAGAGAATTTCCGCTTGTTTTACCTCACTAAGCCTTATGTCAACAATATGAGTTGATTGAGGCTAGGACTTTTTTATTAAGAAGAGTAGGGCATAAAAATTAATAAATATACAGAATCTAAAAGAAAAGAAACTGGTCCATTTGAAGTCCAGGAAACATAGACCTTAGAGCTGGAAGAGACGGGAGTTCAAATGATAGAATGACTCTTGGTTCTAGAATCAGGTCCAAATCCTAGTTCTGATATTAGTGACATCAACTTAGGCAAGTCATCTACCCTGCCTGAGTCTTGATTTTGTCATTTGTAAAATAAGGAGACAGGACTAATTGAACTCTGAGGTCCGTTCCAGGAACAGAGCTATGATGCTTTGATCTTGGACAGTTTTCAGCCTGAAGAATCCTTTCTGTGAAATCTATGGCAAGCAGTCATTGAGCCTCTTCTTAAAGATTGTCAGGAAAAATAAACTTGTTTTTTACTTCACATTACCAGCTACATGTCAAAGAAAATATATGCTTCATATTCATAAGGTTCCATTCTATATGTAAAATGCAATTGTCTAAAAGATATTGATCATCTCTAAAGGTTTGCCTATATCTGTAAGGCTGTGTTAATTCTAGATGGTTAGAAGTCAAGAGAATAGCTGAGTTGATGATAGGGAAATTTCAAATCTTCCTTACTGACTTGTTTCAACAGAGACTAGTATATGGATAGATCCTCATTTCAAATGCTAAATCTGACACAGTCCCCAGCTCCTACTCCAAACAATCTCCCATTTTCCTTCACCTTTGCTCCAAGCTTTATTTCCTCTCTACTTTTTGCCTTCAATCACAGTCTTAGTTCAACTTCTTATGACCTTGGGTTTGAAAAAACAAAATCAATGCTACAAACATAAGATGCAAAGAGACATAAGTAGGTCACAAATTATTTGAAAAAGACCTGGGGGCCATGGATGGGGGGGGGCGTAGAATGGAAGAGAGAAGGGCTGGGTTTCCTAGATGGAAAGTTCAGTATGAATCAACAGTGCAATTTGCCAGTCAAGAAGCCTAATGAGCTCTTAGGCTGCTTTAAGAAGATTAAAATGATCATACTCTTATTTACTCAGATTTGGTCCAGAATGCATCTGGAATATTGTGCTCATATCTGAAGTCAAATTACATTGATAATCTGGAGAAGATTTGGGGGAAGGTGACTGGGAGACTGAATAGCCACAAGATATACCATATAAAGATTGAAAGAAATGGGTACATTTAGCCTAAAGGAAAAATGACTCAGAGGAACATGACAGCTACACTTAAGTGTTTGAAGGGTTGTCTCATGAAGGAGGGAATACCCTCATTCTGCTTGGCTCCAGAAGGCATGTGTCAAAATCACAAAGAAATTAAGTTAGACTGAGTATAAGGGATTGTTACCTAAAAATTATAGCAACCAAAAGGGAAATGAATGCCTTGGCCCCCCCTTTGATGGAGGTCTGCAATTGGAGACTGAATGAAAACCAGGTATGACATAGATGGTGTTTTTGTTCAAGTATAGAAGGAATTAGAGTAAGCTTTCTTACTTTCTTAGTATCAATGGAACCCTTGCCAGGCTATGGACACCTGCTCAGAATAACATTTTAAAAATACATTTGAAATACATAAGATTAAAACGAATTATATTGAAATAGTTATCAGAATTTCTTTCTTAATAAAAACAGTTCATGGACCCCAGATTATGAACCTCTGGCCAAAAAGTTTCTGAAGTCCATTCAAATGCCAAGATTTTGTGATTTGATGACTGAAATGGGCTCTCTTTTCTACAAATATATTTATCCTTCTAAATTCAGCTAAATTTGCCCCAATCCAGGAAACCTTCCATAACCAGCTTGCAGAATGGGTAACCATTATTAGAAATTACAGGAAGATAGCTTTCAACTCAAGATGAGAAAAAAACTTCTTAATAACAAAGCCTGCTCCAAACTAGAATAGATTACTTTGTCAAAGAAGTGTGTGTGGTGTGACAGACAGAGACTGGCACTAGAGAAAAAAGTGCCAAGCTGAAGAATATGTGAAATTGATCACCTCGACTGGTGGAGGGGCCCCAGGAGTGGAAGTCTGAAGGAGGAGAAGACTCTGGCTGGGAGAGCAGTGAGGGCTCTCAGTCTTGAGAGGTCAAAGAGAGAAGGTGGGAAAAAGATTTTCTCCTGAGGGTTACCCACTTTTCCTGCTGGTGACTGGAAATCTTTCCCCCCAACACTTCCCAATTCAAAGGACTTTCTGAAGAGAAACCTGAGCAGACTTTACCTCAGTTCCTGTTGCCCAGGGGTGAGTCAACCTGACTTCTCTCACGGGGCTCAGGCTGCCAAAGCCTGAGTTCCCTCCAAACTCGAGGAGGGAGGGAAAAGGGTTTAGATAGAGACAGGGACCCCCTTTTCCCCACTTTTCTTTTCCCATTCTTCCCTCCCCTTTATTTCCTTTTATGTTACCTGATTGAGTAAACATTAAAAGTTATCTGTTCCCCAAGCTGAGTGTGAGTGAACAGATCAAGGGGAGATCTTTTGGTCTTGAGTAATGGAGGGGGAACACGAGGGACAAGAGTGAATTGAGGAGAGCAGCTTTAGCTAAGGAGGGAAAGCAGAAAGGGGGAAATCTTCAAACCCCCTCTCCTCTCTCTGAGCCAACCCATTATATCTGCTATCTCCCCTGTACCCTACTTTGTGGAAGGGGGTTGGTTCTCCTCTCTTTCTCCCCTCTTCATACCAAAAGTCCAAGCTTCCCTCAGAGCACGGAACTTCCTCTTTTTTTTTTTTTAAACAGTGGGGGGTATATAAGTAGAAACAATCATGTCAATTTTATTTCCAGATATTTATAAAAGCAGGTATTTGCAAAATGCTCGCTATATGCTAGATTTTGGACTTGTCTATAGGAATGCAAAAACTTATAATCTTTTTCCTTAAGAACCTTTCACTCAGTTAGGGAGGGATATGATATATACTCAGATAACTTTGATATAAAAGTAAAGAACAGAGATAGACAAAAAAAAGTACCAGGAACACTTTTTGGGGGTGGGAGGAGAGATCCATTTTAGCTAGAGGGATCAGGAAAGGCATTATGAGACACTTGATCTGGATGTCTTTAGGAAAGGACATCAGCATTTTTATCAGTAATTCCACTATGCCAACCATTTGGATGGAAGTCATAGAACCTGGAACATAGAAAGCATTTAATAAATGATCTATCATGTATCTCTAACTACCTACTTACCTATCTTAACCTATGAACAATCTATTTTTTATCTTTATATATCTATCTGACTAGATATAGCATTGCTCTCTCCCCTTCTAATGTTGGCAGTCACAGCCAAGTTAGGACGCAGGAGAAGGACAATTTTGCCAGCTTGTTCACTCACTGATCCTTAGCTAGCCTATCTAAAACCTTAATCAGTTATCGAAGGTTAAAGTAGTTCTCCCCTGAGAAGCCAATGGATTCTCTGAGACTCTCCAGATAATGTTTCCTTCAATTTGAAAACAGCAGGAATAGGAATGAGTGTTGAAAGAGGCAGAAGGGTATTGGGGAGATAGTGACAAAAGGGAAAATATTCCTATAGCCTCTGTCTCTTCCCCATTTTCTCCCCATGGCTGCATCCCATTACTGGAGTGACCAAATAAAGACCGAATGACTTCTTTTGTAAATTGTAAATAGAATTTCTGCTGACGTACAGGTTGATCTAGATGACTTTTGAGGTCACTTCCAATTCAGATTATATAATTTCTTATCTTTCTAACTAAAATATAAGGCTCGTAGAGGCAAGAACAATGTTTCATTCTTTATTCAGTAAACAAACACTAATAATGTTCCTACTTTGAGTCAAGTTCTGGACTGAGCACAAGGAAAGATAGGATTTTGAAATGAAAGTCTTTGGCTTTATAGAGTTCACAGTCTCTGATCTGAACAAAATAGCAACACAAAAATTCAGGGACCAGTATCATAAGAACTCAAGAAGAGTTGATATTTCCTCTGCCAAAACAAATTGGCATATGCTCTGCAATTTATAATCTTCCCAGCCTGGGTTACTGAAAGATTAAGTGACTTATCCAGGATCTCACAGTCACTATAGGTTAGAGGTCTTATTAACCTCAAGGTGGTTTTACTAGTCATTCTACCATGCTGCAACAAGAATAACATACTGTGATAAGTAAATGCACTAGAAAGCTTCAGCACAAACTGCTATATGCAATTCAAAGGGGAATGTTCTTATCAAAGGTGGGGGCATGGAGGAAAGGTAGATCAGGGATTCCCATTTCTTGCCAGCTCCTAATACAGCTGGTGCTCTCTAGAGTACCCTCCGACCCACCTTTGTTGATTGACAGATGGAAGTCACCACATTGGCACTTAAAAAGTTTTCTTGCCAATTCCCCAAGCATAGAATAAGCTATTAAAGCTCACCAGATGTCACGGTGATAGGCATTAGTTAATCACTGAGCTGGCAGGGGAACTCCTGTCATGGATTCTGTTCTTCCTTATGTGTATGGATTAGATTGATGGAAATTTCAGGAGTTCCAGATCTTTTTAGGTGAAGCAAATGATTTATTTCCATTCATGGTGTGCCTCACTCTAATGTCATATTGGTTTAGCACTGCAGTGGACCAGTGCCCAAAAGGCAATAGGATTGGTTGTAGCAAGCCTCAGTGAAGTCACCATTGTTTCCTATTTCCTCCATGAACAATTACACGCTGCTCTCTGGATTCATGCAAATTTGGTTATTCATTCCCAGGGCTTTTGTTGAAAACATGAAACAGAGGATTTATAACACTAGCCATTTACCTCCAGCACTTTGCCCACCCCACTCCCAGCCCCAAATTCATGATGAAAGAGTTGGTCTTGGAAATAAGCTTTCTTTCTACCTCTTTCCATACCTGGTCTCCTTTGAAACTCATCTCAAGGAGCACCTTCTTTCTCCATGAAGTCTTTCCTGATTTCCCAACTGCTAGGAATACTCTTCCCTGGAGCTATATGAACTGGGGAATCACATCAGCCTCAGTTTCTTCATCTATGAAATGGAGAGAATAATAATGCTTACCTCACAGGACTGTTGAGAGGATCAAATACTATGACATATGCAAAATGCTTTGGAAAACTTAAAACACTTATAAATTAGTTATCATTACTCTTACCGATCATCTTCATAAATGGGTTAAGCTAGGTTGAAGGCAACTGGCAGGCCACAAAGGCATCAGTGGACTGATGATAACACTTTGTTCCAACGCCCATGAAAGTTGCTAAATCAAGCACCAGGGAATGCTTCAAGCTTTGTCAGACCTCAAAGACTCCAAGATCCTGAATACTGGGACATTGCCAGAGGCTTGACTCTTGCCTTACCACTGGACTCCAATGCCTAGAAGAGAAAATGAGACTGAATGACTTTTTCTAACTCTCTAACTCTCTTAAATCCAATTCACTAGCAAGTCACAATATCAAGCCATTATATCATTAACTCTCTTTGAAATGAAGAGCAAAGAACAGACTTAGTATCACCTGATATGCATGCTGTATAGATTCTATAGATTTTTGTTCAGGCTGTCCCTCTTCTTAGATTGTAATCTCTTTGAGGGCAAAGACTATTTCACTTTTGCCTTTGTGTCAAGTGTGAATGTTAAAAATTGTAAATGCCAAACTGTAAAGGGTTTGGCCCAAACTGCAAAGATAATTTTTAGTGTTTTAACTTAAAATCTAAAATAAGTGGTTGGCATGGGAAATTCCCAAAATATGAAAATATCCAAGTCAGCTGGGATTTTATGGAGATTTTGATTAATATAAGTGAAGGAATTAAGGGAAGGAGAGACAAACAGACAGACAGACAGACAGACAGAGAGACAGAGAGAAAGAGACAGAGACAGAGACAGAGAGAGAGAGAGAGAATAGCCAAACAGTAGAAAAGGTCCCAGGTCAAAATGGCCTAGGCCTGAGCCTAAGGGAGAGCAAGTCAGTCTTTATCACTCACCGCAAGATGTCTCCAAGCAAGCTCCAGTCCTCATTCAACTCCGAACTCCAACTACTCTGAACTCCAACTAACCTCCCCTAAATTTTCACATCTACCAATCACAGTAGACGCTTTTTCCCAGGTCTGCCCATTCTTAGCTCTCATCTTCTTTGGTTCTCACCTTCTCTGGTTAGATTAAATCCTCTGAGTATTTCACACCTCCTTTGTTAAGCTTGCCTTTTGTAAGTTGCTTGACCTTTTAGTGATTAATTTAACCTTTATAGGTACTTAGCAGCCTTTTGTATTAGATCTAAAAATAGACCACCTAGCTTAAGGTTCTAGTTTTACTATAAGGTATGAGTTGGGGACTTTCATTGTTCAATTAGGAGTTTACAACTTTATCTTCCCCTAAGGCACTGTCTGAGTAGGGTGGAGTAATTTTAAAAGTTCTCAATACATTCCTGATCAAGTACCTCCATTGTTAAAAATGGGGAATAACTTAATCAAATCTTCTAAAGTACAGTCTGAGCAGTTTTTAAGATTCACACAAGTTAGTTATTTAGGGGATTTGCATCTCGCATATCCTAGTGGCAAGAAAGAGGAGTCACAGAGTTACTCCCCAGGATCAGTGCTAGCATCCCAGCTCAGGCATAACCCATGTTTGAAAGCTATGTGGAACTAGAAGGACCTTTTTGAAAAGTCAGAGGGGAAAATGAGGAGATGTCTTCTCTCTGGACAGATTTTGGCTCTGACATCGATGTCTCTGCTCTAATTTATCTTATCTGGTTATTTCTGATAAGCCTTTAACTTCATCCACCCAGCTGGCTGCAATGGAGAACTAGATTTTTCTCTTTCTTTACTAATAAGCGCTTATAAATCTAGAAATAAGTCATCAGATTAATTTTAACACCTTTATATCCTTATCACCTGATTCAGCCTGGCAAACAGTAAATATCTAATAAATAAATTCTCATTAATTGATTGGAGTTGAACTACATCAAAGCAGCAGAAATGGACCAAAACATGAGACAAATAAGCATTTTGAAATAGAAAGGACCATATTTTGAAATAGAAAGGACCATTTCCTCCAATAATTTTTTTTCTAATTCTCTTTATAATCAATGTTTGATTGCCATTTACCCTGGGTTCTTCAGCTAAAAACCTCAAGGCTTAGGTATATTTTATTATTTTTTCTCCCTCTCATCATAGCTGGTGAGTTTACACATCCTAAGGCATCTACTTTCCCAACAACTGTCACATCTGGTTCTTTCCTTCTAATCTCATTGTTACCACACTACTACCAATGATCATTACCCCCTGCCTAGATTTTTATAGTCATTTCCTGCAGGGTTTTCTAGCCACTCTCAACCATCCTTCATAGTATTTACTAAAAACTTTCTTATTCATAGAAATGGACAGTCACTTCTCTGGTCAGATATTTGTAGGAGTACAAATTCTGTCTGATTCTTCCTATATGGAAGGACCTTGATCAAGACATTTAACCTGTCTCAGGTTTCTCATCTTTAAAAGGAGGGTGTTGAATCAGATAGCCTTTAAGACTCCTTCTATTTCTCAACCTATGAGCATAATATTTTGTGACTCTATTCAGCCTGTTGGAGACAGACCAAAAATTTTGGACTGGCATTCAAGGAAGGACCCTACCCCCCCACCCAGTTTGGCTCAAGCTTACACTTCCAGGCTTATCACATATATTTTCCTTTCACTCCCTCTAAATTCCAGCCAAAACAGATTACCCTCATTCCCAAATAAGTCCTACACATCCCGTAAAGCCTAGATAAGATATTACCTTATCCATTAAGATACCTCTGATTCCCATCTCCATCCCTGCTTCTGGTTGGTAGAGAAGTCTCCCTTTAAACCCTTCATAATCAAATGTACTTAGAAAAAGTTATTGGATATGACTATTCTGAGTCAAGGGGGCTGGAGAGTGTCATCTTTTACTAGACCAACAGCTGTGTGAAGGTGGACATGATATCTTATTTAAACTTTCCATCACTCCCAGACCTTAGCACAATGTTTTATACATTAAATAGGCACATAAAATGTCTGTTGTCCTTTTTTAAAGTATAATTTTTATGGATATTGATGTAATTATGTACTTGATTATATCTCCCGCTTTTGTAAAGTTGTTTTTTTTGGGGGGGAGGGGGGAAGGGGGCGAGATGTTAATGCACTGAGTGTGAAAAAAAAAAGCTCTATTTACAGTTTTACCAAGGATAAATGAAGTGATTCAATTGTTCCTACCTCCAAGATTATACCATGGACTTCCCTTGGTCAGGATATAATACAGTGCATGAATTTCTCTGGTCTTGATTCCATTTTTATTCAGTGATAACACATAAGGATTCATGCTGAAAGCTCTCCAAGCCCAGTCAGTGTGAGATACAGTTGAATAACTGCCCCCTACACAATATATACCAGTTTCATTACTTAAAAGACACATTTCATGGGCCTGTGCAGTCACACACTGAACTATGCAACTAAGTAGGTGGACAGAAAGTCAGTGTCCACACCAGACTAGTTTCTGTGACTTTACATTTTGGAAAAGAAATGGCTTTGGGGTGATTATTTTCTTTCTTCAAGTTCTTTTAGAGAGGGGCTTGAGAAAATCACAACTTCTTGAGAGGTGTGATAATTAAAATGTTTTGGGAGCAAGGGAAATATATAACAATTATGACCGCTGAAATATGTTTCTACTGTGTCTTGGTTTTATATGAATATAAGATGGTCGCCAGGGAATATATTCCCAATTTATGAATATGCCCAAGCCAACTGGGTTTTATAGAGAAATTTAATTTATAATACACTGATTAATCAATAGAAAAAGAGAGAAAGTAAGAAAGGAATAAGAATGAATAAATCAGTCAGTTGGTTTTATCACTCACCCAAGATCTCTCTAGGTAAGGCTTCTTATGCCAACCTCAGGCTCCACCTTCAAGAGAGCCTCCTTTCAAGAAATGTTCCAGAGAATTCTCCTCCTGCAGAGCCAGCCTTCTCTCCTGGTCCTCCCACAGAGCAACCTCCTCAGTCCTCCTTCAGAGCCACTTCGCTCAGAGCAAAACCTCCTCCAAAAAACCCCAGTCCTCAGACCCCGCTATCTTTAAGGAAACCATCTAAGTTCCCTCCCCTCAGTTCTCACATCTACCAATCACTGTCCATGTCTTCCCTGTGCCAATGGTGACTCTAGCTTAACCCAGGACCACCCAGAGGTCTGCCCCTTTGCACATGTCTGTTGAAGGTCATATTCTCAAATAATTAAATCTTGATCCTTGCTGCAGCCCTTCCTAAATCCTTTTACTCTGAGTAGGGTGGAGATTGTAGTTTCAAGACCTGGTTCTGTCATTCCAAGTATCTCTATTGTATCAATTCTAAAATCAATCATGACTCAAAGAACTTCCTGTTCTATGCTTAAGCATAGGTCAAAGCTCTTTCCATTGTTTAGCAAAAGGTTTCTGTCCTAAAGTAGTCTTAGGTAGGGAGGAGAAGGATCCTCCCATGCAAAGGGGTTTCACATTCCAATAGAGTTCTTACTATCAGAGGAGAAAAGGGATTGACCTGCCATGTAATTAATGTTATAAACTATCACATGCAACACATACTTGGGACATATGGTTATATGATCTTTGAAGAATTCTCTATCTCAAATTTTGATATAGTTCTATAATTCCATCATCCATTTCACTTACAAAGCTACGAAACCGGACAAGCAAACCAAAATGCATATATTTATATGGTAAGGGAAACGGATGGCAAACAAGAGAAAAATAAAACAAGGAATTTCAACAATAAAGAAGATTCTCAATGAGGAAACTCCTTTTATCAGTGATTAATGAATTTTGGCAGTATGAAAACTCTCCTGAGATAGATGGCAACCCATCTCTCACTTAGTCTTAAGAGACTTTCCTAGAATTCTGAAAGGTTAAGTGACCTAGACTGAGTCACACAATCAATATGTGTCAAAAGTAGAATTTTCTTATTCTCTAACCACTACAGAGCACTGTTCCTTATTCTAAATAAGTAGACACTGATACTTCCAATAGAGATGATTAAAACTCATTCTGATTTTATAACCACTCATTTAGTGTATAATTTTTGAGCCCTACACAATTGTAAATACTTTCTCACTTTGTATTTTGGTGAAATGGAAATATTATTTGTTTGTTTGTTTGTTTTAATAATCTGGCTAATAGTCGACTCTTATTTTCTGGAGTCAGTTCTTTAATTTTCTTTTCTCAGAGTGACTTCTTTCTTAGTATTTCTCCTGATGCATTCCTCAGAACTTTAAATCAACATATTGGCCTATGGCATTCAAGGGAAAACTAATTTTCTGTTTGTTGCAAAGTTGCTGAGGTCTTTTGAAAGTTTTATGGTGTTCGCTGGAATGTGAAAAGGTATTGATTTGCTCATGTAAATTTGATGAGATTATCTCTGCTCTAGATAGAGGAAAGCTAACCTTATTACCCAAAATGCTTTACTTTGTTCAGTTTGCTCTGTATTCATTAATAGCAGTAGTAACTAATTATTAGATTTCAGATTTTTATTTAGGGAGAGGAAGAGGGTAGTAGTATGTTAGAAAAGCTTTCTATTTGGTGCAGTGTCAAATATCACAGCTCAGAATACATGTGGCACCATCAATAGTTTCTGGTCTGCTATTTATGGTCATGACTTCCAATCATGGTAGTGTCATTGGGATTACTCAATGAGCTGAAAAATGCTTTGAGGAAAATAATTACAATTACATTTTAAAATAAAAAAATTATGTCATATCTAATTTAAAAAAGACCTATTATTTATATAGCAGAAGTACAACAGTCTCACCAAGAAAACCTAAGCATTTTCTGAAAGAACTTAAGCAGCTTTCCTTCTCACCTTCCACCTTTCTGCCAAAAAGTATTTGCCAAAAGAAAGTCTGTGAACATATACACTAATAAAAGCATACACAGAAGTTCCTGGAGAGGAAAGAAAGCCATAAGGCATACATTTAGAGACAGAAGAAAACTTAGAAGTCGTTTAATCCAAAACTACATATTTCTGATCAGAAAACTGAGATCCAGAGAGGTTAAGTATCTTGCCTGATGTCACATAGATCACAAAATGTAGAACCAGGATTACAAATTCATTACTCTTTTCACTACACCACACTAGTACTGAATTATGGCATCAGGAGGAGATATTTGCTATCAGAGAAGCACCAATGGTTCCCAAGACAAGTCATGGCACCTTACAGTGGCATGCAAAGATATAGAACTATATCATAGATGGAATCAGTCTGGAAGAAATTGGATATTACAGTGAAGTACTTGAATGTAAAATGAGGGATGAGCCAAGATTTCAGAGGGAAGAAACATAGCAGGAAAGGTACCATGTATACTTCTCTTCAATAATCATCCTCATCTCCATTAACACTTCTAAAATTTCACATGCGAGTGTTAGTTTATTTTGTGATAATTCCAATTGACCTCCAATGGAGAGGAAAGAAGACAGATTTTTTTATCTTAACATTGGATATTACTGTTACCTTGATCAATGGGTAAGATTACTTTTCTGTCATTTATATTGATGCTTCCATGGATCTGTGAATTCAAAGTAGCTATTCCCTTTTTCAACCTGATCATCTTGTGTGGCTTTTGTCCGTGTCCTATAAACCCTCCACAATAGATTCACCCAAAATGCTTAAAAACTTCTAACTCATTAAGTAATCCCAAAAGTACTACCAACTTTCATGAATACCACTGGAGGCTACCGATTGATTTAGACAGCCTATTAGTGATAAACATCTTTGATTTGACTAGGCTTATCCTAAAAAAAACATGTACAGTTGGTTGCCAAACCTATAATAGAAGACTTTCCAGTGTGGTGAGTCATTTCAGCCCTTGGTGACCATTCAGACCATCACTGTCATAGCCTTTGATAATCCATAGGCACCTCCATGCCATGATGAGGCATCAGAATAAAATGTTATGATTGCTTCTCAGCCTTTTGGCTAAGATCAAGTGCAGAATAAGGTCTTATGGAGGGAGAGGAGCACAGGTCTTATGCCATCTGTGAACAGTAACTTGGCTATTATATTAAGTATATGATTATTTTATTGACTATAAATATAAAATCCTTGTCCAGATGTCAATGTCAATACACCTAGAAAAGCAGAACTGTATTGATCTTGACATTTGTACTTTGTTGTGCTCAGTCATTTAAATCATGTCTGACTCTTCCTTATCTCTTTTCTTGGCAAAGATACTATAGTGATTTGCCATTTCCTTCTCCAGTTCATTTTACAATTGAGGCAATTGAGGCAATGGGGGTTCAGGGACTTGGCCAGGGTAACACAGTTAATAAGTGTCTGAAATGAGATTTGAACTCAGGAAAATGAGTCTTCCTAACACTAGATTATTACTCTATCCACTGCTCCATCTAGCTACACCTGGAACTTTGTACTAGAAGATAAATAGAAGTTATATCAATATGTAAAGATGAATTCAATGTTCTCCTTGCATAAACAAATAAAAGAAATGACTTAATTATGTAAAAAAACAGCAAGAATAGTCATTTCATAAAATTTAAATATTTCATGTTGCAATTCTATATAATAATAATAACTAGTATTGACATTAATGCTTTTAGTTTTATAAAGCATTTTTCATATATTATTTCATTTAACCTTCATAATGCTGCCTACAAGGTAGATAGTATTATTACCACTTCACGGGTGAGGAAATTGAGAATGATAGAGATTAAGTGACTTTTTCAGTACTATTCTGGAGGCAGGGTTTGAACTCACATCGTCCTGCCTTCAAGTCTAGTGTTCTATCCACTATACTACTTAGCCATCTCACCTTATATGCCTCTTAGTAAACTTGAATTGCACTAATATCTCAGTAGCCTCAGCTCTTTTTATATGAGCTAAATATCCTTAGAGGAAAATATCTAACCAAATTTAGATGTTCTTCAGAAAATTTCTAGGTGGGGGGTAAAATGAGTTACTATTATTTTTGAGAAGTCTTTAAGATTGAATCCAATCTATATAATCCTAAAGTTGTGATAATGAGCTTCAGAATATGTATTCATTCACATGTATCTATGTGTACATGGGACATATGCATCAAATGAATCTATAATATTCATGCAAATGTGTTCTCTAATAATATAGACTATAATTCATCTGTATCTTCCCATCCCAGGCATTTCTTTTCCATTTGTGCCCATTGGTTCATTACCCAATTTTCTGAGTATAGTAATGGAGCATATGAGCTATCTACCTGTTACACTTTGTTCTTGTCGTGTGACCAGCCCATCTTCCTTTTTTATTAAAATGATATCAAGTTTGAATAAAAACAAGGGCCACTAAAATATACATAAAGATCTTTATGAACTGCAGATTGCCTTAATAAATCAAAAATTAATGTTGTCTATACTGTATTGAATTTTTACTAATTATGTTACATATTTCACCATTGCATTTTTACTTAGCTGGCCTCATTTGGGAAATGCACAGAGCAAACTGCATGTTTCACACTTCTGTTTTATCATATACTTCACTAATGGCATATTTTACTATAGCTCTTCTTTTAAGTTGGTTATTTGTTATATTCTACAACTGATTCATATCCACTACTGCCTCTCCATTGTCCTCTGAGTGATACTTATAATTCTTCAGTAACTGTAGTATTCTGTAATTCACTATGCAACAAAATCAATAGAATACTGGTATTAAAAGTTGAATGATAAAAACTTTGGAAGAAGTTTGGGGAATCATTAAAGGAGCTTTGCAAATTCCTAAGAGGTTAGGCTATTGTTCACACATACATTCATACATGAATACATATAAATGAATAGAACATTGATACCTACTATAACCCTTTCAAACAGAAATTTAACTGATGTAAATCAATTGCCATAATCAGGAGACCAAAAGAGCCTAAAAACTCCCTTAGTCAGCAAACACTTGACTTATTTGCCAAGTAAGGAGACAGAGCAGCCAAGGGCAACACAGGTTTGGAATATAAACTCGTTTGTAAAATCTCACAAGGAAGGAGTGAAAGATTATGAGCAGTATCACCTCATAAAGCAACAAGGGGCAGGAGAGGGGAGAACCAACTTAAAGAAGGCTTGGAGAAAGCCCTAACTAAACAAAATTACCCCAAGGACATTTAAGGTTAGAATTGGAAGGAGTACAACTAATAGCCGAAAGATGGAAAATATGTACCAATATTTTAAAAACAAACTCTTTTTACCATCAAGGACAGTGGAGCCCCATAGTTGTACTCTAGTAAAGAGGAAGTGGAAATGACTCTGAATGAAGAAAAATGGGGAAAAAACAACTAAGCTAGACTAAGTATATACAAAGGAGGTCTTTGTTAAAGGCAACACAGTTTTGAGAGCATTGAGAGATCACATTTTAAGGTCTCAGAATGGTAAAAATCCCACCTTAATACAAAAAAAAAATGCCTAGAACATTAATTAGAAGCTTAGATAGAGTACAGTTGGCATAAGTACTTGCTCAAAAAGCTGTTCTATGGAACAAACCATCATCAGAGGAGAGAGATGCTGATGTCAAAGCATCTCTGGAGTGAAAGGGAGTTGGGACAGAGGTAGGAGAAAGCTAGAGAGTCAGGAGACTGAGAAGACTGAGAAGAGCTTTCAACTCTAGACTATCGACAACAGTTATTCAGCAACAGACCTCATTTTGATTGTCTTGCATTGATTGTCCAGGAATATAAAATTTCATTCTCTTATTTGTTGATTAGACTTTGAGCTCCTTGAGATCAGGAACTGGTTTATGGTTTGTTTTTCTTTCTCTTTTACTTGCATCCTCAGTGCTTAACAGAATTGTGTTACAATACTTATTGTTGATCCTTCTTTTTCAAAGACAAACAATGATATCACAGGGTGATATTCTCAATGTACAATGAAGTAGATTTAAGTGAGGCAGAACTACACTAAGTTGTTAGCCTCACTCTCTTCCAGAGTCAAAATTCAGTGGCAAGACAATAGTCAAGATCACTGGCAGTGGCCTGAGATGCAACTGAAGATATTGGTATCTTCAATGTCTGACCAAGTTCTAAGCATGTCACATTGCCTACTTTAGCCATCCTCTTGATTATTGGTCTCATCCACCTAGGGGAAATCTTTCCATTCATGGGATAGACATCTCCTCTAACTCAGCACCAGGTTTGAGGCCTATTCAATCTGGTTTAGTCTTTCTGTCTGGATGATATTATCTGACTCATTGGACTATTTTACCATTTCCTTTCTCATATTATTTTATAGATGAGGACCTCAGTCAAACTAGGTTAAGTGACTTGCTCAGGGTCACACAGCTAGCAGATATCTGAGATCAGAGTTGAATTTAGGAAGATGTGTCTTTCTGACTGTCCTGGAGTCCTTGACCAACAAAAAAGTAATAAACTAGCTTTTATAAGTTAACTGCTCATTCTGAGCCACTCTTGGTTACTTTGGCCAGTCCTAGTCTATCTACATCTTGTTTTTATTCTGTCAGCTGTGAATCTTAAAAATTCTCAGACCCTACTTCAGAAGATTTGGTTAAGACCATTCCCCATTTTAAACAAATGAAGGACTTAGTCAGAAATGTGAGAACTCTGCTCCACCCGTACTTAAGCATACTTTAGGAGAAGATAAAGTTGTAAACTCTTTACTGAACAATGAAAAAGTACTTAACTCATACTTATAGTGAAGCAAAAGCCTTAAGCTAAGTCTATTTTTAGGAAGGTGCTAAGTACCTATGAAGGTCAGGCAACTTGCAAACTTGTAAGGGGCAAAGAGGTGTGAACTTACTCAAAAGTTTAGTCTACTCAGGTGTGAATTAAGAATGGTCTGTCCTTTGGAAAACATCTACTGTGATTGGTAGATGTGAGAACTTAGGGGAGGTGACATAGGAAAAATTCTCTTTAAAAGGAGGTCAGAAGCTGAGAGAAAGGGTCTCACTCTGAGAGTTCAGGAAGGTATTCAGCCTTGGAAGCTGAAGTGGAGCTCAGGAGCTGAACTGGTGGGTCTCTCTGAACACTAGAATTTTGCTTGGGACAAATCTTGTGGTGAGTGGATAAACACTGACTGATCTCTCTCTTAAGGCTTAAAAGCCTAGGCGGGCCTAGGCTAGCCTAGCCCTTTTCTCATTGCTTCCTCTTACTCTCTCTCTCTTTTATTAATTCCTTAATTTGTAGTAATTAAAAATCTCCACAAAATCCAGCTGACTTGGGTATATTTGATATTTGGGAATTTTTCCCTGGTGACCACTATATTTTTGATTTGAAACCATATTTCCATGGTCACAGGTTTAAGGCAACCACTCTTTTAACTGTAACACAGCACCTTGCCCATGTAGGGTGTAATATGTCCTATAAGCTACTTGACGTCGATGCTATTTCCTAAAGAATATATAATCTTATTTGCCAGCCTGATCAACTACACTGGGGTATTGTGCTCATTTTTAGAAATGTCCTGGTCAGGTCCCTGGTCAAAATCACAGAGATTTTGGAGAAATAACAGAAGTAATGTTGGCTAATCACCACGGATGGGAAAACTAGATGCAAAATGGATAAATCTGAGAAGCATATAAAGGAGAAGAATTTTCATTGGGATTACCAAGTGGGTATGAGGGTGAAACTATGTCCCACCCCCATCATCCCATTGGAAAGGAGTCATCTTGGGTTCTTCCTGCTTCTTCACTGAAATCAGCTCATTTGGTTGTAGTCCTGGTCACTGTGGACACCTAGAAAATCATATAGATAGTGTGGAAAGGAAACAAGAACAAGTTCTGGACTTTTAGCCACTGTGTCAGAACAAGCAACAGTGGGAATATCCATAGAGAAGAAATTGACAAGACTGACAGTTGGTGGGGGAAGGGGCA
The DNA here is from genome assembly GCF_027887165.1 of Monodelphis domestica. Taxonomy (NCBI): domain Eukaryota; kingdom Metazoa; phylum Chordata; class Mammalia; order Didelphimorphia; family Didelphidae; genus Monodelphis; species Monodelphis domestica. The sequence goes on along the minus strand of NC_077229.1, from coordinate 132,600,918 downwards.
ACTGGGAGTGGCAGTTGGTATTGTGACTAGAGGACTTCCTTCTGGGTATGGGAAGTGGGAGGAGCTTGGATTCTTGTTCCAAGTCTCCGGATTGAGGTGCCTTGACAGCTGGAAGAGATGGGCCCAATCAACTCTGACATCAGAACTGTTCTTGTTGCTTGCTGTTTACTGCTAAGATTTTGTAATTGACAAAGCCTCCCTCTTCCCTTTCCCTGATACCTCTCCAATTCTAACTGGTCATTAAAATTTCTCTTATTAGAATATCGCAGTCAGATAAGTGGGCTATCTTTTCTGGGGCATAGAGGGAGCTGAAACTCAGTTCAGTCATCAAATTACAAATGGTCCTTATCGCACCCCTGCTGGGTGACCAAAGTCAGGGGGGAAAGGCTTGTCCCTCAGGAGGGTCCATGTTTAGCCTGCTCTGGGGGAACTTTGACAGAAATCCAACGAGAAGACATCCCCGAAGGCTATCATAAGTGGATCATTTCTTGGACACTCCATTTTGGACAAGAATAGCCTCTCGGCAGGGGGCATCTCTCACCTTTGCCTCACCAGCAACCATATTCCCTCTCTCCCTTCAACTCCTCCATTTCCTACTACAAACCTTACATATCCTCTGTTCTCCATATCCACCCATCTTTCCCTATAAATATTATAATAGAAGTGAGTCATCTAGCCCAACCCCAGAAGCATTGTGTTATAACTCTTACCCCAGAGACATTGTCTGCAAGCTGGAGGAGGAACAAAGGCCAGAGGGTACCTTGGCTGCATAAGAAAACTAGAGGTCTCTCTACTTTCCAGATGTCTTGCCAAAGATTTCCACGAATGAGTCAGACCTTGGGACCAAGAGATGGGATAAAGAACAGATCATACTCAAGAATCTCCAATGACCCATCAATATAGACTGGTCTCACCCATCGGGGGTAGGTGGCAAATGCACACTAACAGAGATCATCAGGCCATTTCCTGGAAACTGTTGCTCATCTGATGATGTTTGCCAGCAGACAGAGACAAAGAGGCCAGGAGCAGAGGCAAGGGGCTGCCTGAATAAAAACAAGATGTAGATAGACTAGGACTGGCCAAAGTAACCAAGAACAGACCAAGCCAAAATAGTAAATGTGAGGCACGAGATGCTCAAAATTGAGTCCACAGCCACTATGGCTTCCTCTTTCTTTCCTGGAGCACTGCCTGGGCAAACTCCCATTCTTCTTTTACCTATCCAACCACTTCATTTCCTGTTGCCTCTTGGTGATGAGGAGAGTTGGGAGGGTAGTTGGAATGGGATAGAATCTAACTCCCTACCTATAGCCATCACACTCTACAAGTGAAAGCCTATTCATTTAAAGGCTGGTTTTTATTTCTATGTTATTTGAGGCTGCTATTAACATATATTGTATAGCCATTTAGTACTAATTTTGTCTAAGTCTATAAGAATATACTCACAGAAGGAGAGGGGCAAGTTAACTCAAAGGAAAATGGGATTTTCCTTCTGTCCACTTGAGGTTGGGGTGATCAGACAATTACAGAGTTTCAGCAAATTTTGTAAAATCCTGGAATTTATATCCATACCCACTAAACAGCCTTTTGTACGCAGAGAGAATAATTAATAAAGGAATGAGTCTGTAGGCATATCACTTTGGTAGCCAGGGTGTGAAATCTCTCCCAAAGCATTACCTATAATAGAGCACTACATACATTTTATCTATTCCCAGGTCCAAATGAGATCATGTTCATAATAATAAAGATACTTAGATGGCACAGTGGAGAGAGAATCACCAAGTATGAAGTCAGGAAAACTTGACTTCAAATTTGACCTGAGATACTAGCTGTGTGACCCTAGGCAAGTCACAGCATTATTTGCCTTGTTTTCTTCATTATAAAATGAGCTCGAGACGGAAATGGCAAACCACTCCAGTATCTTTGTTAAGAAAACTCCAAATGGGGTCATGAAGAGTCAGACGTGAGTGCACAACAAGGTCTTCAGGGCAGCTGGGTGGCCAAATAAATAGGATGCCAGGTCTGGAGTCAGGAAGACTCATTTCCCTGAGTGAAAACCTGGTCTCCGACATTTACTATCTGTGCCACCCTGGTCAAGTCACTTAACCCTGTTTGCCTCAGTATCTCATCTGTAAAATGTGCTGGGGAAGGAAATAGTAACACTGCTCCAGTATCTTTGAATGAAAAAGACAACCTAAATGAGGTCACTGAAAGTCAGATACAATGACACAACTGAACAGCAATGAGGAAATTGAGCCTCAGGGAGATCAAGAGACATAAAAGTCCACACTGATGGTAAATAACAGAGGCAAAATGGATCTAGGTCCACAAAGGGTTTTAATGACCATGTCACGGAGAGCTCTCAAAACTACTCAGAGGGTCACATCTAGCTTGTTGATGTTTGGCAAGTCGGGCTATACAAACCTTTGTCCCTTTCTTCAGAAAAATATGCAATCCCATTAATGCATCTTGTAAGCAAAGAATTAGACTGCTATAGTGCAAATAGACTAATGATAAAAGTCAAACCAAATGTCCAATCAGAAAGTGAGATCAGTGTTCTAGTCCCTCTACTTCTATAGGTAAGTAAACTGAGGTCCAGAAAGACATATATTGTCCAGGGTCACATAGCTGGTTTTAAACACGTTTTTCAGATGCCTCCTGCCTAGAAATGGTATGTCTGTGACTCTTAGAGGAGAAGATGAAGAGAAACTATTCATTTGTCTGAAAAATAAGTTAGGCAGAGATCACATAGAAATATAGGAGAATAGAAATTAGATGGTGAAATCAAGTCTCAGGTCAATAAACAAATAAAACTCTGAAGCCAGAGTTTTATTTGTTTATTTTAAAACCTTTACCTTCAGGGCTAGGAAATTGGAATTAAGAGAATTGCCCAGCTAGACAAGACACAAACTGTTCCACACAGCTAGGAAATGTCTCAAGCCACATTTGAAGCCAGGTCCTCCCAACCCCTAGGCCTCATATTCAAGGCTAAACAAAATAAGTTTAATTCTTCTTCCATATGAGAGACCTTCAAATACTTGAGTACAGTTATCTCCTCCAAAATATTCTATTCTCTAGACCTAAGATCTCAGTTCCTTCAAACTGTCCTGAACTCATAAGATATAGTGAGACAATGTGATATAGCAAAAAAGACTATTGCTTTGGAGTCAGATGACCTGCGTCTGAATCCTAGATGCTTTATGTGCTACCTGTGTGACCTGAGACAAATAAGTAAGTCTCTGTAAGTCTCTTTTTCCTTGTCTTTAAATTTGAAAGGGTTGGCGAAGTTCTCCTCAAGCTCTAAAGATGTGAAACTATGAACCCATGATATTAAGACTTTTTTTTCATGGACTGGAGTCAGATTTAAGAGGCTGGCAAGAACCATTGCTAAATTTTCAGTGTGAGCATTTATATGTTGGAAACCAGCAAAGGCTACTCATCAGGGATTGGTTTACTATTGTAAACTATTATATAGATTGAAGAAAGTGATAGAGAAAATGTTAATGAGATCAATAAAATTTAAAAGTGGATTGTAGGTACATTTTTTTCAAAACATTTAGCCTTGACTTTTATCATCTGAGTTGCCCTTCTCTGCACACTCTCCGATTTATCAATGCTTTTTATAAAATGAAATACCCAAATGGTCAAGGGATACAAATAGGCAGTTCTCAGATGAAGAAATCAAAGCTATCAATAACCATGTGAAAAAGTGCTCTAAATCCCTTCTGATTAGAGAAATGCAAATAAAAACAACTCTGAGGTACCATCTCACACCTAGCAGATTGGCCAGTATGGCAACAAAGGAAATTGATCAATGTCAAAAGGGATGTGGCAAAATCAGGACCTTAATACATAGCTGGTGGAGTAGTGAGTTAATCCAACCATTCTGGAGGGCCATTTGGAATTATGCCCAAAGGACTTTAAAAGACTGCCTGCTCTTTGATCCAGCCAAATCACTGCTGGGTTTGTACACCGAAGAAATAATAAGGAAAAATACTTGTAGAAAAATATCTATAGCCACGCTCTTTGTGATGGCAAAAAGTAGAAAACGTGAGGGTGCCCATCAATTGGGGAATGGTTGAACAAATTGTGGTATCTGATAGTAATGGAATATTATTCTGCTGAAAGGAATGAACTAGAGGAATTCCATGTGAACTGGAAAGACCTCCAGGAATTGATGCAGAGTGAAAGGAGCAGAACCAGGAGAACAATGTACACAGGGACTGGAACATTATGGCACAATCAAATGTAACAAACTTTTCTACTAGCAGCAATGCAATGATCCAGGGCAATCCAGAGGAACTTTTGAGAAAGAACACTAACTACATCCAGAGAAGGAACTTTGGCAGTAGAAATGCAGAAGAAAAACATATGATCAATCATGTGGTTCAATGGGGATATGATTAGAGTTTGGTGTTAAAAGATCACTTGATTGCAAATATGAATAAAATGTAAATAGGTTTTGAACAATGGTTCATGTATAACCCAGGGGAATTATTTTTCATCTCAGGGAGGGGGGAGAAAGAGGGATTGGAAAAATCATGAATCATTTAACTATGGAAAAGTGTTCTAAATAAATAAATTTTTAAAAATTAAATTAAATTAAGTACTCAAAAAGGGACATAACACTATAAATGTGATCTGACCAGGGCCAAGTATAGTGGGATTTTTACTTTCCTCAGTCTGGTAATAGTGATTCTTTTAATGAAATATAAGATTTTATTAGCTTTTAGAAGGGCTTTTGAATCATATTAATGATTTATATTGAGTTTGTGGTCCATCAAACCCCCAGGTCTTTTTTCTGGTGACCTAGCTATGTCTCTTTTATTTTGTACTTCTAAAATTGCTTTTTATAACCCAATTGTAAGACTTTACATTTATTACTATTAAAATTTCTCCTCATTAGCTTCCCCGCTTGTCTTGCCTGTTTAGAACTGTTGGGAGCCTGGCTATCATCAATTGTGTTAGCTATTCTCCCTCTCCCTTGGTTTTGTGTCATCTGAAAATTTAATAAGTGTATCAATTTATCAGAAAATAGTGTTTTTCATTATACAACAGACTCTATGTATATTTCAAAACTCTAATAAATATATGTATGAAACATACATATTTGAAATTTGAAACAATATTATAGAGTTGTGTGTGGATCTCCAAACCTCAGGCTGTAATTGTATAGCCCATCCCAGTCGTCACAATTGTGTGTTAAAGAGTGAAAAGAAGGAAGAGAAGATACTGAAATTAGAGTTTTCAAATATGATAAAAATGGGTTGACAGCATGTGGATGCTTATTGGAATATTGGTATTCAAGAAAGAGGCCTGAATTTCTTTTTTTTTTAAAGATATGAACTTTAAAGTAGAATTATTATCATAGCTAAGTTGGACAACTATTAAAAGGGGGGGGGGGGAGATTGTGGGAATATTCTGAAACTTTGCAATATTAAGGAAATGCCAATGGCCAGAGGAGCAAAGAAACTTGCCAGGAAACAGATCTCTAACTGCTATCCTCTAAGATACTTCCCCCCCCTCCCCCCCTTTTCCCTAAGTTCCTACAATCATAGGCTGTCTACTGGAAGGTGGTTTTACAAGGCTCTTGGTTGAATAATGAGATGGAACCTTCACCTCTCACAAAGTCCCGGGGCCCAGGACACTACACCTATGTTCTATCAGTCACACACTAGGGAACATTCCAGCTGTTCTCAGAGGAAGCTGCTGGGCAGAGAAGAGGTGGTGGGAGACCCAAGGAGGAAAGGCAGAATAAAAGATTTGGTCTTTCTAATAATCAGTGCATTCATCACTCTTTCCCGCCTGCTATGTAAACCATAACCATTTCCTGGGTCTCTTGATCCCTTTGTTATGGAAAAAAAAGGGAAAGAAAAAGAAAAACCACAAACACCTTCCAAGGCAGGCAAATCAGTGCCCTCTTCAACTATAATCAACTTTGCACACAATAGGTAAGGAATGCATTGTGGCCTCTTGCAAAACTCCTATGGGAAAAGATTGCAAATGAGATATCCTGGGGCCAACAATACAGGGCGGCGGACAAGGTGCTGGAGGCTCAATGGAAAAATGATGAATTGTACGCTAGAGACAAATAGGACTTCATTTAAATTCGGAGGGTTTTCATAAACTAGGAAGTGCGGCCATTATAAACACTGACTGTGTTTGCACGTGACACAGTATACATGCATGCATTTGTAGTTCCCCTTTGGTTGCCCGGGGTATTTAGAACCGGAGGAGAACAAAGCCCAGTAACAAAACAATCTCCCTTTTGCTAGAGTTGCCAAGGACTCCAGGAAAGTCTCTTTAGCCTTGATTTGCTTCGATTGTCTCCTAGCGCAGGTACCCTCCTTGAGTTTTAGGAACCATGGAAACCTGATGGAGAAGCATGATCTCTGACCGGCCTCTCAAAGCTTGTGTTCTAAACAGGTTCTGCACACATAAATACCGTAAGGAATACCAGAGTTATTCCCGTACGTAGAGCCCAGAAGTATATGACCTACCTTTTACTTCTGGGGTTGAAACGATTCCTTTCAGATAAAATGGCTCAGCTGGCTTTCCACTGTTCTTCAAATCAAATTTCCACATATGACCTCCCCATCAAAGGTATCTGACTTTGCTTCCCTACCGCCTTCCTTCATGTTCCCTGGCGTCTACTTGTACCCTCTACTTCAGCCCAACATCCTTGCCATCAGCACTAGCCTGTGTGCTCTGTTGCTAATCAACCCCTGTGACTCCCACAGCAACGCTTATTCTCCTAGAAGTCCCCTGGAACTTAAACCAGGACCATAACCAGAAATTTTGGCACCTACATCAAACAGCACAAAACATGTCCTTATGTTGATTTTTAATTATAAATTCAATAAAGTGTGAGTGAGAGGCATATTATGGATAGAAAGTTACCACTTTAAGGGAAGAGGCAGGGGTGGGACTGCAAAATGTCAGAAATTGATTATTAAAAATTAAATTGATAATAACCTAGAAAAAAGTTACTCCTTGATGACTTAATATTTTAACCAACTATCCTTGCTAAATAGGTGCTGAGCTATAGTTGTTTTTATCCTGCAGGAAGGAGGACAGGGACTTTAAGTATTTCTAATGCCTATTAAATTTTCCTGAGGCAAAGCTCTGATTAGTCTGCCTGAGTTACATCTCTAAATATGATATGTTTCGGTTTCTGCTTTTCCTTCCAGGGCAGAGGGATGAAACTTGCTAAAGTGGAAAAAGTAGAAAGCACTCTGAATTTGAAATCAAAGGAACCCTTCTTGTCCCTTGTTACCTGAATGATGTTGTGCAAATCACAACCTCTCCAAGCCTAAGTTCCCCATATTTAAAATTAAAATTTAAATAAAAATTAAATCTAATTAAAATTAAAATGAATCAGACTCAAGGACATAAGATTCCTTCCAGTTCTGTTATCTCTGGCCTTAGTATCCTATGTCTAATAGCAAAACCAAAGCCTTAAAGCTGAAAAGTGAACAACTTTAATGTGACGATCATTTGATCTATATTCTGTTTAATCCAAAAATTAGAGATTATCAGATAAGGAATTCCCAGTCTATGAGTTACTGGATTTATTACAACTGTCCTTCAAATCCCCAAGAAATTCCATCAATACGCAAATATGCATACTTTCTGAAGACTGAATAATGAATGCCTTGAAGAGAGAGACAGAAAGAGAGAAATTTGTATGTGCACACACACATATTGCTACTTTTCAAACGTTATGTCTATATTGTTGTGAGATTCACTTCAAGGTATTAATTACTTTATAGCACCCCTTTTCCATCTTATACTTTCTCAGCAAATGGATACTAATGGTACAAGTAGGAGCATTTGGAAGACTGCAAATTGTTTCTATGGAAGCTATGAGGAAACTGAGGACCAGCAAAGTCAAGTGACTTGACCACACAATTGTCCAGTGTAAAAACAGGGGCAAAAATTCAAGCCTTTTGACTTTACAAAGGTGTTCTTTGCACCAGAAGATATAAGTATTTATTAATCAGTTTAGGTAACTTATTTTTTCAATTGAATTTTCTGATTTCTTTGGTGATATGTTGGCAATGTTTTCTGTCATTTTTCTTCTGATAAAGCTCTTCCCTGTTCCCCATCATCTTCCTTTCCATCTATACCTTGAAGCAATTCCTGCTCAATCTTTGTTTGTATGGTGTCATTTATCCCTTTAGGTTGTGAGTTCTATGGCTAGAAATCCATTAAAAACCCTCCTTTACCTGGTACTTCTAAATCTACCAAGCTCATTTCTCAGTGCAGTTCCCACATGGTCTTATAACCAGACCAATCGACTATGACATTCCTGGTATGTCTTGTTCATCCAAGTATTTTTCATTTTCCACACTGCTGCCAAATTGACATTTACAAAGAACAAGTCTTTCCATGTTGCTCCTCTTCACATGTTTTACTTGTTCCATATTCCCTCTATGATAAAATATGACTTCTCTGACATTTAAAATCCTTCATAATCTAGTTCTAATCCACCTTTCCAAATTGAGTTCTCATTACTTCCCTTTCTAAAACCTTTTAGATTTCAGCCCAGCTGACCTATTTCAACATTCCATCTCTTACCTCCATATTTTTGCCTACCACTGGCTGTTCTCCTTGCCTAAAATGTGCTATCTCCTCACCTTTGTCTCCTGAAATTCCTAGCTCCCTACATGGCTCAGCCAAGAACTACCTCCTACAGGAAGCCTTTCAAGGTTCCCACAGAAATTAATTTATGTTTATTCTGTATTTATTTCATGTTGATTTAATCTGTGTATTATTGTTTCTCCCAGTAGAATTAATCTCATAAGAACAGGGTCTATATTTTTTTCTGTCTTTGTATCCCCAGGTCTAGCTCAGTGACTCGAATACAAAAAGGTTATAAATGCTTATCAAATTGTTTCCCCTGTCTTCATTTTATTTTCGTTGTCACACAAAACACACTTCCATATTGGTCATTGTTGTAAGAGCAAGCCCATACATAGCCCAAACCCCAAAATAAAACCATAAATGTACTGATGTGAAAGAAGACACCAATAATTTTTTCTCTGGAGGTGGTTTGTATTGTCCTTCTCCTATCTTAAATCCCCATTTAGACCTCTACCAATCCAAGAACTAGCCCCCAAATCACTTCCTCCCCTAATATCCCTTGAATAACTCTATTCCCTGATGATTTTAAATTACTTTGTGTTGGTTCTTCTTTTCTCTCCAAATGACAATCCCTTGACATTGAGGCCCATCCCTTCTACTTTTAAATTTCCAACCTTACCTGGGATATAACTAGGCACATGATAGATACTTATTACTTCTTAAAAGAATGAATCTTGACTCAAGTGGATCAAAGTCTACACTAAACAGAGAATAGTAAAGACTCAGAGGATGTTTAAATGAGGACCTGGAGACTTATGGATCTCTGGATTAGAAGATGGAGCAAACCCATCCAAATAGGCACCAATTTGCCATTGGACAATCCTGGGTTCTTGAACAACCTTTGACTGCCTAACTCCATTGGCATCTCTTAGAGAACTCAAGCCAAAAGGTACATTTTAAATCTATTCTAAATGGTAGTTTAAAAGCAGACTGAGTCATCCATTGGGAACTATCTGGGGCCAAGTTGAAGAAATATTTGTAGAGGGAGGTCCTAGCTAGATCTCACCAGTAGCTCTGAGAATAGAGAGTGCAGTGAAAGGAAAGGTCTTTTAAATCTTAGGTTTCTCATGCTCTATCGGGAAAGAGTAAGGAAGGAATCTGAATATAACAAAGGAATCACCTGATGAAAAGAAAAGATTATGAGCATAGCTGCATTATAGAATTTTGGAACAGGAAATCCCAAGTGTTTTATAACTGATCCTATGATGACAGATCTAACAATCTGTCAATAATCATATTAAGAGTCTATATGGGCTAGCACTGAGGATACAAAGACAATGCAAAGGACAATCCCTGTTCCCAAAGGCCTTCCCAATGTGATAGGAGCAACAACTTGAAAACAACTATGTATTTTTTTAAGCCCTTATCTTCCATCTTAGAATCAATACTGTGTATTGGTTCTAAGGCAGAAGAATGGTAAAGGCTAGGCAATGGATGTCAAGTGACTTGCTGAGGGGTCAGACAGCTAGGAAGTTTCTGAGACCAGATTTGAACCCAGAACCTCCCATCTCTGGGCCTGGCTCTCAATCCACTGAGCCACCTAGCTTCCCCCAACTATGTATTAACAAGATATGTAAGAGGGGCAACTAGGTCATTCAGTAGGAAGAGAGGCAGCCCTGAAGAGTTCTTGGGTTCAATTCTTGCCTCAAACTCTTCCTAGCTCTGTAACCCTGGGCAAGTCCCTTAACCCCATTTGCTTAGCCCTTACTTCTCTTCTGCTTTGGAACTAATACTTTCAATTCTATACATTCTGAGTTCTAACACATTCTAATAAAGAGAATTCTAAGAGAAAGAATACAGATTGTTTTAAAAAAAGATAAATTAGAGATGATCGACAGAATAAAGACTTAGCATTAAAGGGATACAAATTTAAAGAAGGAAGGTATGGCATCATACATAGCAGAACTATTTTGTATGCCTATAATTAATTCAATTCAATAAACATTTATTAAGCACCTACCACATGCCAGGCACTGTACTTAGTGCTGGAAATACAAAAAAGAAACAAAAGACAACCCCTGCCCTCAAGGAGCTTACAATCTAATGAGATAGACAAAATGCACACAAATATATACAAAGCAAATTTTAGGAAAAAGAGGAAATAATTACAGAAAGGAGTGCTCTGGAACTAAGAGGAACTTGGGTAGGCATCCTGTAGAAGATGGGATTTTAATTTGGACTTAAAAGAAGTTCTGGAAGTCAATAGTTAGAGTTGAGTAAGGAGAAAATTCCAGAAAAAGATCATCTTCACCTACTCATAGAATATGGAAGAGATTTTAAAGTTGATCAAATCCAAACCCTTTTAAAGAAAAAACACAAACTGAGGTGCAGAGACAAGAAGTAAGTTTCCCCATGTCATCCAGCTGCTTCTTATCAGAGGTGGCATTAGAATTCAGAGCTCCTGACTCCCAATTCACTGTACTTTCCACAGAACCATAGGACTAATACAAAGGAAAGGGTGAAAGGAAACGTGTTTGTCTATTACCGGTGGTACCTATCTCCTAAAGGCAGGTTGTGCCATTTTGGATAGAGAACACTAGGCCTGGAATCAGGAAGTCTTGAGTTCAAATTTGATCTCAGAATCTTACAAGCTAGGTGACCCTATGTAAGTCATTTTACTTCTGTTTGTTTTAGTTGTAACTGTAAATGGACAGTTGAGATCAAATGAGAAAATGTTTAAAAAAATCTTTGGCACAGTGCCTGATACATAGTTGATGCTGTATGGTAGATGTTTATTCTCTTCCTCATCATGAGTTATTTTACATTAGATATGGAAACACAGTTTTGAATATATGTGAACAGTAACTACTTAGGGGGGACTTTTCCATAGGAGGTCTCATTAGCTAACCAAGATGATAAGCAGGGACTTCAGGCAATTAGATGGCATTGTGGATAAAGTGCTGAGCCTGGAATCAAGAAGATACATCTTTCTGGGTTCAAATATGGTCTCAAATATTTACTTGCTGTGTGACTCTGGGCAAGTCACTTAAGTATGTTTGCCTTAGTTTCCTCATTTGTAAAATGAGGGGGAGAAGGAAATGACAAATTATTCCAGTATTTTGGCTTTCACAAAGAGTCAGATATGACTGAAAAATGACTAAACTATAGCAACACAGAATATCTACCGTTAATCTTATTTCTCTATTTTTATTCAGAGGATTGATCAATTAATCAAAATGCATTAAATTGAAATATGTTTTATTGTTGCTCTGTGCTGTGCTGAGTCCAAGAGATATAAAGACAAAAATGAGAATCCCTGACCTTGAAAAGCATAGATTCTAAGGGAGAGTAGACCTTCTCCATGATTAGCATGCTAAGGCTAAGATGCTAAAATTCGTGGTAGATAGAAAAGCAAAAAATGTTATCTCTGTTTTCAAATAACTGATGCTTAGTTATAGGAAGTGAGAACAAGATACTCGATCAATTGGAAAAGGATGGAGAATGAAAACCTCCACTAAAAATCTCCTACTCCGTGGATTCTTGTGTTCTCCCGCTCTCCTAGCCAATGCCACTGGGGTGTAAACTTTGGTAGAGCCTAGCATGTGCTTTTCAAGACATTTTTGGCCATAACATTTTACAAAGAACTTCAGCTGAGATCTGGAAGAGGCTGATAGCTGTCTTCATGGAAGAAATATCCACAATGGAGGAAAAATGGGCCTTCAAAGTATTGTATTCAATGTGTTAAGAATCTGTGATTTCCTTGGTATAGAACCCCAAAGCAGATCACAACCCATTTGTGACTAGCACATTAAACCTCCGGAAATTACCTCAAAGTAAGATGGCTTAAGTGACTTATTCAGCATCACAGAACTGATGTCAAAGGTGAGGGAGAATATGATCATATAGATTACATTAGATTAGATTAGATACTTAGAGAGAGAAACAGAGATAGAAAGATAAATAGATGAAATAGATATATATGTATATATATAAATATAGAGACAGAGAAAGAAATAGAGAGGTATAGATCCATAAATGGATGCATACATACAGAGATATAGATATATAAAGAAAAATAGAAATAGATACATATAGATACAAAGAGAAATAGCAAATAGATTAAGCTGAGAGATTAGATTAGATAGAGAGAGATAGAGAGAAGGATGGATAGATGATAGATAGATAGATAGATAGATAGATAGATAGATAGATAGATAGATAGATAGATTTTGCAGGAGTAGCTTCCACATAAAAGAGAAATGAACATTTTTAATTAGTGACAATGCTTGCCTCAGACAATAAGCCTTTATATGCATAGTGTGTATATGTATACACCACCTCTGATACATATTAGCTCTGTAACTAGAGATGTCACTTTACTTCTCAGTGATCTCCGTAATTCTCTTAGACTATAAACTGCAGTGAAGGTGCCAGATCTACTTTGATCAGGGGAGTTTCCTCATTCTAGAAGTTTTTTGTATCAATTAAATTACAGTCCAATTCTTACCCCTACCACTATCTTTATGGCTTTTTTCATCAAACTCCAATGATTTATTTCCTAGGGTGGGGTCAATTGAGGGCTTGTGACACAAAAATTTCTACAATGCAACAACTTGCTTTACCTGGAAGTTTCCAATGGTGGGACAAGTTGAGACACAACATCTTGTAGTGAAAGGATCACTAGATTTGAAATCAGAAGACTTGGGTTCACATTCCAGCTATGCTACTAATTGTGGGATCTTAAGCCAATAAGAGAACCTCAGGTTCCTATCTATAAAACAATGGAGCTGAACTACAAGACCTTAGAGATCCCTTCCAGTTTTGTGTTCAATGAAAAGGATATTTTTGTTCAACAAAAATATGGACAACCTTCTTCTTGGTGACTGTTTCCAAAATTGTAAACTCCAACATTTCATGGACTGCATGTGGTATTAAATTTAATCAATATTTTGCAGCACCTATCATATGCTAGGTGCTATAGGGATTAATGATGTTGACTAGACCTGTGATTGTATTGATATAAAAGCTCCTACATGAAAAAACTACTCTCAATGCGGTTCAGCTATGTCTCTGCAACGTAATCTCAGAGAATTTAAATTTCTTGATCAGTTTGTTAAAGGTAGAACTAGAATCCAGATCTTGTGGTTCTAAAGATGGTTTTCTACCCCCTTTTCATGCTACTATTCCACTGGTCATGATACTAGATGCTAAAGGAGAAAAGTAGATGCAAAGTAACACAATGTATGATCACACAGAGTTTATAATCAGTGGAGATGGGGAGAGACAGTTTAGAAATATGTACAAATAACAAGACTACCTAATCAAACCCATCAATTCAGTCTCCAGTGATTTCCTCTATTTTTTGATAGGCAAAAATATCCCCTTCTTTCAATTACTGAGGCAAAATGTGAGTCCTTTATCTGTTAGTATGGGGCAGCTTGATGATTTCAAAACACACACACACACACACACACACACACACACACACACACACACACATATATGTATGTATGTATTATATATTAGCATCAAATACTTCCTGTGTGACTCTGGGAAAGCCACTTAACTCTTGCCAAAATTCTGACTTAAAATTGATATGAAGACCGAAGGTAAAAGTTTATTTTAAAAAATAATATAATTCTATATATGTGTATACACTTGATTCACCTAGGATTTATATATGGCATATGGCATGAAGTGTGCATCCACCACCACTTTTTTTTTTATTTTTGCAAAAGAACCATGCAATTTCCTTAGCAGTTTTTACTGTTTCCATTCCCTAGTGCTACCTGAGGTTAAGATTAATATCAATAATTTATAATTCTTGGGTTCTATTTTCATGCTCTCTATTCCATAAGATTGATCTATTTCTCTTATTTTTTTCTAGTAATGATAAACATAACTAGAAAGTTGGAATGTGATAAATGTCATGGGAGAAGTTCCATCCAAGGGAGATGAAAGACTGAGGGACGGAAGGAACAAGCAGTCGTTTCTAGAAGGGAAGATCAAGACAAGGTTGAGAGGAGAAGGCACTCAAACCTAGTACGGTGCACCAGCTCATTTTGCAGAGTACATGATTATTCCTCCAGGAAACATTTATTAAAACAGAGCTATTCAAAGAGCTTCAACTCTCTTCACAGTATGAGGTTTACAGAGGTGCTTAGTCCAGCAGTTTTTATCCTCCTTGGTGAGACCTGTAAGGGGAAAGGGAAGATGTTCTGCAACAGAAATGCCACAGGCAAGCAGAGGACATCCAAATCATGTTGCGTGTGCCACTGACCTTGACAATGCCACCATTGTCATTCCCAGAAAAGCTGGAATGTGGATGAAATCCAGCTGGATCCAACTTGTACTGACTCGGACCAAAGGGTTGCAAATTGGCAAGAAGAAAGAATTGGAAGATAGATCTGTTGGGAATTTAGCTGACAGTGTTCTCTCACAGATCTTCAAAGAGCTGGGCAATTCGGGCTCTCCTGAGTCTGCCAAACACCAGAAGTCACTAAAAATATATCCTTACAACCTCCAATATTCCAAAAGGCTACATCCAGTTCTTGATTATTTATGCTAATGATAGGGAGGCATGAAGGAGATACTGAAGAATAATGGACAATGAAAAAGATGATTGTTTGTATTTGCTAAAGGGCTTGAACAAGATAGCCTCTGAGGTCCTCTCTGACTCCTAATATATAATTCTAAAACATATAAATATTGTGTTATGTTCCCCTTAAAACGCTCAACATTTTTTATATCGAGTGTTATATGGAACTTTTTCCAATAACAAATAGATTTGCTTCCTTTCATTATGCTCCATGATATCATAGTTCTCTATTCTAGTTTCCTGTGTGTCTTACTGCTTCAATAATTGTTCAAGAAATATTTATTAAATGTATTCTATGAGCTTAATAGCTGTCTGTCAATTAGTATTTATTAAGCCCTTTCTATGTGCCAGGCATCCTGCTAAGGTCAGAAGTTGCAAAGAAAAATAAAACTAGTCTCTGAATTCAAGGAGCTAACATGCTAATGGAAGAATAATAATATAGAATTTTAAGGTCTGTGAAAAGCTTTAAAAATATTATCTCATTATAGCCTCACAATAAGTGCTATTTATTCCCGTAAAGAAACAGTCTGAGACACAAGTGACTTGCCTAAGGTCACACAACTAAGGAGTGTCTGAGGCAGGATTTGGATTGAGATATACAGTCATCCCTCACTATATTGCAGTTTACTTATCTTGGCTTCACTTTATTGCAGGTTTTAAATATATATATATATATATATACATATGTATATATAATTCTGTATTATAGAATTTTTGCTATATTGCAGAATTTTGGTTACGAATGCCATACTGTACATAATGGAAATGCATGATTGCACTACCACTTGCTCAAGTTTGCCAACATGTGATTGTACATGGCACACTATTGGCTAATGGAATAAAAGGCAACCAACCACTGTGCTGTGTTCTGTACCTGAGTGTTGATTGGTTCAATGTTTATAACAGTGTGGGAAAAGTTTATAGGAGAATGGAAAGGGTTTATAAAGTTTTAAAATATATATCAATAATAAAGTAAATATCACGCTGCTACTTTGCGGATTTTCACCTATCGTGGGGGTCTCTGGAACATAACAACCATGATAGGTGAGGGATCATTGTAATAGTGTTCCAGGCACTGGGTTGGGTACCAAGAACTTTAAGATGTTATCTTTGCCCTCAAAGAATTTATAGCCTACAGTACTTGAGAAAATAAGACCTTCTAAGATGAAAGAATTACAGAAAAATATCATAACAACAATTCATCTGGACTATAATTTTATAGTTACTCAAAGGGATGAAGAATCATTGTGGACCAAAAGGTTTCAAGGAGGACTCTGTAGGGCAACATGAACTCGGGCTGGGCATTAAAGGGATGGATAGGATTTGAATAGCATGTGAATAGGGAGACGAGATCTCATTCAGGGAGAACAATGTAAACATAGGCTCAGAGTAAGAAAATGTACATTATATTTAATGGCTAATCTCTCTGAAACAGAATGTTCAAGCAGAAAGATAGTGCCAAAAAAAGAAAGGAAGGAAAGACATATTTCACCTAATATGCACCAGGAACTGTGCTAAGAGCTTCACAATTATTATCTCATTAGACCTTGGGAGGGAGGTACTATTTTTATCCCCATTTGACAGATGAGAAAACTGAGGAGTTTCTGCAGAAGTAATTTGCCCAATGTCATACAGCTAGTAAATGTCAAAGGCCAACATAAATTCCTGCCTTCAGGCCCAGGGCCATCAAGCTGAATTTAAGCAGAAGACTCCTTATGAGTGCCATTGTCCTTCCTATTCAGGTACAGGTAGAGTTTGGATGGGATGCTGGGTGAATTTAATATAAAATGGAACCCCTTATTCCAACAAACTAACCTCCTTCGGCAGGATATTAGAGGTCACTCAGCTCTCTGGCTTCCTGGAAAAGATGGACTAAATTTCCTCGTGGCTACCTGAAGTCTCAAATGACAGAAGTCCTCTTGGGGGATTTGCCTAGACTGCAGCACAGGGGACTCAGACTGAAGTTAAGCCCCACCAATCAGAGATGTAGGAGAAGCCACATCACTGGCCTGGTAAGAGGATAGGGCAGTGGTTGGCATTTCTTTTGGCTGGAGACTCACTCTCCACCCCCTCTGGAATAAAGCTCAAGACTTATCTAACTGGACCATCTTGTGCTGGGAGCCTGGTAGCAGACTGACTTGGAGAGTTTTTTTTTAAGTTAGGATGGCCAGAGGATGTTTTTCTCAACCTCCAACTTTTACTAATAAATAATTACAAATTAATATACAGTCTCCAGGATTTTTAATCATAACAATGCTCTCTGAGAGCCTTTGGAATTCTATAATTCTATAGCTCTAATTCAAAAGCTAACAATGAAGTTCCCTTTGAAAACCCATGCTCAGAGAGTGAAAACATTTCTAGATTTCTTCTATCCTCTTCCCCCATCCACGGGCCTCCTATAAAATGTCCCTTCCATGACTCTCGATTCTTCTCTCCTCCTCATTTGATATTGAAGTCAGACCACATTCTTTCTCAGGCTATTACAAAGTACCAGCCTGAACTTGAGTTGTCCTCATGCTAATCTTCTAAGGTTAGAGAAGGTAATAATGCATTTTGCTTGGAAAGATCTTTTTCAAGGCTGCAGGCTACACTACAGAATGAATTTAAACAAGAGATAATAAATTGTATCAGCATAGGACTTTATCATCAATCTCTTAAGACATGTTACTATCTCAAAGGCAACCTGGGCAATCTTCACACAGATATTAATAATTATAAGTCACATTTGAGTAATGTTTTGCAGTTTACACAGCACTTTCCTCGCCGCACTGTTTTGTGCACCAAAAAGAGCACAAGTCCTCTTTTTTTTTTTTTTACAGTTTGAGAGATGAGGAGAGTAAGATGTAAAGCACAATAATTTGCACTGGGTCAAAAAGCTAGTAAATAGTGAGTCAGTACTCAAGGAGAGATGCATTAATTCCAAGTATCATGCTCTCTCAAGTATGCCAAGATGCTCTCAGAATTGTTATATTTCCTCCTTCCAAAATAAAGCTGTTTCTTCACTGAGCCACATGTTTCTTCTGTCCAAAAGGAATGATCAAAAATTTTATAACTAGAAGGGACCTCAGAGGACATCCAGACCATCACCTATGCTTTAACAGAGATAGAAAATGACTTACTGCAATTATGCTGTTCTAATTTCTCTTGTGACCTGGAATATTTATTCTATGAGAGGCTTTTATCTAAAGTTTTATCTAAAAATCTTGCCTTGTGTACATGCCATCCCCTCCTGTGTACTATATAAAAAAGCGGGAGAGTCAGGATTCAAACCCCTATCCCCAGACAGCAAAATCAGGGCTCTTTTAACTATACCATGCTGCATCCCATTGTAACTCTCTCCATCTTAAAAAACAACAATAAACTTTATCTAATACAAAGAACCACTTAGTAGTGTCTCCTATAAGCCAATGGATCAAATGTTTCATTCACAAGATATAGCTAATGCCATCTTATGACACTAATTTCATACTCCCCTGCAATTCCAAGATGCTTTCAGAGTTTTGATTTTCGTTTTTGGAGACACTGGAAAATGTTTCTATTTTCTAGGAATCAGACAGTGTAGGACAACCTGATACCTTGAGGTGGCTCCCAGTAAGGGACACTTGCTTCTCAGTGCATGAAACAGAATGTTTGAATAAACTATATTTCACCTTCTCCTAGACTAATGAAAATTGGGATAATGTTAATTTAAGATAGAGTGAAATTAATGAGAAGCAGGGGCAACCAGTAAACTTTTTACTCCGTTGTCTCCCAATATCAAAATCCATCATGCTCATCACTCACACTAGAGTAAGAGTATTTTGTGGCCCTGCCCCAGACTATCTATGAGACCTTAGATAGGCCTTTTAATATTTTTATACCTCCATTTCCTTGTCTACAAAATAGTAACACTAACACTGTTTGCCCTATTCCACACAGCTGATGCCATGATCAAATGAGATCAGAGATGTGAAATATGTGTAGCCAACCTTAGGTGAATTGGTTGGTAAAATGAACATTTGACTAGAAGGTATTTTAGATCTTTGCCAGCTTTAAAATATTATGAGCCCACAATTCTAAGAACCACTTTGAAAAGAATAAATTGTCAATGCAAGGCATTATTATTGCAATATTTATTAGTATTAAGAAAATGTTTCAGAATTTCTACCTCCTCTTTGAAGCATTTGCTGCTTAGCTGGAAGAAGATTGGCAACACCCTTCCAATGCTCTGTCAAAAAACCAAAGTCCTATGATTTTGTATTCATTTATCAACCTCACCCAATGAATCTTTTGCCTCAATCCAATTTTTTATACTCAATTCTTTTTATACTCAATTTCTATGTGTATGTTCAAAATTGATTCTGTTGTCTGGATAATCAAATATTGGTGCTTTTGATTAAAAATTCCTAGAGAACAGAGTTTTGTCTATTAACTTACCTTGTATATTATTTATAATCATAAGTAGACCATCTCTTTTTTTTTTTAAAAGCCCTTACCTTCCATCTTGGTGTCAATACTGTGTGTCAGTTCCAAGGCAGAAGAGTGGTAAGGGCTAGGAATGGCGGTCAAGTGACTTGCCCAGGGTCAGTCTGAATTCAGATTTGAACCCAGGACCTCCCTTCTCTAGGCCTGGCTCTCAATTCACTGAGCTACCCAGATGCCCCCTAGATCACCTCTTAATGAGTCTTGATACTCTACTGCTGTGGTGCAGATGGTGATGATGACAGTCATGTTGATGAAGATCATGGTAGTGTTGGCAATGACTATAATGATTCCACCAGTAATAGCAATTATGGTGGTGAAGATGATTGCAGTTGTGGAACTGAATATATGGTGGAGATTGTGACAGTGGCCATAATGGTAGTGATGATGGTTATTGTGGTAGTCAAGAAGATGGTAGGAATGACAAAGGTGGTGAAGATGATTATGGTAATAATTTCATTCATATGTACCCCAGTTTCTGCCCCATCTGCATATTTGTCTAACTTTTCCTTAAAAGTTATTGAGAACATTCTCAAGAATTAGTTGGCTCAAGAGTCTTAAGATTGAGGCTACTGATATAATTTTCTGTTTGGCTCAGTATAAAAGAGCCATGACTAGAGTCAGGCCCTCTTCAATGTGTGACTAGTGAATGAAAATGGGTAAATAAAGTGAAGGAGCTTTGCTCAGCTGTAGCAGTTTGAGGTGTCCTCAATATTTTTCCTTGTTGATCACTCTCCTGCTTGCTATCCCTTGTTAACTGTTAAATGACCTAAATGTGTCTTATTTTGTTCCAATAATGAGCCTAAACTACAAGGGAACTGAACTGGAGTAAGGCTCAGCCTAGAACAATGTTAATTTTATAGATTGTAATTATAATAAAGTTGGTGGTGATTGTTCTGGAGATAAAATCTCAATGGTAATGGTGGAGATGATCATGAAGAAAGAAGAGAAAGAAAAAGGAGGAAAAGGAAAGAGAACAAGAGCAAGAGCAAGAAGAACAAGGACAAAAAGAAAGATAAGGAGAAAGATTAGAAGATGAAGGAGCAGGAGGAGTGAGAAGAGGAGAAAAAGGAAGAGAAGCAGGCAATGGTAATGGTGGCAATGAGAAGCAACATGGTGTATTAGAAAGAGTCCAGACTAAGAACTCAAAAGATGGGCCCTAGTCCCATCTCTGTCATTTACTAGCTTTGTGATCCTGAACAACACCACTAAACCTCAACTTCCTCATCTATAAAAACTGGACACAATAATAGATACTTTTTAAAGACTGTATGATAATTAAATAAGGTGACAGACAGACAGACAGAGACAGACATACAGATAGATAGATAGATAGATAGATAGATAGATAGATAGATAGATAGATAGATAGATAGATAGATAGATAGGTAGATAGATAGATGGTACAAGGCGTGGAGTCAGGAAGGTATGAGTTCAAATCTGGATTCAGATATTCAATAACTGTCTGAATCTGGGCAAGTCACTTAACCTCTGCCTCAATTTCCTCATCTCTAAGATAGTGCCAACAATTTAACTACCTCCCAGGGTTGTTGGGAGAATCAAATGAATTAATCATTTTAAAGTGCTTAGCATAGCACCTGGTACACAGTAAATGCTCTATAAATGTCAGTTATTATTATTGTTGTTGTTAGATAGATAAAAGCACTTTGTAAAATATAAAGCACTGTATAAATGATAAGGATGAAAACCAACAATGAAAGCTTTCATGTTCACCATGACCAACTTGTGAACATATC
Source organism: Monodelphis domestica (assembly GCF_027887165.1). Lineage (NCBI taxonomy): Eukaryota > Metazoa > Chordata > Mammalia > Didelphimorphia > Didelphidae > Monodelphis > Monodelphis domestica. The sequence goes on along the minus strand of NC_077229.1, from coordinate 132,579,519 downwards.
ATGTCTAAGATCCTCCACTTTCTAGCTATGTGAACTTGTCCAAATTACTCAGTGTCTATATAAACCTCTTTCTTGATCTGTGGAATAGGAATAAAAATATCTGTTTTGCCCTCTCAGGGCTATCATAAGTATGGGATGAATAAGACTATTTATATAAAACTTCTCTGTAAACTATGAAGTGCTAAATACATATAGGGCATTAAATGACGAGGAACCCAGTGAAAGCATTGGTTGTGAGTCCCAAGAACTCCTTGCAGAGAAAAGAGATGTGATTCGCTTTATGAGTATTTAATGCTGAGAAATAGCTAGAGTGCAATAGACTTAAGTGCAAGTTTGCTTCCAACATTGCTGTCTGATTACTGTCTTGCAAAAACTGGTTGATATTCTAATATGGTGTGAAAATGGGGTTATGAGAAAAAGTGGTAATACAATGCAAAAGAAAAAGAACTGCTATTCTAAAGATAGGGGACTTTAACTCAAATGCTGCCTCAGATAATGACCCTCTGTGTGATCTTGGGCAAGCCACTTCACCTTGCTGGACCTCAGGTTCCCCATCCTTAAAATAAGAGAAATTGGACTAGATAACCTGTAAGGTATCTTCCACTTCCAGATCTATAATCCTTATGAAATATTAATATTATTTCTGTTTCTCTTCAAAATTAAATAATTTTGGATCAATATTATACCATGAAACATTTTCCATGAATTTGACTTCTTCCGGTTTGCTCCATAATTTCCCAGTTTTCTTTTATTTCAAAGATATTTCCTCTCCCTACTGAGGTTGCCCACATGTTCACACTTTTATTTGAAGATCTCTTAAAGATATATGAAGTCAAAATATTTATAGTGCACTTTTTGTGGTAGCAAAAAAATTGGGAACTGAGGGAATGTTCCTGAATTGGGAAATGGCTGAACAAATTATGTTACATGACAGTGATGGAAAACTATTGTGCTGTAAGAAATAATGAAACAGTTGATTTCTGTAAGAACTTGAAGGACTTACATGAACTGATGCGGAATGAAATAAGTACAATCAGAAGAACATTATACATAATAACTGAAACATTGTGTGATGATGACTTTGCTACTAATATCAAATACAAGGATTCAGGACAATTCTGAGGAAGGGACTTATGAAAAAGAACCCTATCCACATCTAGAAAAAGAACCGTGGGAGTAGAAATGCAGAAGAAAACATTGCTTATTTGTGTAGAATACTCTATTATAAAGATTAACAATAGGGAAAGAGGTTTTGAGCAATGATACATGTGAAACCCAGTGGAATTGCTTGTCAACTATGGGAGAGGGGAGGAAAGAGGGGAGGGAGACAATGTGAATCATGTAACCTTGGAAAACTTATGTGTAGATTTATTACTGGAATAAAATAAAGAAAAATTAAATTTTTTAAAAAGATATGCTTTTCTTGGCCAGATCAGTTTCAGTACTCCTGGTCTAGATTATTATTGGTAAAGGCCTTTCTGAGACTCACAATTCTGAAAAGATCTCTACAGGTAAGTGCCTAAGGATATATCTTCTGGAGGAACTTGGGGAATGCAGATGAAGCCAAAGAGAAATACAGCCATGCCTAGCATAACTTTCTATTTTTCGTTGTCCATAGGAATCCATGGAACAATTCAACTTATCCAAAGTATAATCTGCTCCACCTTGGCACATGTCCAGAGTGGCCAGTTCTCCAACTCACTGACATCTATGCATCTTCATTCAGCATATATTATAATTAGATCATCCAACCAAATTGAGCCCTGGGGCCTCCATCTATTACCGACATGCCCAGAGGTTTGCCTAGCAAGGGCACTTTCCAGGAAGTAGCCCATTAGTACTCCACCATGTGTACTGCTAATAAAATATCTTTAATCCAGTTGGACTACTTTTCTCCACATTGCGAACAGACCAAGAGAATTTCACTGTATTAAGTTACATTGGAAGCTAATAGTCTCTGAGTCTATGAAATAATTTTTTCCCCCAAATCCTTTCATGTGTTCTATCTAAACTGCTCTCACTCCCTGCCTTTTCCTAAACATAAAATACCTATCAAACAACAAACTCATGACCTAGTTAATAATTAAACTGAGACAATTCAATGCATAGCCATGTACAAAGGAATTGGATATCACTTGTCTTAAATATTTGACAATTGCACCCGAAAGCTTTGCTTAGTAAATGGTGATACCTCAAGGAAATATTCATGTTGGGAGCTGTTGGAAGGCTGGGGGAGGAGGAAGGCTGGGGGAGGAGGAGTTATAGAAAACAGGTTTATTCACATGAGAATTGAGTCCATTCCCACACAAGCTGGAGCCTACATCTTGCAGAGGCATTAGCTATTTACATTTCCTGGTGCTTAGATCCAAAAGAGAGTGAGTCATCTTTTTCAACACAAATTCTTAACATAGGTGCTACTGAGGAAGTAACGTGAAAACAAAGACCTTCATTCATTACTTATTTTGAGCAGGGCTTTGGAGGGGGGGATAAAAGGTAAGAACATTTTTGTAATATCATTGTACCACATGAATGCAACACTATCAGCTGACGAGAATTAAATAGAGGATGTGGAATGGGTGGGACGATGCTTTTTCTTTTCAGATACCTGCCTCCTCCCTTCATGTACAATTCCTTATTCTAAACTCATTCGTTTACCCATTTATCCATTCAAATAGTCACGGATTCCTTTGTGCAATATATTATATGCTTGGCATTGGGGAACAAGAAAATGACTTCAACTCTCATGGAGTTTATGTCTAGTCTAGTCTAGGTAAAACATAAAGATGTGGCTATAATAGAAAATGGAACAAAGTGCCTACCAATAAAAGGGGAATTCAGAATCATTTTCAGTTGAGTGGGTTCAAGGAAGACAAAATTTAAAGAAGAAGCAATTAAGTGTAGACCAGCTGAAATTTTAGGAAGTGAGTGAACTCCTTTTTAGCTCTCTCTCTCTCTCTCTCTCTCTCTCTCTCTCTCTCTCTCTCTCTCTCTCTCTCTCTCTGTCTCTCTGTCTTTCTCTCTGTCTCTCTGTCTGTCTGTCTCTCTGTCTCTCTCTCTCTGTCTCTCTCTCTCTCAAAAACCCTTACCTTCCATCTTAGAATCAATATTATGTATTGATTCCAAGGTAGAAGAGCAGTAAGGGCTAAGCAATGGGGGTTAAGTGACTTGCCCAGGGTCACAGAGCTAGGAAATGTCTGAGGTCAGATTTGAACCCAGGACCTCCCAACTCTAAGCCTGGCTCTCAGTCCACTGAGACATGTGTTTTCTTTACCCATTGGAACATGAAGATAGATACTGTTTTTATTTCTATTTTTACTGTATTCCAGCACTTAGGTACATGAAGTACTTAATAAATGTATATTGACTTACCTTCTTTGCTCTTCTTTCAGTTCTGATACAAAATCACTGTTTGACTTTACACAATTCATTTTCATTTCATGTTCCTCCATTTCCTCATCTGTCAAAGATGGGGTTGAACTAAGTGGTCTGTGAGTCCCTCCTAGTCATAAGAGTTTATAATTTGCTTGAAAGTCTTGGAATAGTTGGGGCATCTGGGTTGCACAGTAGCTAGAGCACTGGCTTTGGAATCAGGAAGACAATTTCATGAGTTCAAATCTTACCTCATAAACTTCCTAGTTGTGTGGCCCTGGGTAAATAATTTAACCATTAATTAAAAAAAATTCAAATTAAAACAACTTGGAAGTACTGCCTCACACTTCTTAGTTTAGCTAAAATGACAGAAAAGGAAAATGGCAAATTCTGGAGGAAATGGATGAAAATAAGTCCACGAAGGCTTTGTTGGAGGAATGTGAATCAGTCTAACCATTATGGAGAGCAATTTGGAACTCTGCCCAAAATGCTATTCAACTGGGCATATCCTTTGACCTAGCAATATCACTAATAGGTCTAACTGCAAAGAAATCAAAGGAAATGAGACCATGTGTAAAACAATGTTTATAGTGACTTTTTTTGTGGTGGCAAAGAATTGGAAACTGAGGGGATACATATCAATTAAGAATGACTGAATAAGCTGTGGCATATGAATGTGATGGAATACTATTGTGCTGTAAGAAATGATGGAGGGGATGGTTTGAGAGAAACCTTCAAAGTGATGTGAACACAACCTGAAGAATAATTTACAGTCACAGTATATCATTAAAGTAAACAACCGTGAAAGACTTAGCAACTCCAATCAACACAATGTACAATAGTTTCAAAAGACTCATAATAAAACATGGTATTCACCTCCAGAGAGAGAACTGATAGGCTCAAAGTGCAGCTTGAAAGCCTTTTTCCTTTTTCTCTTTTTCTTTTTTTAAAATTCCAGAACATGGTTAACATGGAAATTAAATTTGCTTGACTTCATTTTTAATAATAATATTAATAGCTAGCATTTATATAATGCTAACAAAATTTAGGCACTGTGCACAGTGTTTTACAGTTATCATCTCACTTGATCTTCATAATAATCCTGATATGTAGGTGTTATTATTATCCCCATTTTACAGATGATGAAACTGAGGCTAACAGAAGTTAAGTGATTTATCCAGAGTCATACAGATAGTGAATATTTAAGGCTTAATTTGAGTTCAGGTCTTCCTGACACCAGACCTAGCTTTCTATTCAAAAGGTTTATTTTACAATAGAGGGAAGATATTAAGGAAGAGAGAAAAGGAGAGAGAGAGAGAGAGAGAGAGAGAGAGAGAGAGAGAGAGAGAGAGAGAGAGAGAGAGAGAGAGAGAGAGAAAGGAGTTCACTCACTTCCTAAATTTTCACCTATAATTTCTATTCATAAAACCTACCTGGGTTTTATATTCCTTGTTTTCTCAATAAGGTGGAATATAGAAGGGACAGAGAGAGAGTTTGGAACTGAAAGTAAAATAAAATTGAATTAAAAAATAAATGTTTGTTTCATTGCATTGGTTTGAATAACAAGCAGAAACCTTCTCAGCAATTTCTCCCCACAGGCCCCAATTCTATCCTCCAGGGCTAACACAAAAGAAAAATCTAATATCTTTTCATTTAGAGAAGTATATAAGTATTTACATAATGCCAATGTGCCAAGCAATGTCTATGCCAAGCACTTTCCAATATTATCTCATGTGATCCTCACAACTACGCTGAAAAGGGCATACTATTATAATTGCCAATTTATAGTAGAAGAAACTAAGTCAAACAGAATTTAAGCAACTTGAGAGTCGATTTGAAGCCATCAGGTCCTCCTAGTTCCAGGCCCAGTGCTCTCTCCACTAGATACCTTCAGATACTTGGTCAGTCATCATCTCCCCACCATCTTCTTTCCTCCAAACTGAGCACCCCATGTTAATCAAATCTAGTAAGAATCATGTCACATCTGCATATTGTTTTAAGGTTTACAAAGTCCTTGCTTCAAAATGACTCAGTGGCACAAGTAGTGAATGTGAGCATGATTAGCTTCATATGAGAAAGAGAAAGAAAGACAGACAGAAAGACAGACAGACAGACAGAAAGACAGACAGACAGAAAGAAAGAAAGAAAGAAAGAATGAAAGAAAGAAAGAGAGAGAGAGAAAGGGAGAGAGAAAGGGAGAAAAGAGAGAGAAAGGGAGAAAAGGGAAAGGGAAAGAAAAAAGATAGGAAGGGAGGAGGTGAGGAAGGAAGGAAGGAAGGAAGGAAGGAAGGAAGGAAGGAAGGGAGGAGGTGAGGAAGGAAGGAAGGAAGGAAGGAAGGAAGGAAGGAAGGAAGGAAGGAAGGAAGGAAGGAAGGAAGGAAGGGAGGGAGGGAGGGAGGAAGGAAGGGAGGGAGGAAGGGAGGGAGGGAGGAAGGAAGGAAGGAAGGAAGGGAGGGAGGGAAAAGGGATCCCAGATCTCCCATCTCTCTAGACCAGTTCTCTTTTCCATTATATAAGTATATTGCCTCTTGTGGCATGAACCCTGACACATAGTAGGCATGTAAGTGCTTGCTGTTGCTGATTGAGGGGAGAGGGAGGAAGAAAAATGTATTCTTCCTATTAGGCAATGTTGTATAGTAGATAGGCGATAAGCCTGGAATCAACAAAATCTGGATTCACATCCCACTTACTAGCTGTGTGACTTTGGGTAATTTAGCTAACCTCTCCAGGCCTCAACTTTCTCACTGATAAAATGAGAGGGTCAGAATTAATAGCTGCAAGATCATTTCTAAATCTGCTGCCTAAAGAATGCAATGCCATTAAAGAATTTTAGAATTTTATGAGGAATTGATGTCACGCTTATTGGCCAAAAATTTGAGCCATCTGTCGTCTCCATTTTGAAAAATGGAACATTTACTGATCTCTACGCCTGGGGCAATTTCTCCGTGTTCTGTTAGGTCCGACAAAGTTCAATGATCAGTTCAAGAGTCAAAGTCTATAGCACCTGGAATTCCTAGATAATCTCTCAACCAGGTGTTAACCTGGACTGACCCTAATTAGTTTCTGAAACTAAATGAAAATAGACATGTTGAATGTGATATGGGCATAGAGAAAGGTTCCAATTTTGTTATCATAGAACCAAGTTGTTTAACTTGGAAGTTCCCCCTCTATTCAAACATGGTTCATCAAATAAATGTGGTTTGGAAAACAATTTAGAATCAATATTTAAAAGCACCTCCTTGGCACTTAGTTTAATCATATCATAGTCTTTTGAAAAAATCGTGGAATGGGAGGCAGTATGGTTGGCTTCTCCGCATATCTCAGCCCCTCAAACTTTTTGTTAACATTTTTCATCATCTCTATAATGGGTATAATATTACAGATGAACATCTTTAGGGGAGTGCCAAGGAAAGATGGGAACAAACACTTATTCAGTGTCTGCGAATCACACAACAACAACTCTATAATGTTGGTGCCACTATTATCCCCATTTTGCAGTGAAGGAAACTGAAGTAGAAAATGATTAAATGACTTATCCAAGGTCACATATCTAGTCAGAATTTAGCACTTTGTGACTGTAGGCAGGCCCAGGCCTCTTTCCACTGTACTACTTAGCACAATATAGATGGTACAGTCCCTGTCTGTTATCTTACCCCCCAGTATATGGTGTTTCAGAGGGGACCTCCTAATAATCCTTCTGTCATTCAATGAAATTATGGGCAAATAAGAGATTTATCCAGTCCCATCTGATTTTCAATGAATATACTTATTCTTGGTTAAACTTCTTTGTTTCACAAAATCACAGTATCTGTGATTCCTAAGAGGGCTTAATGGGCAGCCAGTGGCCTACTGACCCTCACGTGGGCTCAGTGAACTCCCAGGTACCTCCCACTCTTCAAATATGATCCTTTAACTGAGCACTTCAGACAAAAGGGCTGAAAGTTTCAGAGGCAGATTTCAGTTGAATGTGGTAGGGAATTCACTACCTCCTGTAGCTTCTCTGGGCCTCGGTTTCCTCATCTGTAAAATAAAAATGTGGACTAGACAGTTTAAAAGAGATTCTTTCTGTCTCTAAATCCATGATGGTTTAAAGTTTATAAACATCTCTAAGTTTTAAACATGAACATTTGGTTTCAAACTGAGGGAAACGTGACTCATTTAATCACAAGCTTGGACACACAAGTTCCTCGAGGGTGGGGTCAATCTCACTTTTATATTTCTATTTCCATCCCCTGGAATATAATGGGGGCTTAATAAATCTGCAGTGATTTAGGAATTCCCACCTCCAAGCCTTTTCTTATACTCTCCATGGCCTCCTTGGAAGGTCTTTTCCCCTGTACTCTGACCCGTCCCATTTCCCCTGCATCCTCCAGGACCCAGTTCCTCTCCTAAGCCTTTGATTTTCCTTCTTCCTGGACTAGCCAATTCAGGACCTCTTTTCTGGACTCTATCCGGGTCCCTTGAGGCATTATCCTTTGCCTTCCCTGCCTATGCCTATGCCTTGCATCATCCCTCTAAGGGGAGGCTACCCAGAGAGAAGGGATATCAGTGATTTAGAGAGCCGATTTCGTAATTTATATATCCGACCTTAATCTCATTCTTGAAGCACATCCTTCTACTACCATTACCCGATAGATATCTCCACTTGAATGCCTTGTTGGCAGCTCTCCTAGGAGGGATTCCACATCTAGTGCCATGGACTACTCAGAGCCTGAGGGAGGGCTCACATAAACAATTACTTGCTTTTCTTCGTTTTTAAAGCCTTTATCCTCTAACTTAAAATCAATACTAAATATCTGTTCCAAGGCAAAAGAGCAATAAGGGATAGGCAATTGGGTTCAAGTGACTTGCCCAGAGGCACACAGCTATGAAGCGTAGCTGCCCAGCTGCCCCCCAAACAATTATTTAAAGCCCTTACCTTCCGTAGAGACTTGCCCAGGGTCACACAGTTAGGAAGTGTCTGAAGTCAAACTTGAACCCAGGACCTCCCATCTCTGGGCCTGGCTCTCAATCCACTGAGTTACCCAGCTGCTCCACAAACAATTATTTTTACTAAAAACATATTCAGTGTTTGCCAGGCAAAAGCAGCCTGCAAGGAGTTTCTGCAGGGTCTCAGAAGCCTCCTCATTGATCTATATAGAAGTTCTTACATACGTCTTATCCAAAGGGGCCATGACTGAGTTTCAGATCAATACAGGTAGAGGCAAAGTTAACTCACGATGGCCAGACAACATCACTGTGGGAAAGGGAGGAGTAACGCAAGCTTCCCTGGATCTGCATCACTGGCCCACACAGTATCTCAAATAGATACAGAAGTGGTAGACCCGGAGCTCAAACCCAATCTCTGCTGAATCACCACGGAGCTGTGGGAGCACATTCCACTAGGGACCAGGAGAACTTTGGTTCTGGATCCAGTCCCACTACTTAATTTCATGTGAACTTCAGGGAGTCACTTCCTCTTTCTAGACCTCAGTTTTCTCCCCTGTAAAATAATGGCATTTAAACTTAAATGATCAGTAAGATCATAGCCAGCTTTATGTCAATGAATAGCTCTCAAGACTCCATGTTCAAATATCTCTCCACTGTTTCCATGTATCTATGATCTCATTAATTTAGGTCCTTACTCTAAAGATATAGAGAGAGAGATTACAATTAACCTTTGCATCTCCATCTTGTGAAATTCTTTACTCACACATCCACATAGGTATTCTTCTTCTCCTCTTCTTTAGCCCCCAAATAAGCCTGAAGTCCCAAGAGGGTGCCTTCCTCATTGTTAGCCTCAGAATCACAGAACTTTGAAGTTGGAAGGGATCTTAGTGGCCATCAAACTTCAAACTGTCCATGACAAAGCTTTTCGTCTCCAACAGAACCAACGAGTGGTGTTTTAGACCTTTAGTTAAGACTTCCAAAGAGAGAGCTCAAAGAGAGAGAGAGAGAGAGAGAGAGAGAGAGAGAGAGAGAGAGAGAGAGAGAGAGAGAGAGGGAGACGGAGAGAGAGAGAGAGAGAGAGAGAGAGAGAGAGAGAGAGAGAGAGAGAGAGAGAGAGAGGGAGACGGAGAGAGAGAGGGAGAGAGAGAGAGAGAGAGAGAGAGAGAGAGAGAGAGAGAGAGAGAGAGAGGAGAGACAAGAGAGAGAGTGAGAGAGAGAGAGAGAAAGAGAGAGAGATGACAGAGACACAGAGACAGACACAGGGATGACAGAGACAGACAGAGAGAAAGAATAGAGAGAAAAAAAGAAAAGAGAGAGAGAGACAGGTGAGAAAGAGACAGAGGGAGACAGAGAAAGGAGAGACAGAGACAAAGCGAGAAAGAGACAGGATCACCATAACAAAAAAACCTGGAGAGACTCATATGAGATAATGCAAAGTGAGCAAAAACAGGAGAATTTTATATACAGTAACATCAATAATGTATGATCAACTGTGAATGACCTAATTCTTTTCAGCAATGCAAGGAAGGATACGAGATAACTCCAAGGGACTCATAACAAAAAAAGGCTATCCACTGCTATAGAAGGAACTGATGGAAACTGAATGCAGACTAAAGCATACTATTATTGACTTTCTCTCCTCCATGTTTTTTTCCTTGCATAAGCAATATGTGCCTTCTTTGACAACATGATGAACATGGCAATATGTATTACATAATAGTGTATGTCATATATTATATATTCATAATCTATATCACATTATCTGCTGTCTCAGGGAGGAAGGAGGGAAGAGAAGAAAGGAGAGAGAACATGGATCGAAAAATGTCAGAAAATGATTATTAAAATTATATTGACATGTACAAAATAAAAATTAAATTAAAAGTCAATCAAAGAGAATCCATGCTCTTGGGGAAAGGTCTCATTATTAGGAATTTTTTCCTTACATCTAACCTGACTGCTTTTTTTTTTTCATCTATTACTTCAGGATGCATGTGGAATAGATCCTTACAAACTGTAGATACTCAATAAATATTTGTCTAGTTAATTTCAAGTGCTCGTGGAAGACTTTCAAATGTTTTAACCTATGGGGCAACACCTATTCCATCTGTGAAAGAGGAACTAAGAGATAGCATAAGGGAAGCCAAAGTTCAAGAAAATAAAATGAGTGAGAAAAGGAAGAGCAGAAATAGAATCAAACCCTAATGCTTTCCAGTAGTCTCACTTTTGTCAAGCAGGACAAGTAGGATAATGAAAACCGAGCTGCTATTTCATTTCTCTCTATCTCTCACCTCAGTTTGGGACTGATACTACTACTCCAACTTAAAAATTATCCTTATCTCCTTCCATTCAGCCACCCACCCATTCAACAACAACAACAAAAAAAAATTAGTTGATAACAACCTGCAGTTCCATTTTTCTTAAAGCATGTACCTAGGGGCAGCTGGGTAACTCAGTGGATTGAGAGCCAGGCCCAGAGACTGGAGGTCCTGGATTCAAATCTGACCTCAGACACTTCCTAGCCGTATGACCCTGAGCAAGTCATTTAACCCCCATGGCCTAGCCCTTGCAACTCTTCTGCCTTATAACCAATACACAGTATTGATTCTAAGATGGAAGGTAAGGGTTTAAAAAAAACATGCACCTGCTAAGTGTAAGGTATAATGGTAGGTGCAGAAATAGAAAAAAAACATGAATTGTTCCTGCTTTCCAGGATTTCATATTGAAAATTAAATAAGAACATACAAACAATGAAAGGGAATTTCAGGAATGAGAAAACATTACCTCAGGAAATCAGAGAAGGTATCTATTATGAGAAGCGTGGACTGAACCATAAAGGAAGCTAAGGATTCTAAGAAGCAGAGATGAGGAGAGACTGTTCTGGGCATGTGCAAAGAAAGACATGGAAATGGGAGATGGGAGATGGGAGAAGGCATGTCTGCTTCAGGAAACAATGAATAAAATTATTGGTATCTGAGTGCATGGAAGAGAGTAATGGGAAAGGTCTGCAAAATTATGTGGGAGTCTTTATAGAGAGCTTTGAATGGCATTCTGAGATATTTGTATTTTATCCTAGAAGAAATAAGTAGTCAATGAAGCTTTCTGAACAAGGGAGTGATGTGGTCAATTCATAAGAATATTAATAAAGCTATAAGGAAGATGGACTGGAGAGGAGAAAGATTAGAAGTATATATAAGCATTTCAGAGGCTATTGCAAAAGGCCAGTCAAGTGGTGATGAGGATGGTGGCCATGGGAGTAGAATAAATGTACCAATGTAAGAATTTTAATGGAGGTAGAATTGACAAGGCTTAACAACTGACTAGTTACTGAGAATGAAAGAGAGAGAAGAGATGAGGTTAACTCCAACGTTGTCAAACTGTGGATCTGAGAGGATAATGGCACCTTCTATAGAAATACTGTATAGAACTTTGGGGGACAGATGGATTTAGGGAGAAAAAGAATGAGTTCTTTTTAGACATTAAGTTTGAGATGGCAAGGAGCATTCCATTAAGAAATATCAGTTAAGCAATGCCATGAGGTATTAGGGTCATGGTGAGAGATTAGATCTGGGAACTGATGAGAGACTGAGATAAATACAGCCAGGGAGAGAAAGAGCCAGAGAGAGAGAGAGAGAGAGACAGAGACAGAGACAGAGACAGAGACAGAGACAGAGACAGAGACAGAGACAGAGACAGACAGAGATAGATAGACAGACAGACAGACAGACAAAGAGATTGGGCACAACCAGTCTCTTGGGCTGAGAGATCAATGAAGATCCAGAAAAGAAGACTAAGAAAAAATCAGGAAAGAAAAAAAAAGAACTATGACAAAACAATGCCATGGAATCCAAGAAAGAAGGATATAACTAAGAGATGAGGGTGATCAATGGTGTCAAAACATTCAGAATGTTCAACTAAAATAACTGTGAAAAGACCATTGTCTTTAGCTGTTAGGATCATTCATAATCTTGTAAAGAGTGGCTTTAGGATGCTGGTGCATTCAGATACCACATTATGAGGGGCTGAGAAGTAGAAGGTGATGAAATAGAGGCAAAAGTGTAGGAATTCGGTTGCAAAAAAGAAGATCTATATAACAATAACTTAAAGAAATGTACCATCTTGGATGCTGGAAAGGGAAATGATAGAGGCAGAAAAAATACAAATGATATAATTTATATGATAAAATATGCATTTATAAATGTGATAAAATATGCTGAGCACTCTGCTAGGCTTTAAGTAAGATGCAAACTTCAGTCAAAACATAGTCCCCAATTTCATGGACCTTACAGTCTAAGATGAAGTTTGGACACCTACAGGAATCTCTAATATGCATTATTACATGACAAGTCCATTGGAGAGGTGCTAAACAAAGTGATATGCAAGATCCCATGGAAAAGGTCATCTTCACCAGGGTGGAATGAGGAAAGGATTACTAAAGAAATTGACTTTGAGTTGAATATTAAAGGAAGAAAAGTAATTCAATAGACAGTGAAGAAAAGAATACAGGCAAAGGGAATCATGTGAGAAGAAACAGAAGTACAAACATAGTTTCTCCATAGAAGGAAAGGAGTGACTGGGGGGCAGAGGTGGAACATAAAGGGGAGTATCTAAAGATAGGGGGGACACCAGACTATAAAGATCCTTGAATATCATCCAGAGGAGTTTCAATCATAATTAATAGGCATTAAGGAGTCCTTGAAGATTTTCAAACAGTAGGAATATGTCCAAATCTACAAACAAGAAAGACGATTACAGCTCTGGTTTGAAAGTTTAAAATGGCAAGAGAATGGAAGCAATCAAACCCATACAAAGATATTCTGTTGGCTCTGGAAGATGGTAATGAGGGCTTATAGTAGGTGGTGTTCATTGGAATAGGGAGGAGGCAACTGGTTCAGGAGCTGTTATGGAAATAGGATCAATGATAATTTGGACATGAGAAGTGAAGGAAACAAAAGAGTCAAAGATAAGCCATGAAGGGAATGGCCATAAGACATAGTTTGTACCCCCAATGACTTCGTAGAGGAGTAGTATGAGAAATGACATGCAGGAATGGCTAGAATATAAATCAGAGTGTGCTGAGGGAATAAATATAGGCTAGGAAGACAGAAAAGTGCTGTCAATAGTCCCAGCTAGCACCAGCCTCTCTCCCCTTCATATCGCCCAAACTAACGGGGAGAAGTAAGACTAACCCTTATGCCACACAGAGCAAGGTCACACCTCAGGAAGACCTCTTGGGGAAAGGGCGTTTTTAGCCCTAGAGAGTAAGGTGATCTGGGGAGCTTTTCTTGCACATCTTTATTTGTAGTCCTCGGTTTTATGTGTGTCCCTGGAGAGAAGATTATTTAGTAATCTATATTATCTGGGGGAAAAGGGAAGGAATACATATTTATTGAGCATCTGCTAATTTCCAGAGACTATACAAGAACTCTAAACATATTATTTCATTTGATTCTCTTAATAAACCTGAGAGGTAAATGCTGTTATTAGCTACACTTTAAGGTTCAAGAAACTGAAGCAAACAGGTTAAGTGACTTGCCCAGAGTTACACAGATAGTAAGTCTCTGAAGCTAGATTTGAACTCAGACCTTCTTGACTCTAGGTCTATCTACCGCCTTAACTACTCCTAGGCAGCTATAAGCTATAAGGTGCTTGAATCTTGGATTCAGATGATTAAGGACTTAGCGGTGTTCAATGATTATTAACTATCACATCCCGGACAAAAACGTATAGTCTTTTCTTCTTCTCTTAGGGAGTCGATTAGTCATTGTTCACAGCACCCAGACAAGAAGAGATAGAAAAATAAAATGATAAGATTCCAGAAAAGAGATAGAACACTATTAATCATTAGCAAGTATGAGAACTTGGAGTCCAGATAGAATGTTAAACCCCCTTGATCTTTAATTTGCCAATTGATTTAGGCTTCATCAGGCCTCATGGAAACCATAAAATGTAATAATCTGTTCTGCTTTGAAAGTTAAAATGTTGATTTAAGAATCCATTCTGCAAGTGTCTTGTTCCCCTTTGCTCCTTCAAAAGTGATTTGAGTTTTAAAAAAAGGCCAGGGAATGAAATTATGATGCATTTCAGGAAGGAGATGACATTCCACAATCAGCAAATCAACATTTCTGGGGCAGCCTGAATGCTATTCCTAAGAGTACCATGTTCTGAATGCACACTGACTCGAGGTAAATGCCACTTAATAAATAAGCTTTTTAGAGCACAAATTCTCCCAGTGGAAGAGGCAGTTCCTATTATTTTCAAAGCAATCCAGCATCAGTCTATACACTCCATGGCACCACAACTTTTATTTCAAAAGGTGCCTGGGTCCTCATTTTCATAAATAAATAAGGCCCTCTCAGGCCATGAGAATTTGATTTATATTTGAAATAGAATACCTAAATATAGACCCATTATCTACAAACACCTGACCAAGCCACATCTTTTAACTTGATTTTACCTATTAGCATCTGGCAGGCTTCCAGAGTCCATGATTTGTGTTACAAAAAGTTTTCTCAAGCCACTGCTGGTCTTTCTTGGGCTTTGCACAAGTGACTTTTTATAGATTCAAAAAGCTAACACTTTCACTTTCATCAAAGGAAAAATCCCCTCTGTAAGATGTTTATCTTTTCCCCCTTCTGCACAGAAGATCTATTTGTGTGAGAAACCCCAGCACATCCACTTCTCTAAAGACAATTGGTAGAGAGGTTTGGTTTCCAACCCAGCAGGTTCTGTTAGTTTCAGGTAAAAAGTTAAGCAAAGCATTTCATTAGCCTTTTTCCCCCCATGGAAAATACTTTCACATGAGAATCATGGATTAGAATGATCAAAAATGCACTATAATTTTGAAATGATGAAATGGAGGAAGCATGATCCAGTGACAAATCAAGTCAATTAGCATTTAATTGCTTACTTTGCGCCAGGCATTCCGCTAAGTGTTGTGAGAACATTGGATTTGGGCCTAGATTTGGATTCTAGACTACTTTGGCCCCCTGTGTAGATTTGGGTCAGTCCCTTTTCCCTTTCTGGATCTCAGTTTCCTCATTTATAAATGGAGACAATAAACTCCCTTGGTTTCCCAACACTTAACATAGTGCCTGGAACATAGTAGGCACTTAATAAATATTGATCAACTGATTGTTTTCCTGTCATATCTTAGGTCCAATGCAAATTTCTTCACAACTTGGCTCCAACATTGAATTTAGACCCTCACATTTCCTGGCTGATTATGTTACTCTTGTTTATCCACTTTATAACCTAGTCAAGCTCATCTTGTAGTTCCTCACATAGGATAGCCAGATTGTGTTCTAAAATCTCTACCATCATGAACATAATTATTAAAACATATGTTTTAATATCCTACTTGCCATAGTCCATTCTCATCCCAACACTCTCTATCCTAAGGTCGCTTCTAGCTCTAGCATTTTATATTCTTTTTTTATAATCTAAGATCCCTTCCAACTTGGACATTTCATTGGCTAAAATTTTAAGATTCTATCCAGCTTTGATATTCCATATTCAGACATGGTATATCCACAGGCCCCTTCTAGCTCTGACAAGCCATGTCCCAATATCCCATGTTCTAAGAACATTTCCAGTTTCAAAATTTTATATTTCTATTAATGAGGGAAGATTCTCTCTCTCTCTCTCTTTCTTATTCATGAGAAAGAGAGAGAGAGAGAAAGGAAGAAAGAGAGAAAAGAAGAGAGAGAAAGGGAGAAAGGAAGAGAGAGAAAGAAAGAAAGAAAGAAAGAAAGAAAGAAAGAAAGAAAGAAAGAGAGAGAGAGAGAGAGAAAGAAAAGGAAGGGAGGAAGAGAGAGAGAGAAAGAAAGGAAGAGAGGAAGGGAGGAAGGAAGGAAGGAAGGAAGGAAGGAAGGAAGGAAGGAAGGAAGGAAGGAAGGAAGGAAGGAAGGAAGGAAGGAAGGAAGGAAGGAAGGAAGGAAGGAAGGAAGGAAGGAAGCTAAAAGTGGAAAAGTCCACCTTGGGATGTTAGTTGGTTTCATATGATTAGAAGTATTTAAGCAAAAGTTAGTTGGCTAATGGGTAAGATTCTTGATCAAATATGGGTTGGGATACTCTTCCAACTCTGAGATTCTGTGGAATTAAACAAACTGACAAAGGTTATGAACTTTTGGTTCCTTTGTGCCTTAGACTCTCAACATACAGTAATGTCTTAGCTAATTGTATTAGACCATAAGATATTTAAGGACAAAGTCTGTTATTTTTTCACCCTTAGTACCCCTTTGCTAGGCATTGTATTATTGCCCAGTGCCAAATAAACATTTAATAAATGTTTCTGGAATGAAATAAATTCTGACTAGAAGAACTGGGAAAAGCTTCATTTAAAATAGGCTTTGAAATATGGGGAGTCACAAAGAACTGGAGACTGAGGAGTTGTCCGTTGCTTGGAGAATGGCTGAAAAAGTTGTGGTATATGGTTGTAATGGAAATACTATTGTGCCATAAGGAATGATGAACAGGATGAGTACAGAAAAACCTGGAAAGATTTATATGAACTGATGCAACGTGAAGTGAGCAGAACTAGAAGAAAATGTATACAGTAACAGAAAAATAATACAGTGATCAACTGTGAAGGACTAAACAATATTAGCAAAGCAAAACTCAGTCCAAGATAACCACAAAGGATTCATGATGAAAATGCTATCCACAGTCAAAGAAGGAACTGTGAGAGTCTGAGTGCAGATAAAAAGCATGCCATCTTCCACTATATTTCCTTCATGAGACTTCTATTATATGTGTGATATGGGTCTTCTAACATGGCATGCGCAATATGGAAATACGTATTACATGAAAGTATGGGTAAAGGGCGCAGCTGGGTAGCTCAGTGGATTGAGAGCTAGGCTTAGAGATAGGAGGTCCTAGGTTCAATTTTGGCCTCAGACACTTCCTAGCTATATGGCCCTGGGAAAGTCTCTTAAACCTCATCACCTAGTCCTTACAGCTTTTCTGCCTTGGAACCAGTACATGGTATTGATTCTAACTGAGAAGGTTAATTTTAAAAAAAGAGAGAGAGAAAATTTGGATATAATCTATATAAGACTATTCACTGCCTCAGGGAGGGGGAAAGAAAGGGAAGGAGAAAAATTAAATTTTAATATGCCAAAAAACAATTGTCAAAAAGTGTTGCTACATATAAATGAAAAAATAAAAAATAAAGAAATATGGGGAGTCAATTGGTGACACTGAGTAGTATATATTTTGCTTATTACTATCTTGGTCAAGTAACTTGACCTTTATAGGACCTCTATGTACTCTTCAGTAAAATGAAGACTTTATAATGATGATAATGTCTATTTTAACTTTAACCTTTTTTTGCTCTGTAGTAAAATTTGGGATTCTGCTAATGGAAGAAATTCTGCCACTGAATGGAAATATCTGCCAATTTGTGTGTCCTCATTTGCAAATGAGTAATAATATTTTTCTATTAGCCTTTAAAGATCTTATATCTAGAGATGGGAGGTCCTAGGTTCAAATCTGGCCTCAGACACTTCCCAGCTGTGTGACCCTGGGCAAGTCACTTGACCCCCATTGCCTAGCCCTTACCACTCTTCTGCCTTGGAGCCAATACACAGTATTGACTCCAAGATGGAAGGTAAGGGTTTAAAAAATATTAAAAATAAAGACCTTATATAAGTTTATCAATTTGAGAGTTAGGGGGGTTCGGTCTAGAATTTGGGGAACTAATCTTGAGTCTGTTGGCCCAAGATTTCCAAAGTTCTGTTCTATCACATTGACTCAGTGATTCTTGAATTATATATTATAATGTACATTAATAGATGACAAGAAGGTGAGGAAGAGGGAGCAGGTGGGAAGTGAGGAGTAAAAGGAAAAATGAGTTCTTAAGTCATTTCATTGAACTATAGTAGAAAGAAAGATAAGCCAATGGGAATCAGTACCTCTACCAAGTTTGAATAGTCAGTGGAGGGTAACAGAAAGAATGCCTGAGTTGAAATTTAGAGACTTGGAATCTAGTTCTAACTCTGATACTTGGCAGCTATGGTGGAAACAGATAGATTACTTACCTTCTCTAGGCCTATGCTTTCTGAGCTAATGAAATGAGGGGGGTTGACAAGATGGTCCCTGATGGCTCTTCCAACTCTACCATTTTGCAAATCTATGATTCATCCTAAAAGCTTAGTTCCGTTAGTAGAGTTCATACCCATGAGTAATGAATCATGATGACACTTTTCAATATGATCCAGCAAACTATCTGTACCTTGACAGAGGTTTCAGTGGGTTCTAATTGATATTCAGAGAGTAAGCAAGGCTAAGGGGAAATACCCAAGCCCGCCCGTCATGCTGTCAGAGCAGGAAGCTTCCCCTCAAGGGAGAGCAGCCTCAGAGCAATACCTCTGGCTCCCAAGCTTCCCACAGCTCAAAGGTCATTTGTTTTTTCCTGAGTTTAGGGTATGGTTTGGTCCACAATCCATAAGTCCCTATAAAATGATTGTTATTTTTGCATAATGCAAGGATACAAATCTAATAAGATATTTAATCAAAACATGAAGCAAGGTTAAAAGAGAAAAGCAAAGGAAGTGAATCAAGTTAATTTGTACATTGCCTGAATCCAGAAGGCTACTGCTGCTTCCTTGAACTGCTCCCCTCACCAGCCTAAGATACCCAGGGATCCACAATTTTCAGGTACCCCCACTCCTTGAAAGGACACAATTCATCAAGGTAGTAGATTATTAATGAGAGTTCTCCATAGGCTCAGATCTCCATAACCCTCTCTGTCTTGGAGCTGCCATTACAGTACATTATACCTTTGTTCTCTTCTACTTTAAACATTAAAGCCATAAAAGCTCCATTCTCCCTATCTTCCCCTTCTTTCTAGTTGTACCTTTCTTTGCCAGTTGACTTTCATGTTGCCAGCTGTTCTTCTTGCTCCACTGATTGCCCCTCTCATCCTGTGACTTTTCTTCAAGTCACATTTCTCTCTTGCCCCTTAAAAAGTATTCCTTAAGATTTTTATCAGTTCTTAAAACTTGGGGATCTGGAAGCTACTTAGCAAACAGCCTCTAAGAGATTAAGTTTGCAAAGTAAACATAATACCATGTTCCATTTCATTATTGGCCATATACTTTAGCAAAATGGTCATAGTGAACTTGACAAATGCCACAAAAAAGAAATATAAAGATGTAGAACTATAAAACAAGTCAAAGAATTTACTGATTCCATTTCCCCTACCCTGGACATCTCTTTTTGCCTCCCTACCTCACATTATTGGAACTTTGGTACTCTTTTCCACCAAACACATGGCAATCTCTCCATGACTTCTCATAATGTATGATTCCTTTTTGTGTATTTTCCCATTAATCTTCCATAATGAATCCATCCAATGAACTAGAGGTCTTGTTTTGCTTATTTTAATATCTTGGAACCATTGATATAATATTTGGTCTGACTATTCCTAGATTCACATTCTCAGTACCTTGGCTAGCCCACCCTCTTTTCTAATATGAGATATATATTTATACATACAATCATACACATTTGTGTATACATATATACATATATGTATATATATATAATAAGCTTAAATAAAGTCTGGCAACTAAAAAATTATGGTTTCAGATGTTTGTTGTTCTCTGTTTCTTTTTGGTAAAGGAAAAGAGCCAGGATCTGAAATTAAGAAATCAAAGCCCCTGTCAAAAATATACTTACTATGTAGTCATGAGCATATCATAATCCCTCACATTGTCATATTCTCATCCATAAAATAAATTGTTGTATATACTTCACTCCCTCCCACAAAAGGTTATCATAAAATGCATGTTGCAAACCATATACATAAAGTGATTATTGATTGATGAATTCAGAACAAGGAAGATTATAATTCCATTACAGCCTAATGTGGTTGGATTATGTCTGGATTATAGTGATCAATTGTGGATATCACAGCTTAGAAACAGATGTCCAGAGGATGACTACAAGGACTTTTCATAGATTTAAAGATAAAAAGGGTCTTAGGAATCATCTAATCCAACCTCGTCCTGATCTAGACAAAGAAACTGAAATCTAGACGGGCTAAATGATTTGCCAAAGTTCACACAAATAGAAAGTAGCAAAGTCTAGATTCTCCATCAGTTCCTTTGACTCCAGAGCCATTTTTATATTTAAACTATATGCTACCAAAATCAAACGAAAACAACTGAAAAGCTAGAAACCCCACTTCAAGAGAGAGTAGAACCTAAATCCAATGATGTAGGCAGATGATTAGAAGACCAGGTTTTGTGAGGATGAGTCAAATGAAAGGATGATTTTATTATAGAGAAGAAAAGACTTATGGAAGACTTGAATATTTATTTCAAGTGGTATGGAGTGGAAATCAATCCAAAGACCACTGATTATTTGATTTCCCTCCTGGCTGAGTTGACAAAATTATACAATGTAAAGGAAAGGTAACAAAGGAAATGACATGTTTGGATCTGAAACAAAGTGAATGGATGAATGAATAAAAATCATTTCTCGAGTTCTTACTACATGCAAAATAATAAGTGCTAGGGATACAAATAGGAAAATAAGGCAGTTCCTCTCTCATTCTGTACTTGTGAGGTTGGCCTATTTTTTAAAAAGTCAAATGGAGTATCTCATACAAAACTAGGTTGAATTTCATCTTATTTGATATCGCCCATAATTCTAGTCTATAGATGACTTCACATATTCTGATCCTACAGTGTAATGGGTTATCTATCCCTTCCATCGCTGTGGCTTCTGAAAATATAAGCACACCATGTATTCACTCACCTTGGTTCAAATGTTGAATATAGTGGGGCCAGAGAGAGATTCCTGAGGCATCCCAATAGGAATATTTTGAGAAAATTCATGATTAAGCACGCCAGGGTAGACCAGGAATCCTCATCAGCAGATATGTCCTTTCCTTTATGGCTGTGGCCTCTGAGGCAAGTTTAAATCCTGAACACCTAAGAAGAATATTTCTAAAGTGATTTATGTTTATTTAGTTCAGTATAAGATGATCTTACCTCCATCAAAGAGTTAAGTATTCATTTTGTGAGGGCATCCCCTGTACAGAGAGGAGTGCAGGTGAAGATTTAGGGACTTGAAGTGCTTGTTCTAAGTGGTGGCCAAGCCAACACCACAAAGGCTGGTAATGGGACGGGTGAGTTGAAGACCTAAGTGCTATTTTCCTGTGTATATGCAGGTACGAATGCGGAGGGGGTGGGGATTTTAGCTATTATTTATAGATCACAATTCCTCTCCTGTGTCCCGTATTAAATCATTTTGTATGTGTTCGTGGCAAGCTTTTGGAAGAAGTTTACAGAAATGCATTTAGTACATGCAACTGTCAGCAGTTGGAGGTTTCAAAGTGATTTATTTGTTTTACTATGGATCATGGTTTCCCCTCCATCAGGCTTCTTGTTCCAGGGCCAGAGACTACCCTTTGATGTTCATTGTAAGATCCTCATTGCCTTTGGCCTGCATCTAAAATAGGGTTTGACCCATAGCCCCTGACGCCTTTGTTGGCTTTTATAGAACTTTTCCTCTCCCAAGAAGACTTTGAAATGTCGAGTGTCCCAGAGGTCCTTTCTGCACAAGGCAAGTGTGGCAGTGACTTTTGAGAGTTCTTCCCTTTCTATGCCCTATTCCAAACTTAAATTCCTGAGAAATTCCCCCAAAGGAAAACTCCAATCAAATGCATTATCTTTATGTCAAAGCAAAACATTTCCCCTGTATTCCAATCTACTTTTTTATCCTGGTGACAAGCGTAGGAAAAGTATGAAGAAACCTGAAGTTTCCTTTCACTCCTCTGAGTAAGGTTTTCTATCTTCTAGACACTTAGAATGTTAGTGCCAGAATGGACATTATAAACCCATACACTCTCCACATGGTATATTGTGCTTACAAGAAAACTATAATGTGTGAATCTCTATATCTATGGCTATCGATACACTATAGTATACTGTGGTACTATCGTGTATAAACATGTAAACTTGAAACATCTATATGTGTATATAGATTTATATCACCATGTATATATGTGAGTGTATATATAGTATATGCATGTGTGCATGTATACACATGCATATGTTTGTATGTGTGTACATCTAATCTATATACAAGTATGGAGAGAAGGAAAGGAGAGAAAGAAAAAAAGGAGAGAGGAAGAGAGAGAAATGGGAGAGAGGAGGAGGAGAGAGAGGGAGGGAGAAAGAAAGGGAGAGGGAGAGAGGGAGACAGAGAGAGACAGAGGGAGGGAGGATGAGAGGGAGAGAGAGAGAGAGAGAGAGAGAGAGAGAGAGAGAGAGAGAGAGAGAGAGAGAGAGAGAGAGAGAGAGGGAGAGAGAGACACAGAGAGGAGAGACAGAGACACAGAGAGGGAAAGAGGGAGAGGGAGACAGAGAGAGACAGAGGGAAGGAGGGAGGGAGGGAGGGAGAGAGAGAGAGAGAGAGAGAGAGAGAGAGAGAGAGAGAGAGAGAGAGAGAGAGAGAGAAGAAAGGAGAGGGAGAGGGAGGGAGAGAGAGACACAGAGAGGAGAGACAGAGACAGAGAGAGGGAAAGAGGGAGAGGGAGACAGAGAGAGACAGAGGGAAGGAGGGAGAGAGAGAAAGAGAGAGAGAGAGAGAGAGGAGAGACAGAGACAGAGAGAGGGAAAGAGGGAGAGGGAGACAGAGAGAGACAGAGGGAAGGAGAGAGAGAGAGAGAGAGAGAGAGAGAGAGAGAGAGAGAGAGAGAGAGAGAGAGAGAGAGAGAGAGAGAGAGAGAGGGAGAGAGGGAGGGAGGGAGGGAGGGAGAGGGAGAGAGAGAAGGAGGGAAAGGAAGAGAGAAAAAGAGAGACAGAGGGAGTTAATAATGTATTTGCTTGTATACATAAATATATAGAGGATGTTCCAAAAATCTTAATATAGTTCTAAGCTCTTTTTAAAGCTTAGAGCTGTATCAAGACTTTTGAGATACTCTGCCATTCAAGGAGTGTTTATTAAGTGCCAATTATATATTAGTCTAGTACTGTGTTAAGCACTAGAGATACAAGGAAAGGAAAAATAGAGTCTCTGCTTTCAAGGAGCTCACATTCTAATAGGGAGGATAATATGCAAAAAACTATGTATAAATAAAATTTATATAGGATAAGTCAGAGATAATCATCAAAGGGTAAGCACTAAGATTAAGAGGGCCTGGGAAAGGCTTCTTAAATAAGGTAGGACATTAGCTGAGACTTGAAGGAAGCCAAGAGTTGAGAATAATAGGTAGAGAGTTATAAGTTTGAGAGACAGCCAGTGAAATTACCCAGTTGGAAACTCAGTGTTACTGAGTCAAAGAATATGGGAATGAGGAGAGGGAATAAACTGTAGGATTACTAGCAAAGTAGGAAGGGCCAGATTATGAAAGCTTTGGAGGCCTAAAATAGAATTTGATATTTGATTCTAGAGATGAGAGGGAGCCACTGGAGTTGATTGAATGGGAGAGAGGAGGACAAGGAGGAGGTAACATGGTCAAGCTTGTACTTTGACAGCTGGGGAGAGTATGGACGCAAGTGGGGAGCTACCAGGTAAATAGCTAGTGCAATAGTCCAGGCATGAGATGATGATGGCCTGCCTCAAAGTGGTTGTACTGTCATAGGAGAGAAGGGAGCCTATAAAAGAGAAGTTGAAAACAAGATTTGCTAACTAATTAGATAGGGACTGAAAAGTTGTGAAGTGAAAAGTGGAAGACAACATTTAGATTTTGAGACCAGGAGACCATACTTCTATTTGGATAGAATAGACAGAATAGACAGAATATTGGGCTATGCTCTTGAGAGGCAGTATGATATAATGGATAAAGTATTAAAATGATCATCAGGAATTCCTTGATTCAAATCCCACCTCATTCACTTAGCAGCTATGCCACTCTGGACCTCAATCTCTCAACAGTAAAATTAGGGAATTAGACTGGATGACCTGTAAAATTGTTTCCTCCTCTAAATATATAATTATATACATGATCCTCTGACCACTCCCATTTTGTGAATTCATCAGCTTCTAATGTCTCAATTAATTAAGATCTCTATGAATATGACTCTCATATCTACATATCCAGCTCTAGTCTTTCTCCTGAGCTCAAATCTAATGTCACCAACTGCCATTTGGCCTTTTGAAATGTATCATCTCAAATTCAGTTTACCTCCAAAAAAGTTCTTTATATTTTTCCCTTAGCCATTCACACGTCTGTCCATACTTTCTAATTTCAGTCAAAGTTAGAAGTATATATTATAATCAGTTCCAAGAGGTTGGTGAGAGTCAATTGTTAAATTTTCTATATGAGCATTTAGACCTTGGAAATCAGCAAATGCTACAAATCAATACTTGATTTATTGGGGTGGGGTATTATATAGACATAAGAAAATAATCAAGAAAATGTTAATTAAGTAGATTAAATTCAAAAGTGTCTTGAATACATTTTTATTTCAGAGAGCTGATTGTTAAACATTTACCAACACATCCCTGGAGCAGTGTCATGAAAACTGAGAATGCCAGAAAGAAAAGGGTGATTAGCTTTCTCTCAGAGATTGCAGAAAGGTGGAGGATGAAAAGAGCTAAAAAAAAAGGCTATTAGGCTTAGCAATTAACTGAAATACCTGGTTGGAATATTTTTTGGTCTGGTCTTTAGGATCAGTATCAGCCATTTAAAAAAATAAAAGCTTATTGTATGTCCAAGTTGGCTTTTCATACTGCATCCAACATCACATGGGGAGTCCATTCAAAGAATAAGACAATAAGAAAAGGGAAAAGCCTTTGCACTCAGTGGAACTAGTTTTGAATCATGACTTTTCTATTTAATATTTTTTGTGAGCTTGAATTAAGTTACAACCTCTACAGACCTTAGATTCTTCATCTGATCATTGCCAAGGCCCTTCCTTGCTCCAAATCCTACAAGCCCAAGGGGCAACATGGAAAGAGGGCAAATATTTTATCATGTCAGTTTTCAACAGTCATCAGTTTTTTTAAAAGCAATTTATTAGTGACATTAAGCAAAGGGAATGGCCTTCCTGTTCCTGTACCCCTATCATTTGAAGGATTTGTATGGCCCACTCTATGCCAAGTCATACATGAATCCCGCCATGTTCTCAACACCACATTGAAGAATGGAAAAGAAATTGAGTTGCATAGAAGTACACAAATAAGGTGACCTTACTTAACAGAATCTGTAAGAGTCATCCTTTGAAGTTACAAAGAAAAAAAAATAGGAGGAAAAAATATAACTACCTCTGGTTTAGAAAAGATAAGATTTACTGTCTCTCAGAAAAGCCAAGAAGAACCAACAAATCATGTTGTCCTGGGATGAAGCAATACAGATAAGTGCTTTCCAGTTCCAAGTAGAAAGGATTCATTTAGAGGAAAGAGGGCATTGTCCCCTCTGCTGTGTTTATTTGATTTCCTTCCCAGTCAAGTTGACTGGTCAATCTTATTGAAATGACCTTTGATCTAGTTGTGAGGAGATCTTCAGCTGAGAGAAGCAGTTCAATTTTGTAACATCATAGATCTGTGACGTAATATCATAGAACTATGAGCCTGATGTGGTTCTAGGGGTCATCTAGTCTCATCCCCTTATTTTACAGGTAAGGAAACTGAGGAACTAAGAAGTAAAGAGACTTAACTGACATCACAGAATTAATATCTTGCAGAGCCTGGATTGAAACCCAGGTATTCTTAATTCCAGAATTCTTTTCACTACAAAACATTGCCCATGATTCTATGCCCCTATTATAGGGCACAATTTAAGGGACAGTTACCCAGTATAAAACTTGCAATTCAGTTAGGAATAGGTCCACCTAATAATAATAATAGTAACAATAAAAATAGCTGAGAGGTGTATAGCACTTTAAACCTTGCAAAGTAATTCATATAAGGTTTTTCTTATGTAGCTAGCATAGAAGATGGGATTTGAATTTCCTCCCAAGGTTTCTCCTTGTAATTACACTTGAGCCAGATGGAAGTAAATGATTCCTGCTTCCCCCACTCCCAACTAACCAGTCTCGTGTTCTCTAGGCATATCCAGAGCTTGTTTGGGAATGGGGGAGGGGGAGAATGTATTGCTATCTAAACCAGTCTTCCTTATATTTAGGTGAATCTTTTTCACTCAAGTTTTACTATTTTTTTTAATGTTTATAGTCATTGTTCAGGAATTCATTCATGTTTTATCTTGCCATTAAGATAGCAGGAATATATATTGAATCTAAGTCTTTGGAACCAAATTTATATGATACATTGGAAAGAGGGTTAGATTTAATGGTAAAGGACCTGGGTTCAACCCTTGGCATTTCTATTGACTACCTAAGTGAGGGTAAATCACTTAATCTCTCAGCACAAAGAGAAAAAATTTGTCTGATTGAAGTAAAAAGAAATTTCTTCAAGATCAAAGCCATCAAAAATAGAAGGGTTGTCTTGGAAGATGACAATAATAACTTTTATTCACATAGCCCTTTAAGATTTGCAAAGCATTACATGTGTTCTCATCTTATCCACACAACACTAGAAGGATAATACTAGTATTTTATTCATTTTATAGATTAAAAACAGAGGGTTGGAGAGATGAAGTGGCAAATCTTGTGACTCAGATCCAGTAAGTCCACAGATGGGATTTGAACCCAGGTCTTCCAAATTGAAGGAACTTTAGAAGTCATCTACTCATATTTGAACAGGTATCCTTTTTATATCATTCCTGACAAATGGTTTTCCAACCTCTGCTAAAAGACCTCCCTTGGAGGGAGGAAAGAACATGAATCATGTAACCATGGAAATATTCTAAATGAATCAATTGTTTAAAGTTAATAATTGAGAAATTTAATAAATGTTAAAAAAAAAAAGACATCCCTTCAGGGACAGGCAACCTACTATTGAGCTACTTTGGAGATTCTGTGGTCTTATAAAACGTGGGTTGAGAGGGCTCAAAATCATCCAGAATGAGAAACTAAGGCCATTTCACCTGGAATAGAAAAGTCACAGAGAGCACATGATCATTGTTCTTCAAATATTTGAAGGACTGTCCTATAGAAAAGGAATTGGATTTATTCCACTTGGCCCCAGAGGTCAGAAACAAGGATCAATTAGTAGGAATTTTCATGAGGTCAATTCTGGCTCAGTGTGTAAGCATTTCCTGAACATTTAGAGAAATCAAATAAGTGGAATGAGCTGCCTCATCACTGTTTAAGCAGTGACTGGATGACTACCTTTCAGGAATGTTATAGATGAGACTTTGACATTGGTTAAGAGCTTAGACCAAATGATCTCTAAAGTCCCTTTTAGTTATGATCCCACAGTTTCTCTCCCCCAACCCCATGCTAAACATTCCCAGATCTTAATCTTCATATGCCATGGTTTCAGGTCCATCATGATTGGAGATGGTCCAGGTTAGATACGGTTCTTTCTAAATAAGTCAAATACTCCAGAAGCAGTCTTACTAAGGCAGTTTTATATCCTTATCAGACCTTCCCTTGCCTCTCCAACTAGACTTTAAGCTGCTCTAAGATAATCCATCTGTTTTGTAAATGTTTTACATGTAACTAGTGTTAAAAGGAATTCTGTTTTCACTCGGGCCCCTTGCTTCCTTCCAAAATTCCTTTTAATACTAGTTATTTTCATGTTTGTTTATCACATTATATTGCGAGCTCCTTGAGGACAAGGACTATATATACATATATGTCTATATATCTTTCCATCTCTATCGCTTTGTCTTCCTCTGCCTCTCTGTCTCTATTTCTGTTTCTCTATCTCCTTCCCTCTCTCTATATATAATATGTATATTTACATATATATATATATATATATATAAACATACACACATATACATCCATATATTGCCTTTCTTTGACTCCCTAGAGCTTAACACAGTAACTAGAACACAGCAGGCACTTAAATGCTGTTCACTGATAGCCACCATGTCTTTTATTTGTGACTCACAATCTTGATTCCCCGTGGTGCTTAGAACAGTGAAGAGGAGAGAGCTTATGTTCAATAATTGTCTCCAGAATTGAGTGAAAGGGCTTTAACATCATTTAGACATAATAGCAAAAAGATCTATCTACCCCCTAACCTCTAACTACATATTACTTACACAGACTCCATCCTCTCTTAATCACATCCTTCAATCTCTCTCTCTCTCTCTCTCTCTCTCTCTCTCTCTCTCTCTCTCTCTTTTTCTCTCTCTTTCATCTGATATCATAACAATTTGTATATTCATTATATGATTGCCTTATTATTATTTATACTATATTGGTGTGTGTGTGTGTGTCTCAGTCCCCTAATAGTGTGTAAATTCCTTGAGAACAAGGTTTATGTCTTATTTAGCTTTGTATTCCCCTTGGGACTTATTATAAACTTCTCACATAATAGGTGCTTAATTACTATTTGTTAAATGAATACATGAGTGAATGAATGAATGAATGGCCTCAGCTATTGCTTAAAACCAACTTATCATAAAAACTAGTTTGATCCTGTTTAAGATAGAGTAAGAATCTGCTAAATTTTCTCAATGCCAGTTTGTCAAATCTTGTCATTTAGATGTTGGCAAAGATATGGTTTGGGAGGACTCTTTGTTCTATTCAGGGCCTTGCCCTTTTACCTGGACAATTACAAATGGTGCCCCTCCTGTCAGTCTTGCTTTCTCTTTAGTAAATCCTCCACAGAGCTACCAATACTTAAGGCAGAAGTCTAACCGTGTCAGTCCTTCACTCAAAAGACTTCAATGATGATCCATTTCCTAACAGATATAAAATCCAAAGCTTGGCATTTAGGCCTTTCCACATTTGGTTACCTGTCTACTTTTTTTCAGTCTTATTTCGGGCTATGACTCTATGAAAATTCTACTTTCAAGCTAAACTGGACAATTAGCTATTTCATTAACTCAATATTCTTTCTCTTACATCCATGTACTTGCACAGGCCGACCTTCATACTTAGACTAATCTATTGTTCAGAATCTTGTCATTCATCATCCAAGGCTCAAATGAAGTACCACATCTTCCACATAGCCCCAGATTCTTCTAGTTGTTGGTGTTCTCTCTTCCCTTTACTCCCACCCCATTATTACATTCTTTATTTCTGTATGGATTTTTTTTTAACCTTTTCTTTCTGTCTTGGTAACAGCTAAGATATATGGGCAAGGGCTAGGCAAATGGAGTTTAAGTGACTTGTCTAGGGTCACACAGCTAGGAAGTGTGTGAGGCTAGATTTGAACTTGGGACCTCCCATCTTTGAGTCTGTTTCTCAATCCACTAAGTCACCTAAATGACCCCCAAACCATTCTTTTTAAACATGATTATTGTCCTTCTATGGACAATTAAAGTTATGAGTCACCTGAAAGCCAGTGTAGATATTTGTACTGAGCATGATTTGGTTGTAACAAATTACCACTGGAAAATTTCACAGAGCAGCATGCATGAGGGATATCATCAGAGTAATGTGTGACCAGAAAAGAATGTGGGACAGTCATGTACTAAGAATGAGAGATAACTGATGAACAGGTCACATGGTCCATTGATTTCCATCCAATGTCAAAAGATCTAGAAGAAAGTCCTCAAAATGTTGAGGATTCATGAAAGGATATGAATAATGAAGGACAAAAAGTTGTGGTTGATCAACAATCCACCATCAGAATGAATCACCAGATTGATGACATCAACTTGAGATCAAAGAGCCTCCTTTTACTGTTTTTCCTTCACTTATCTCCCTTTTGGCCATCAGATCTCACCTCTAAGGGAATGTACTACCCTGCTTCTGGTAGCCCCCTCATCAATACTTTCAATTAGCTATTTCTAACCTTCTGTAAGGTTTGGAATCAGAAATCTGAGTTTACTAACACTGGATCATTTATAAGTAAAGATGTTTTGAATAAGGCTTTTAGGGGCTCCCCCTATGAGTAGAGAGTACGGGCTTTAGTTCATTGACTTTTGCTTAGTTGTTTCAAGACATTCTTGTTTCCTTCCTCAGTTGTATCCTCCAACTAAGTGAATATGCTGGACAGCTCAGTTCCAAATAAGTGCATTATCACTGAGTGCTCAATTTCTATATTTTACAATTAAAAAAAAATTCCCAGTGGAAATCTCCAAAGTTTCTTTTTTTTTTTTAAGAAGACAATTAAATAGGTTTGCAGGTAACTGTGATTAATGAGATATTGATTAAATGCAATTTGTTTATGTAGCAAATTGATTTCTTGAGAATTCATCTCATTGTCTCTGTCAATTAATCCCTGGTCAGTGAATGATTTGTTACTTTCTATGGTTCATAGAGCTGCAGTCAGCTTCAGGCGATTCTTCTTTTCAATATCGAGATTCACTTTTATTTCAGTTCCACCAGCGCCCTGAACAGGTATTAATGCCACGTACAGGGTAACCCAAAAAAGTCTTCACTTGGTTTTAAACACTAAAGCTTAATAGTCTAAATTATGACAGCAAAACTACAACAATGAGAATTTAATTAGACTCCACTGTGCTTAAAGTTTATTTGGGTTAGATGCCAGGAGTACTGAGTTGAAAAACTGTGTGGTTCCTATCTTACAGCCTACTGGGAGGACGCAGCAAAGACAGAAGCTAAACACAAATAAATACAATATAAAGACAAATATATTAAAAGCAACAGAGTAGTCTAACGTACTATAGGAACCAAAGGGGAAAATATTATTTTAAGCTAAGAGTGAGTACCATGGTGGGGGTGATTTCTAAGCTATGCCTAAAAGGAAGAGAAGGCTCTCAATAAAGTGATATCAGTTCCTCGGTCTGGTTTCAATTCCATAGAATAAGATATTCCTGCTCCAGATACCCACTGATATCCTATCCACCTTCCCTATTTTCCTGCCTTCTTTTGTATGTTTTTCCCCTCATTAAATTTTAAGATCCTTGAGGGCAAAGAATATTTTATTTTTATTAAATTTATCCCCAGTGCATAGAAGTGGCACATAGAAGATGCTTTGTAAATGTTCATTGGATTTGATTGGAGAACATACCAGGATTGAGGACTGACCTGAAAAACTGCTAGGATAGAAAAGAAAATAGTAGAAAATGTAACTGTCTGGTTTTATCAGAATGTTGAGTGCAAATAGTGAAACCCAGAGAAATAAGGCAGGTTGTGAAAGGCCTTAAATGCCATGATAAGAATTCTCTAGGGTATTCTATAGGTCAGTGTTGGCAACCCTTTTAGAGATCATGTGCCCAAACTGGATCCTCAAGCTGCCTGTGAGGACCCTCACACTGGGGAGGGAGGAAGTACTTGCATTGGCCTGCTGGGCAGAGGGACAGGGCATGTGAAAAATGTCCTTGGGTGCTATGGAATAGAGCAGTCTCCTTCAGCACCCAGGGGCACACGTGCTGTGGATTCACCTACATGGCTATAGTTTATTGAGAACCAGCAATATCTGGGAGACAAATAAATTATATAGTCAACTCTAAGCATTAAAAATATGATTTGGGTGTTTTGTGTGAAGAAATAATGAGTTATAAAGAAGAAAATATAGGCAGGTAGACTAGTTAGGAGACTATTATGATTGTCCAAATGAAAAATAATTATTTCAGTATGAGTAAATGAGAAGGGGTTAATTTGGTAAGATCTTGTGAAGGGAAAGTAGCAGGAAACTGATGCAGGAGAGAAAAGAAAAGAGTGAGAGATAACTAAAGCTTTGAGTTTGGGTAACTGGTGATTTCACAGAAATAGGAAGGAAGGAGGAGAGTTATGTTTTGGGAGGAAGATAATAAATTGGCTTTTGCACATGTTGAGTTTAAGAAGCTAGAAGAACATCCAGATGGATAAGTACAAAAAGAAGCTGGAAATGTTGGGCAGAAGATAAAGTTGAGATAGGATAGGATAAAGATAGAATAAAAGGAAGAGCAGTCCGGAGAGGAGGGACATATTAGGCTTGGCAAAGAAAGTGGTCAGTTCAACCTCTGAGATTGAAGGTGAAGATGGAGGAAATAGAAAGATTGTTGCATGTAAGCTGAGAAATATCAAAACAGATGGCCTCAATCTTCTCAAAGCAATAAGGGACAAAGTCATCTGGAGGAAGAAGGAGTAGTTGGAGATACAGGAATAGATTTGAAACAGCTGTTGTGAAGACTATACCAAGGAGTCAATCAAATATTTTTTTTGATTAAGGGATTATCATGTTGTGATGAAGTTGCAGATGAAGTTAAATGAGATAAATTTGTATGAATCCTATCAGCATGGTTTCATGGCTTCTTCCTATAGCAATTTGGGTCCAAAAGTAGGAGCAGAAAAGATAGATGGTGAGGGTAGTTGAGAGCTGAGAATTAGAAAAGGATGAATAGTGAAAGGACTAAGGATTTCAATGTAAAAGATAGTACCTTGTTGAAATGGCTTCTTATATGACCAAGTGTAGTATGCAAGGAAAGAACTGAAATGAGAATTTCATAAGGAAAGATGGTTGTGTCTTTTTAATTGTTATCTTTGAGTCCCTAATGGCTAGCACAATGACTTAGATCTAGTGTATACTTGGTATTTACTAAATGGAATTGAATTGGAGAAGGAGAACCAGTAGGGGCTCAAAGTCATGATTAGGACAAAGAACAGGTACAGGAAGAATGAGGTAGCAAAAGAGAAAGAAATAATTATGAGAAGGGAATTTCAGAGTCTAGGATTGCGAACTGGAATTCTTTCAGGCACGATAAGGTCTAAAGTGTGTCCTCCACTGTGATTTATTTGAATGAATAGAAATATAGGTTATTGGAATTGATGTGGCTAATGGATTGAGATGTCACCTCATTAGACTCACTAATATGTATAATGAAGTCACTATGGATGATGGCAAGGATTGCATTGGATGTTATGACTGTTAGCAGGTGTTGAAGAGGAGATGGCAGTAACAAGAATGATCTGATTACCTCATGAATTTCAAAGGATAGGCTGGCTACTAAGGGATGGCACCCAAGTATGGATATGAAAGTGAGAATGGGGAACAAAGACAATGCCAATACCTCTTCCATGTCCTCTGATTTGGAGGATAATGAGAGAAGTAGATAAATTTGAATCTATCAATAAGCATTTATTACATTCGGTATTGTAATCTATATTGATCAATGATTATAATCAATAGGCATTTTTAATCACCTACCTAGTTCCTGACTTGTGCTAGGAGTTGCCACTACAAAGAAAAGAAAAAATGCAAGAGGTCCTACCCTCTAGGGGCCTCTAATCTATTTGGGGAGATGATATGCATGTACATAGCCAGTAGATGTCATTGTAGAGGGTAATTTGGATGAGGAGCACTTAATGTGAATGAATGAATGGAATTGATTCTCCAGGAGAAGTCTTAAGTTCTAAGGGCTGGTTCTGGTTGAGATCACTATTCCCCTTTCTCTCTCATCTTGAGGTAGGTCCAGGGGGAGATAACAAGAGTTATAGAGAAGAAAAACCCCAAACCCTTGAGTACAAAACAACTTGTCTTCTGGGAGATGAAGAGATTAACCCATGGGGATTTTAGTCCAGGGCAAAGGTCCCAGTTCCACATGGCTTCTTTTCTCTGCAACACTAAAAAACTAGGAAATCCAAGTTAAATATCAAACTCATAACATATTCAGAATACCCAGATTGCCAGATGTGGAAGACAGTCTTCAAGCCAAATGATTTTGGTATAATCAATTATCCACAGTTCCCATCCATGCCCATTACATTCTCTATAACAAAAACACCAACTGAGGATGCAGCTAAAATTATCTTATGTTAATCTAGAAAACCATTGTTAAAATGCAAATAACCGGTAATCAAAATTTAAAATAGCTAAGCCACACTTATTAATGAACCATGCAGCCCACTGAGTGCATATAACAATAAAACATAGGGGAGAAACAGAGAATGGAGTAAGCTCACCATTGTTTTAGTAGTTTCTCAGAATAGCCATAATTCAGTCACTCCCTACTGAATTCTCTTAATAGGAAAGGGAAAAGTGCAAGTCTCCAGCTGGTAGAAGGCTCCAATTCAGTTTCCTGGGAAGCTCCCTCAGACTATTGCCACTGCAGCTGCCCTTCCAACCACCACTTTCTACCTCCAACTATTTTTCCACATCATTTTCTAGAGAGGAAACAGGGCTGCAAAAAAACACCTTCTAGTTTTGTTTCTCTCATAGCATCATCTCATTCTGAGAGGGAAAGAAATATAACTCTAAGTCTTGTCAATTTACGTCTGATCACAAAGCAACCAGTGCAACATCCATTGCTAAAATAACTCTTTCATAGATTTAATTGTATTCAAAATAAATCTAAAGTACTATGTGATGTGATGGTGAACCTATGACACATGTGTCAGCACTGACACGTGTAACCATTTTCTATGACACCTGGCCACGTGTGGACTCAGAGCACCTTGGAGCTGAGAGCCACTGGGGAAGCCTCATGCCCACAGTCATAACCATGGCCATGCCCAGGGGGAGGGTTGCTCCACTAGCTGGCCATGGGGGCTGGGAGTGAGCAGCAGCAAGTGCTGTGAGCCAGGCAGCTGGGGCATGTGGGGTTCCTACAGGGGGTGGGCTGGGGAGGAGGAACACATGAACAGAAGGAGCATGCGTGGGAAGGCAGGCTGGAGGGCAGTAGCTGCCCCTCTAGTGTCACCCTAGGACAAGTTGGCTAGGGAGGAGCAGGGTGGGGCAGGGTCATGGAAGATTGGACATGGCTCCAGCCCAAGTGCAATGGAGGAGTGCCTGGAACCAATTACCAGACACTTTTAGCACCCTGAAAAATATAGCAATGACTTTACTCACAATTTTCCCCTCTAAGTACTTATTCTCATCATTAAATAATATCAAAGTCAACAAAAGAAACAGATTGACCGATGATGAAGTTAGTAGCACTTGTTGGGCTTGAAGGGTACAAAATAACAACCTTCAATTGAAGATTTAGTCAATGAAATTCAGCAACAAAAAAGTCACTAATAGTCAAGTTAGTTAAAGAATTCCTCCTCCCCCTTACTTTCCTCAGTTTCCCCCTCACTTATCTTAGTTCACAACACCCTATATAAGTTAAATAATATCAAGACCAATAAAAGAAACCGACTGACAGATGAACAAAGAAGTCACTTAGCAGGTAAGTTAAGTAGTTTTTGGTTTCTTAAATACAGTTATATATTATAATTATACATTTTTGTTATTGAAACTATAAATATCATGAAATTATGTTTTTTTTCTCAAAATGACATGCCACCCAAGTTATACTCGGGGTTTTTTTGGCAAATTTTGACACACCAAGCTCAAAAGGTTGCCCGTCACTGGTGTAGTGGGACATGAGGGGCAATGGCAACTAGAAAGATCGAGAAAGGTTTCATGTTCAAGATGGCATGTGAGCAATTCACGGTTATATAAATATACTTTGTCAATTCTTTGGTTAGAACTGATATCCTGAGTACCTGGTGGCCCACTATTGTTTTCAGTGCTGTCCTGAGTACTACAGCCCCTCAAAGGTCCATAATGTTTGTTTGACAACTGAGAAAATTAGGCATTGTGAGGTTAGGGAGTTTCCATGGTCATCAAACTAGGTAGGGACTGCTAAGAATATCCTAGAATCAATTCATTTGTCAATTGAGGTTCTGCTAACCAATGGCCCTCCTCATAGCATGAGAAACATTTCAATAAACTTTTCTCTAAGAGTGATATGCACTAGGAAATTCAAATTCAGAGGCCTCTTTGGGTCTGTTGACTTCCAGATATAGCTACCTGAGTCTAGAAATGCAAACATGTCAGAGTGATCCCAAGAAGTCACCACTGAGTAACATTGATTTATCATTTTGTCAACTAGGGTCGCTCAAGTTGTAGTCTATGATAAAAATTAATAATTTAGTAGTGCTTCAAAACATTTTATTCTTGGTGTGCCCAACTTAAGGAAATAGCTAAATGAATCTTAAGATCATAGAATAGTCCATAATGGAACCACACCTTGCAGGAAATGATTGTTTAATTCTCAAGGCAAGCATAGGAAATTAGCAAATACTACATGTCAATGCTTGAATTATTATTTTATTGGTTGTCAAGACTTAAGACCTCATAAGTGGTCATCCAGCCTCTTCTTTGATGATCCAATATGAAACCCAATACTTCCCAAAGTATTCTACCTGTTCTGCTTTTGGATAGCTCTAATTTTAAGGACTTTCCCCCCTGATACTAATAACTAATACTATCTCAACAATTTTCTCTGGTTGTTCCTAGTTTTTTTCTTCTGTGACCAAAAAGAACAGATCTAAACCCAAGACTGAAGCTCAGCCCTTCAAACTGCTTGAAGATAGTTGTGTCATCTCATCTGAAGATTTATTTCTCAAGACTAAACATTTTGTATTTCTTTTAAATGATGTTCTTATGGTATGGACTCTGGAGAAGAAAAATCAAGAGAAAGAACATGCGAAGGAGAAAGAGGGACTTTAGTAAGTCAAAGAGATTCCCATTTCAATTCAATAGCATTTATTATAGTCCTACAGTGTTCTGAGCACTAACCTAGACACTAGGGAGGAACTGGGGAAGAACAATTGAGAGCAATATCTTTTTTATATTCTTTAAAGAACTCCTAGAAAATCCTCGTAGCTTTTTTCCCCACAGAATTGGAAAGAATCATTCACACAATGGGAAAACTCGACTAATAAAGTTGGAAAACAATGAAAAAACTTTAAAAGGCTATAAGTAAGGTTATAAAGTTTAGGGTTCGCTAGGTAGTACAGAGAATAGAGCATCAGACCTGGAGACTGGAAGACCTGAGTTCAAATCCAACTTAGCTGGGCAAGTTTGCCTCAGTTTCCTCATCTATAAAATGAGCTAGAGAAGAAAATGGCAAACCACTCCAGTTTCTTTGCCAAGAAAATATAGGGGATAACAAGGAGTTGAGTAAGATTGAAATGACTGAGCAACAAAAAAAGTGTAAAGATGAACTGATCGAGTTTAAAATCTAATATTTTGTACTTAGGGTAGTGAGATAGAGTAGTGAATAAGTTGTTAAGCTTAGAGTCTGGAGGACTTGAATTCAAATCCTGCCTCAGACGCTTAATAACTGTGTGACTGTTGAGCAAGTCATCTTGCCGCTCCCTGCCTCAGTTTCCTAATTTGTTCAATGGTGACAATAATAGCACCTCCCCCTCAGAGTTGTCATGAAAATAAAATTATATTAGTAAAACACTTTGCAAACCTTAAAGCGCTCTATAAATGCTAGCTTTCACTATTACAATTTCTTTACAGGACATTTCTTCTTCTCACACTTGATGTAACCCTCCTATAATCATGTGGTCAGTTGTGAAAGAAGGGGCAGGCCAAGACTGCTTGCATTCCTGGCCCTGTGGCTGGCTCCTTACTGGGCCTTGAGCAAATCAAAGAACCTCTCTGGGCCTGAGGTTTTTGCTGGTATTAAATGGTTGGGATGCCTCAAAGAGCAGTTCTGAATACTCAGATAATTAACATTTGTAAAGGGCCTTGAGAACTCTAGATGAAAGATGCTATAGAAGTGCAAATTACAACAGTATTATTATAATAAAATGATCTGGGCAAGATATTTATCTTCCAGCCTGCAAAGCAGCAATTATATCTCCTGTGGGGTGTTAAATGTGGTTGGAATGGACTGTGGAGGTAGAAGCTGGAAGTTTAGAATGAGCAAAGCATGAACTTCCAGCCAAGGGAGAGGCATGGCCACGGTCTGCTGAGCAGCTCCCAACTAGGCTAGCCTTGCTTGGGGTAGTGGCAAGGGCTCAGAAGAAGACCTGGATGCAAGCCCTGGCTTTCTCATCTTCTGGGAGAGGTGCTATGAGAAGGGCAGCTAGGTGGCACAAGGTAGAGAGAGTTGGAGTCCAAAAAATTGAGTTCAAATCCTGCCTCAGGGATTTACTCAGATTTGGGATTTTAAGGAAATTAAGGAAAATTTTAAGGAAATTTGCCTTGTTTCATTCTTTTGTAAAGAAAAGGAGGGGAAGAGAGACAGACAGACAGAGACAGACAGAGACAGACAGAGAGAGGTAAGGAAGGAGACCCTTCTAGATATAGAGATAGCCAGTGAAAAATTCAGAAGATGGAGTTTCTTCTTTGAGGAAGAAAGAGAAGGTGAGGCTACCTGGATTTTAAATATTATGGAGAGGGAGGTGAGAAGACTAGAAAGGTAGAAAGGTGCCAGATTGTAAAGGGCTTTCAATGCCAGAACATCTTATATTTGATACTGGATGTAACAGGAGCCACTGAAGTTGATTGAGGAAGGGGAAAACTTGGCAAGCAGTTAAATCAGATTACCAGACTGAGTGTATATCTGCTACTGATTTCTATACAAGGAATAAAGAGAATCAAATGATGAAAAGGCATTTCATCAAGGTGAATGCTATCAATTCCTTTTGTTGTTGTCATTCAGTGGTTTTCCAGTCATGTCATTCTCACCCCATTTGGAGTTTTTGTGTCAGAGACAATGGAGTTATTTGTCATTTCCTTCTGCAGCTCATTTTACAGATGAGAAAACTGAGACAAACAGGGGCAAATGACTTGTCCAGGGTCACATAGCTAGCAAGTGTTTGAAGTCACATTTGAAGTCAGGAAAATGAGTCGTTCCAGACTCTAGGCCTGGAACTTTCTCTGTGGTGCCATTTAGCTGACCCTTTGCTTCATTGACCTCATATCATTCCAGTACATTTGTACTTTCTCCAGATTCTCCAACTTCCTCTCTTATAATTCTTAAATTATCTCTCCTCCATCTATTTTTTCAAGTCAATTGTTTTTCCAATGAGCTGTTTTACCTATTCTTCTATTTTTTTAATTTTTTAATTTGTCTTATTGTTTCTTGTTGTCTTATGTCCAATTCCAATTTTTAAAGAATTATTTTCATTAGTATATTTGGGTCTCTTTAACCAAGCTATTAATTGTCTTTTCATAAATTTCCTCCCTTGATCTCGTTTCTTTATTAATTTTTCTTCTTCTACTCTTTTTTTATTTTGAAAATAATTTCTTAGCATTTCCAGGAATTTTATAGGTGAAAAAACCAAGGCAATCAGAACTAAGTGATATGCCTGGGTCATGCAGCTAAAAAAGGCCAGATTTGAATTTAGGAAGATGAGTCTTCCTGACACAAGACCCAACTTATCTGCCAAACTACCACGGTACCCCCATACTGAGCATGAGCTTGCAGTCCACTACAATTTCCATTCCTTTTTAAGAGAAATTTCCAACTAATCAGTTATCTATCCCATCTATTACCCATGTAAGACTTTATTATATTTATCCTATCAAATTTCATCTTGCTAGATTCAGCCCACTGTTCCAGTCTGCCAACATCTAATTGGATTATCATCTAGGCCACATCTCTCCATCTGTTGGACAAGAATGGTCTGAAAAATGTTTTCAAATAATTTGCTAAAATCTAAGTAAACTCTGCTACATTGTCCTGACTTACCAGCACTATAATCCTGCCAAAAAGGAAGCACAGTTCTATTGATGCCAATCTGGCTTTCTGTAAACAATACTTCCTTTACTAGATATTAACCAACCATCTCTTTTTCAATCTAGACTATAATTTTCCTAGTAACTAAGTCAAGCTTACTTACTGCCTACAATTTGGAAATTTTTTTCTCTTTCTCTTTTTCTTTCTTTCTTTCTTTTTTTTTTTACAGAGACAACATTTGACCCTTTCTAGCCCTACCATACCCTGCCTATTCCCCACTGGACTTGAAATTAGAAGCATCAGAGGAACTCAGTCTTGAGAAAGTTATTTAACTTCTCTGATCCTCAGTTTGCAAAAAAACAAAACTAAACTAAAAACAGGTTAGTCTAGATAATTTTTAAAATCTCTTCTACCTGCATGATTAAATGAATCTCAGTTTCCTCATCTATAAAAAGATGGTCTAGAATATGTCTGAGATCCTTTGTAGCTCTGTGATTCTGTGACTTTAGTCAAATTTCAGTTTTAACACTAATAATTCAGATGAATTTAGAAATATCGTCAAACTTCTCTGAATTTCAGAGCCATAAGTAGCATATGGTAAACAGAGTTCTCCCCGTGCATATACAAATGGAAGAGATATTTCCTAACCATGTGCCTTCTCTCCTTAGACCTCACTTTGAAGTATTCCATCTAACTGCAAAAGGTACAGTATATCCACCATACCAAGGGCAACATAACCAGAGATGCCACACAATATAGGCACCATCTCCAGCCTCCCATCCAAAAATGCCCTTCTCCCATTTTTCTTCTACCAGGACTTCAAAAGATCTCTGCCTCTCCTATCAAAACAACACTCTTGACCTCTTCCCCCAAATTTAAATGTTTTTGCTCCAGATTAAAATTTCTATTTAGGAACCTACTGAGTTTCTGGAATTAGTAAGAATTAAGTGAAATAATGTTTGCAAATGCAAAGCATAGCATAAAAAAGAACTACTAGGACTCTACCCCTTAGATGGTCTTAATCTCTTTTGTTATACAAACCCCTCTGGCATTATGGCAAAACTTTTGGTCTCCCCAGAATAATGTTTTAAAATTTAAAAATAAAATTATGAGATTACAAAGTGAACCAAATATACTAGAATAGTTATTTTAAAAATCCACTGGAGCAAAGTAAGAAATGTTGGAGGGGATGTGGAAAAATAGGACTACTAATGCACTGTTGGTGGAGCTGTGAATTGATCCAATCATTCTGGAAAACAATTTGGAATTACACCCAGAGAGTTATAAAACTGTGTCTATCCTTAGACTCAGAAATACCATTCATGGGTCTGTTTCCCAAGGAGATTAGGAAAAGAGGAAAAGAGCCCATATGTTCCAAAATATTCATAGCAACTCTCTTTGTGGTGGTGAAGAATTGGAAACTGAGGGAATGTCTATCAATTGGGAAATGGCCAAACAAACTGTGGTCTATGGGTTGTGATGGAATACCACTGTACCATGAGAAATAATGAACAAACTGACTTTTTTTTAATATATTTTATTTGATCATTTCCAAGCATTATTCGTTACAGACATAGATCATTTTCTTTTCCTCCCCCCCACCCCCCATAGCCGACGCGTAAATCCACTGGGCATTACATGTTTTCTTGATTTGAACCCATTGCTTTGTTGATAGTATTTGCATTAGAGTGTTCATTTAGAGTCTATCCTCTGTCATGTCTCCTCAACCGCTGTATTCAGGCAGTTGCTTTTCCTCAGTGTTTCCACTCCCATAGTTTGTCCTTTGCTTATGAATAGTGTTTTTTTCTCCTGGATCCCTGAAAGTTGTTCAGGGACATTACACCGCCACTAATGGAGAAGTCCATTACGTTCGATTATACCACAGTGTATTAGTCTCTGTGTACAATGTTCTCCTGGTTCTGCTCCTCTCGCTCTGCATCACTTCCTGGAGGTTGTTCCAGTCTCCATGGAACTCCTCCACTTTATTATTCCTTTTAGCACAATAGTATTCCATCACCAACATATACCACAATTTGCTCAGCCATTCCCCAATTGATGGGCATCCCCTCGCTTTCCAGTTTTTGGCCACCACAAAGAGCGCGGCTATGAATATTCTTGTACAAGTCTTTGTGTCCATTATCTCTTTGGGGTACAGACCCAGCAGTGCTATGGCTGGATCAAAGGGCAGACATTCTTCTGTCGCCCTTTGTGCATAGTTCCAAATTGCCCTCCAGAATGGTTGGATCAGTTCACAACTCCACCAGCAATGAATTAATGTCCCTACTTTGCCACATCCCCTCCAGCATTCATTACTTTCCTTTGCTGTTATGTTAGCCAATCTGCTAGGTGTGAGGTGATACCTCAGAGACAAACTGACTTTTTAAAACCTAGAAAGAACTATATATATGAGATAATGAACAATGAGATGAGTAGA
This sequence comes from Monodelphis domestica, assembly GCF_027887165.1. Classification (NCBI taxonomy): domain Eukaryota; kingdom Metazoa; phylum Chordata; class Mammalia; order Didelphimorphia; family Didelphidae; genus Monodelphis; species Monodelphis domestica. Next base: position 132,537,454 of record NC_077229.1, on the reverse strand, counting down.
ACATTATACACAGCCACCAAACTAATACCAGAAAAATAAACTGAAAATACTACCTCCAGAAAGTGAACAGAAAGATAAAACATGATTTTATTTATATGTATGAGATAAATAGAAGATAATTGACTGAGGGAATTAAGAGGGATTGGGAAAGGCTTCAAGAAAAAAATGAGATTTTAGTTGGGACTTAAAGGAGTTGGGGGGGGGGGGGGTCAGTTGGTGGAGTTGAGGAAAGATAGCATTCCAACATAGAAGACAGACCTAGAAAATGCCCAGGGTGGAGATTGAGTGTTTTTTTTTTTCCAGTGGTACAATCAGATTGTCAGTATTACTGGGTATAAGTACAGGTTGGGGAGTAAGTGTAAGAAGAACGGAAAGGTAGGACAGTGCTAGGTTAGGAAGGACTTGGAATGCCAATGAGCATTTTGTATTTGATTGTGAAGGCAATAAGGATTTATCAGGTTTATTGAGTGGGGAGGAAACCTGATCAGCCTTGCACTTTCCTAGGAAAATCACTTTAAGGCTGAATGGAGGATGGATTGGAGAGACTGGAGAGAGAGGAGAAACTGAGGCTAGTGACCCACTACCAATACCACTAGCAGGGTATTGCAATAATCAAGGCATGGGGTGATGAAGACCTCTACAAAAGTGGTGGCAGTGTCAGAGGGGAGAAGACAGTATAGCCAAGATATGTTGCAAAGGCAAAATCCTGAAATGACAGGTCTTGACTACAGATTGGATATGGAGGGTGAGGGATAGTGAAGAGTCTAAGATGACTCCTAAATTGCAATCTTGAGGGACTGGCTGAATATAATCCTCCACAGTAATAAGGAAGATTGGATTTGGAAGAGATTTAATGAGGAGAGATAATGAGTTCTGTTTTGGACATATTGAGTTTAAGATGTCATCTGGACATCCAGTTTGAGGTATCTGAAAGGCAATTGGAGATATGAGTTTGGAGATGAACAGAAAGATTTGGACAGAATGGATAAAGCATCATTAGCCTAGAGATAAATACATAAAAGCTAATGAGATCACCAAGTGGAGTAGTATGGAGGAAGAAGAGAAGAGGGCCCCAGACAAAACTCTGAGGGATGCCTAGAATGAACAAGGGAAAGGTGTTGACAAGACAAGGAAAAAATTAAGCGACCAAGAGAAAGCTTTCATCACTGAAAGCTAATTAATGCATCAATCAATCAACAAGCAAGACTTTTCTGAGTGCTTATGAAATACACTATGCTTGGCCCTCAGGGGGGATACTGAGGATAATAGGATCCTAGATATACAGGTAGGTTAGGTCATGTAGACCAGCCCCCATTTTAGAGAGGAGAAAATTAAAGCTTGGGAAATGCATTCTGTTTGAAAAGTTCACTTTGGAAATTGAGGTGGAAACTATTCCACAGCTCTATTCCTAAAATTAAATTCTTCAGGGTTCCCAGGAACTAAAACTTGGGGAATGTGGTGAAGGAGGGGAGAAGAGAAAAGCACACAGAGTATAAGTATAAACTGAGATGTCAAGTTACCTATACATAAATTTATATGCATTATTTAACAACAAATTGTCATTCTCGGTCATCGAGAGACTACCACTAAAAATTTAACAAGTTTGGCTTTTTTTCTAAGCATTAGCCTAAAGTAGTGACCTGTATTTTTACATTCTTAGGAAAAATGGGAAAGTTTAACACTGAATCACTTTCTCTATGACCTCCAGCAACTAAACCAGTTGTGCAGATATAGCTGGGTAGCACAGTGGACTGAGAGCCAGGTCTAGAGACAGGAGTCCTAGGTTCAAATGTGGCCTCAGATACTTTCCAGCTGTGTGACTCTGGACACTTAACCCCCATAGCCTAGTCCTTACCACTCTTCTGCCTTGGAACCAGTACACAGTATTGATTCCAAGATGGAAGGTAAGGGTTTTAAAAAAAAAAAAAGGCTTTCTTGCTCACTTTATATAGGATGTCTGCTGCTTAGCATTTACTTTCTGTTCATTCTCATCCCTTGGAATCCCTAATTTCCTTCAAATTTCAGGAACTAGTTATTATATGAGGCCTTTCCAACTAGTAGTGCCTTCCTCCCCTTAATTCTCTTGTATTTGTTTTGTATAGTCATATTTGTGGTATCAATCAATCAATAATAATTTATTAAGCACCTTCTATATGCCAGGTAAAAAGGGGGAAAAATCTATTTGGCATTTAAAGTTCTTCAGAACCTTCACGTATTTCTATATTTCCAGAATTCTTATACCTCACTCTTCCCGTCCAAAAATTCTATGATCCAGCTATACTGGTCTTCTTCTCCCCTCAAGGAGCTCAATTTCCTCACTAGTTGTCCCCTTGGAGGAAAATGCTTTTCTTCCTCACCTGTCTCCTGGCATCTCTGACTTCCTTCAAGAATTATTTCAGATATATTTTCTTCAGGAGGCCTTTTCTAGTTGAACCAGCCAACTTCCTCCCAACTACTAATATTTTCTCTTTTCAGGTTACCTTCATATAATCTATAATTATCTCCTACATATCTAATTACTTTCATTCTTGCCTTTACCATCTATGGGTAAGTTCCTTGAGGGCAAGGACTTTTTTTTTTGGTCTAGAAGTGTTTGTTTTCTTTATTTCTTTCAATTCCTAGTACTTGGCACAGTTTGGGGACATAGTATTTAATAAATGCTTGTTCACTCACTGACAGATCTCAAGAACCTTATATTCAATCAGGGGAGTTATGAATATGCATGTAGTTTTGAAATATTAATGGGTTACATCTTGTGTCTGAAGTTAGGTATATTGTCCCTGTAGTATCCTTGGAGATGATGCTATGTATAGTGTTGTGTAAAATTTAAATTAATGTCCAATAACTCCAAGTATTATATTTTTATAAGATTTATTAATAATCACTTGAAGTAGAAGAAATAAAAGACCAAAATTAGAAAATCTAAGTAAAAAACACGAAGGTAAAATTTCTCTGCCTGACTCTCACCCAAATTCTACAACTGTCTTCCCAGGAAGAGAGATCGAGCGAGGGAGGAGCTACACAAAACTTATATCTTCCCTATATTAGTACACGGTGTGAATAAGCAAATGAGATGCTGGGAAAGAGAGTCCTGGGGAGCAAATTCTAATTACACACATGTCTACTGCATGTATTGTTTATGTACATTTGTTTTATTACAATTTCAATGGTACTGAAGATTGGTTGTCTGTGACACCAGGAAAATCATCCTTGTTTTAAAGCACTTATGTGTTTATACTATGGATTTAAAGCATTTATGTGTCACTTCACATTTTCCTATTTTGGACCTGCCCCAGATGATCTTTGCAAGGGACTGCAAATAATTTTGATCCCAGGGAGAAAAGTTATCCCTGTCCCAAAGTGCATGAGTATGGGACTCCTTCCTTATTGGTAGAGATGAATATCCTGCCCTGAATGAGGGACAGGGGTGAGAGAACTCCAGCTTTTGCCAGTGCCCCTTTGAAGTTCTTCAGGCTCAGTCCATTTGGGATCTTTTCAGTCAAGAGTTCCCCTTTAGGACTCTTCAAAGCCTGTCCCCTTTGATACCCTTGGAGCACCAGTCTTCTTTAAGACTCTTCAAGGAGAAGAAACACTTTTAGTTCCTGCTTCTAGCTTTAGGGGGAGACATAGAAGAGACCAATTCTCTTCAAGTTGCTGAATGAAAAGATCCTTGGAAGGCATAAGAGTGGGCAGTCTCTATCAGGTCCCTATTTTCATCTGGCTACTTTAGCTAATGTGAGGAGCTTCCTCTTGGATGAGATCTAGGACTCTTGGTTGAGCTGAATGAGAGGGTTCCTTCTTTCTGTATTGTTTGGTATATATTCTTACAGCTATACTTTTTCTGATTTCTGTTTTGCTATGATTTGAGTTTCTTTGCTATTATCTATGCTTGTTCATTGCAGAGCTAATATTTAGTGGGGAAAGAGTCAAGCCCTAGATATTGACCTTGAGGTCTTCCTTTTCCCCCAAAAAATGGCAAAGCAAGGAGAAATTAGCTCAAACTTGGTTGTATTCCCTAGATAAATTAAATTTAAGGGAGCAGATGGGTATTCTTCAAGCCTGGTACTACTCCCTCTCTGAGGAGAGCAGAATCCTCCTATTTCTCCCCTCAGGAGGAATGAAACTCACCATTGGAGAAGAGGGGAGAAGTGGAAAGGTTAACAATGTCTGCTCTGCCTTCTTTCAGAACATACAACGATAGCTCCTCTGGACATGTAAACTGTTCCACACATGTGAGGCCCATTCCTTCACTACATTAGTATAGACAAAATAAATGTAATATTGAAGGGGGCACTAGCATATGAGGATATCTGGAAGGGATTCAAGAAGAAGGTATCTCTGGAACAGAGTTTTGAAGAGAAGAAAGGATTCTACAGGATGCAGGTGAGCCAGGAGTGGATTCCATGAATGACAGGCAGCCATAAGACAAAACATAAAATGTTGTACATAAAGAGAAGCAAGAAGACCAGTTTGGTTGGATCATAGAGTCCATGGATGGAGTAATATGGGATACAACTAAAAGGGAAGCTAGGTGGCTTAGTAGATAGAGCACCAGGCCTGGAGATGGGAGGTCCTGAGTTCAAATCTAGCCTCAGACTGTTGATAGTTGTGTGACCCCAGGCAAGTCATAACCCCCATTGCCTAGTCCTTACCACTCTTTTACCTTAGAAATAATACTTAGTATCGATTCTAGGACAGAAGCTAAGAGTTGTGTGTGTGTGTCTCTGTGTGTGTGTGAATATATATGTAACAAAACTAGATCTTGGTTGAGTTGGAGACCATTTACAAAGGGCTTTATATATATATGTATATCTATATTTATGAAATATATATGAAGTAGAGATTGTTGGTGACTTTGGAAAGCAGTCCATTCCATTTGAATGGTAAGTTTAGTGGCCAGCCTGGAAAAGGCCTAAGAGGAAGAGGAGAAGGAAATGGAAGAGGAGGAGATGGAGAAGATCAAGCAGTAGCTAGGATTCAAATAATGCTTTCAAGTCTACAAAGTACCTTACAAATATTATTTTATTTTATCCTCAATTCACTTAGCATCTGCTGGTCTTCCTGGTTTCAGTTTTATGAAGAAGATGCTCCCTCTCCTAGGATAAATTCATCACCATGTTGCAAATTCAAGCCTTGACTGGCATGATCTCCCTGTAAACCTTAAAATTTCTTAGACTTATGAATGTTGGAAATTTCCCCATTGGGAAATTTCATACTTGAAAAAATCTCCTACTGATAGTAAGAACTCTATTGGAATATGAAACTCCTTGGCATGGGAGGATCCTTCTCCTCCCTACCTAAGACTACTTTAGGACAGAAACCTTTTGCTAAACAATGGAAAGGGCTTTGACCTATGCTTAAGCATAGAACAGGAAGTTCTTTGAGTCATGATTGATTTTAGAATTGATACAATAGAGATACTTGGAATGACAGAACCAGGCCTTGGAAACTACAATCTCCACCCTACTCAGAGTAACAGGATTTAGGAAGGGCTGCAGCAAAGATCAAGATTTAATTATTTGAGAATATGACCTTCAACAGACATGTGCAAAGGGGGCAGACCTCTGGGTGGTCCTGGGTTAAGCTAGAGCCACCATTGGCAGAGGGGAGAGATCGACAGTGATTGGTAGATGGGAGAACTGAGGAGAGGGAACTTAAATTTTTGGCTTAAAGATAGCGGGGTCTGAGGACTGAGGAGGAGGATGCTCTGAAGAGAGTTTTTTTGCTCTGAAGGAGGTCTAAGAGGAGAGAGGTCCTGGAGGGAGAGCTCCTGGAGAGGTCTTAAAGGAGGCTGTGGAAGGAGAACTCAGGAGGAGTCAGGAGGAGGATTCTCTGGAAACATTTCTTGAAAGGAGGTTCTCTTGAAGGTGGAGCCTGAGGTTGGCATGAGAAGCTTTACCTAGAGAGATCTTGGGTGAGCGATAAAACCAACTGACTGATTTATCTCTTAGGACTGAGGTCTAGGCCTTATTGGCTTGAGACCCTTCATTCTTATTCCTTTCTTACTTTCTCTCTTTTTCTATTGATTAATCAGTGTATTATAAATTAAATTTCTCTATAAAACCCAGTTGGCTTGGGCATATTCATAAATTGGGAATATATTCCCTGGTGACCATCTTATATTTATATAAAACCAAGACACAGTAGAAAACATATTTCAGCGGTCATAATTGTTATATATTTCCCTTGCTCCCAAACATTTTAATTATCACAGTTTATGGCTCCCACTCTCTTATCTACAACTACTTAACGCTCAAAACTATTTTAAATCTAACATCCCTCAGCATTCTCTTTCCTCTGATTGGAGGATGCTGTAAAGGGTAAAATTGTGGTTAGACAGAATTCATCCCATCTTCACAAAGCTTGAGTTCCAACTCCTCTCAAAGCCTTCTTTATAGAGGACAGAAATTGAACTTTCAGTTTACTCCACTTTGCATCTGCTGTTCTGCCTATTGTCACCTCCACAAGATATCCTCAAACACGAATCCTTTGGTGTTCTCCTTTCCTTCACTTTCTTGCCTTCTTTTGTGGTTTGTCTTCCCTCATTAGATTGTAAGTTCCTTGAAGGCATAAATTGTGTTTCTTTTTCTTATTTATATATCCCCACCACTTAACACAATGTCTACATGCAGTAGGTGCTTAATAAATATTTTTAAATTGAGCTGACAACCATGGGAGGTAAGTGCTATTATTATCCCTATTTGGCAGATGAAAACCCTGAGACAGACAGAAGTTAAATAATTTGTCCATAGTTACACAACTATTGTCTGAGGTCTTATTTGAACTCAGTGCTTCCTGATTCCAGGTCCAGCTCTCTATCCACTGTACCACCTAGCTGAGAAGAGGAAATGGTAGCAATGAATATAGAAAGGTGTTTTGGGGAGAGGAGAACTGTTGCTGTTGTTTATCTTTAAGAGTTTGAAAAAAAAAAGAGTTTGACTATAAAAAGGAAGAAAGATACAAGATTGATAGCTTCAGGATATAGTGAAAAAAATTTTTTTCAGGGATGAGGAAAACTTCAGAATATTTGCAGTCCCCAGGGAAGAAATTAGTAGCTAGAGTAGGTTTAAAGATTTGAGGAAAGAGATGTGATAATGGACACAGTCTATGGAAGAATAAGACAAGAGGAGATGGGATTGAGGGTATATGTAAAAGAGCTGGCTTTGGCAAAAAGAGTCACTTCATCAGAGACGGGATTAGAAAAGAGAATGAGGGTGTTTTTACATTAGCACTTAATAGACACTTGGGACAGCTAGGTGGCATAATGGGTAAGATCATGGAGCCTGGAGGAAGAAAGAGTAGAGTTCAAATATGACCTCAGATACTAGCTGTGTGACCCTGGGCAAGTCATTTAACCCCACCTGCATAAAACTAGAAAAGATAATGGCAAACCACTCCAATGTCTTTGCCAAGAAAACTTCATGGAGGTTAGTCCATGGGGACCCAAAGCATCAGACATGACTAAACAACAACAGACACAATAAATACGAGTTGAATGGGACTGGATTTAATGGAATGGGATTAAATGAAATTGGATAGGACTGGGTGGACTTTTGTTCTCCACTAGGGTGTCTATTTGCTCTTGTAGACATCTTTAGTTTGCTCTCCAGGCCTCTATAGACTATAGGAAGGCAAAGCCAATGATGATAAATACAGAGTTATGAGCTCATTGCAATCAGAGCAGCATCTAGGTTTTTGAAAACATGTACCCAAACAATCTCAGTCTTGAACTTGGGTATGATTGTAATTTTCTGATGGGGGAGAGGGGGGAGAAGACACGAGGTATTTGGCCTCCTTTCCCTGCCAACACAGCTTTTTTCTAAAGGATTATGCTGTGGGTTGGATCCTATTCATTTGTGGATATCACAACAATAAAACGAAGAGTATGTTATTCAACCAGTAAGGAGTGCCCTCTTTTCCATTCATCACATCCACTCACTCTACTTTTTCATGGCAATCATATCCCTTCATCTTTTCTCCCTGGGCAGAAAGATAATTTTTTAAAGAGAGTTTTCAATTCATCCTCTGCCCAATTGGTTCCAGTTTGTACACTGTTGTTTGGGGAAGATGCCCTAAGCCTAGTCAAGCATCCCATGATGAGAATACTTCGGAGCGATTTCCATTTGTTAGTTACTCTTAGGAGATGTGTCATTTGCATTGACTCCATACACCCCAAAACACAGCGGGATTTGTTCAGGATTTCGGTAGTCAGCATTGGAATAAAAACAGTACATCATACACAATGATAAACTACCCCAAGCGGTTTGGATAAATTAAATACTTTGAGCTTTCAGTCTCCCTAATGATTTGGAAATGAAACAGTCGTGATTTATGGCTCTGGCAGATAGGCTAGATCTGAAGTTTACACTTTGAAAAATGCTGTATTTAAATTCTCCTATAAATAAAAAAATCATATCACTTGAAAGCCCAATCTAAGATAGGTACATTATAAATTAAAGACCATAATATTGGGAGGAGGGGTCGCAATCTTCACTACTAATGAGTGCCTTTCAAGGAAAAAGGCAACCAGTGAAGCTGACTTAAGTCTTGTCTAGAAGCAGCTACTTAGTCAACTGATTTTCTATCAATTTGTTAGCTGGGGGGGGGGGGGTGCCTTCATAATGACAGATTTCTGTACAATCGATTAGATCAGTCATGTAGGTGATCTGATGTGTGTGTGTGTGTGTGTGTGTGTGTGTGTGTGTGTGTGTCTAAGAAGGAAAGGAAGACAAGACCAACAATTTTTTAAACAGTTTTTCCCCCCTGTGGCTCAGAAACAAGAAGCATATCTTTTGTCCATTTTAACAGAGCGATTTTTTAAATGACAAATCTCCTGCCTCTAAACCCTCTGTTCATCAATTTTTTTTTCTAAAATACCAGAATAAACTAGAGTGCAAGAGGGCTAGCAACATATGAGGGACTTAATAAAAAGAGTGAAGAACTAAAAGTAAAGTAATCCGGGATATTAATGATTGCTAAGGTCCTCCAGTTCTAACCATTATAGAGCTTAGCCAAGTCACTTCCCCTCACCAGGCAGCAGTATCTTCATCTTCCAGCTCCAACATTCTATGTCCTTTGTTTTAACATCCTATATTCTAAGGTCCCTCCCAACTCTCACATGAATAATAATCTAAAGTTCTTTCCCTTTCCAATTACTACAATGCAATGGCTTTTATGATTAGTTCTTGCTCAAGTCTCCTAGAATAATAACTTCTACCAATAAGAAAGTCATTATCAATGCAACTTTTGTAAGAATATCTATTTTGCTAGCCTTAGACACATGGTTTGCTTTCCACTGAGCCCTAACAGCTTACTTCTCAAAAGCTATATTCCAATTCATGCTTAATTTTTTTTCACGGATCTTTCAAGGATCTATAGTCTTCTGTTGTTGGTTCAGGATTCCTCTTCTCTCCTAATGCTGCTTAATTCCTTTTGTTGTTACTTTTCCCATTTCCTGTTCCTGCTGTACTTGTTCTTGGTCAGATCACACATAGAGTATTATGTTTTGGGTGCCACATTTTATTTTATGTTTCCAAACCCTTACCTTCTGCCTTAGAATCAATACTAAATTTCAATTCTGAGGCAGAAGAGCAGTAAAAGCTGGGCAACTGAGGTTAAGTTGTTTAGGGTCACACAGCTAGGAAATGTCTGAGGTCCAATTTGAACCCAGGACTTCCCATCAACAGACCTGGTTCTCTGACCACTGAGAAATCTAGCTGCCCTTTGGATGCCACATTTTAGAAAGGACACTCTGCATCTTCTCTGCCTAGTGTCAACTCCACCGAATAACATGCCAATCCTAGATTTCTAATCTCACCAACATGCTGCTAACTCAAGCCTTGACTGATGCCACTTCCCTCAGCCCCGTCTACCCTCTGATTAGAAGAGTGAAGGGTGTAGTACCAAACTCCTCTAAATGCTTTCCTTTATAAAGGACAGAAATTAGATTTGGGGGGTTCATTCTACCTTAACTGCACTAAATAAGATGCTCCCAGGGGGCAGCTAGATGGCTCAATGGATTGAGAGCCAGGCCTAGAGATGGGAGGTCCTAGGTTCAAATCTGGCCTCAGACACTTCCCAGCTGTGTGACCCTGGGCAAGTCACTTGACCCCCATTGCCTAGCCCTTACCACTCTTCTGCCTTGGAGCCAATACATAGTATTGACTCCAAGATGGAAGGTAAGGGTTAAAAAAAAAAAAAGATGCTCCTGTGTCCCTGCACCGGGTACCCCCTGGTGCCTGCTTTCCTACCTCCTTCTTACATAATGCCTCTTCCTACAAAGCTCCTCATTGAGGACAGGACTTCTTTTTCTTGTTCCTATTCTCAGCACTTAGCACAGTACCTCTCACATAATATATACCTAATGAAGGTTTATTGGATTGGATTCGTTGTACTCCAAAAGCCTAAGAATCCAGACCAAGGCAGCTAGAAGGAGGTTATGCTGTAGGAAGATCAGTTCTCTAGAAGAAACGGAGATTTCTGAGTCTCCCAAAGAGAACCCTAAAGGTGGGGAAGAAGGACCATGGTAGCTGCCTTCCATTGGAGAAACTTTCAGATTTCTGTAGTGCCTTGGGTCATCCTTATGGTTGTCGATTGTCATTTTATTGCATGGCTGTGTAGAAGTGCCAGCTTAATCATGTGGTCTAATTGATTTAAAAAAAAGTTAGAGTTATTGGATGCTATCACGCCATGCTGATTTGTTGTCAGTTTTTCCCAGTCTCTGCTAGCCAACCTGAAACATTACCAAAGAAAGGAGAAAAATCATGCTTTGTGGCTCAAAGTACTTTGATGCTCAAATGGTTTCTATTGGGCTAATTAGCAAGAATACCCTTAAAGTACTTGGCCCTTCTGCAGGTCAGCAGCTCTGGCATTAAAAAGATCTCAGGGGTTCAGCTGGGTGGCTCAGTGGATTGAGAGCCAGGTGTAAAGATGGGAGGTCCTGAGTTCAAATGTGACCTCAGACACTTCCTACCTATGTGAGCCTGGGCCAGTTACTTAGCCCCCATTGCCTCGCCCTTAACATTCTTCTGCCTTAGAACCAAAGCAGAGTATTGATTCTAAAACAGGTGAGGGCTTAAAAAAAAAAAAGAAAGATCTCAGGACAAAGAGGGAAGAATGATAGGATGAATGGAGAAAGAGCAAGCAACTCCTTTAGCACAGAGACTGAATGTGAAAAGAAGGATTAGTTATGCTTTCTTCATTATCACATTACTCCCTCTAAGTCTTTATCTTTTCCCTATTTTGTCTTTTTTAATATATTCATCTCCTTTACTCAAATTTTCCTCTCCTGGCTCTTTCACACTAAAATTCCTCCTTTTCTTTGATGTCTTCCCATACCACCTAACTCCAAAGTAATCTCTTCTTCCTCTGAATTGCTCACTTCTTTTTAGTCAAAATTATTCCACATAGAGGTTAGAGTATGAATTCTGTTCTTTCCATCTCTAAGACTCTGGGATTTTGTGATTCTGTATGACTTATCCATTAGTTATCATTTATTAAATGTTTACTATGTGCCAAGGAACTGGGGATAGATCCAATGGGAGGAATAAAACAAAGTCTACTCTTGAGAAGCTAATGTGTGATGGGGAAAACAGCAGGCAAATTACTATTTAGGCACAATAGATGCATAAAATATAAATGGAAAATAATGTTAAGGAGAAGGCATTAGCAAAGGGAGTGAAGGGAGTAAGAATGTGATAGGAAAGATCTACAGAAGGTAGGTCTTGAATGATATCAGAGGTGCTTCTGCAATTGTTTGTATTTGGGTTTTATTTTCCCAGCTAAATCAGAAACTCCTAGAAACTAAGGGGAGAGAGAGAGATGGATGGATGGATGGATGGATGGATGGATGGATGGATGGAGAGAGGGAGAGAGGTAGATAGACAGATTCATAGATAGATATCTACAAACAACAAAGTCTTTGATTTGGGCCCTTCATTCTAGTCAATATAAACCTCAGCATTTCTTTAGAGAAAAAGAATGTTAGTAGGACCAATCTCCTAGAGGAGACAGAAGGGACAAGTAAAGTGCCTGACTTTGGCCAAAACAAAAACTATCCTTCTTTTCAGAAATTATTTCAAATGAAGTAAGAATAGTGGCTACCTTGGGATACAAACTTTTTCTGTGTGGCCTGAGAAGTCAGAGCTAGAATCTTTGTGTTAAAATTAGATGAAACCACATTTTGATTCAGTGAGAACGTTGTTGTTCTTCCATTGTTTCAGTTATGTCCAACTCTTGGTAACCTTACTTGTGGTTTTCTTAGCAAGGATGCTGGAGTGGTTCGCCAATTCCTTCTCCAGCTCATTTTACAGATGAAGAAACTGAAGCAATGGAGGTTAAGTGACCTGCCTGGGGCCACTCAGCCATTATCTGAGGCCAGATTTGAACTTGAGAAATTTCGTGCTCCTGACTCCGAATCCACCACTCTATCCACTGTAACCACCTGCCTGCCCTCGATAAAAATAAACCGAAGGTGGAATGACCTGCCTCAGGAGGAAGGAAGTGAGTTCCCTATCTGGAGTTCTTCAAGCAGAGACTGGATATCCAGTTGTTATAACCGTTGTCGAGGTTATTCTGACACAAATATGAAGTCTTTTCTGATGCTAAAAATCCACACGTTTCTGAGATTCTACTTTTACCTAGGTCTACCTGCCCTACCTGACTCAGAGCCCCTGCCTTTGCCTACTGGCAGGTCACGTTCCTCCCCTCCTCCAGATGGCCTCTCTGATTCCATTTCTTTCTTTTGCTTTCTTCACTCAGTCACCCCGTCTGACAGCTTCACTTTCTCCTCCTCCTAATTCTTCATGATCCTTACATACATCATCAGCCTGCTGAGCAGAGGCTTTGCAGTCTCAATGACTCAATGATTCATGAAGCACTGAGTATACAGATGATATTATATAAATGTTTAATAATATCCATATGGTTTCCCCCTATGAAGCCCTGCAGTTCAATGATTTATACAGATTGAAGATTTCTCAACTGCAAAGATGCCTTCTGCCCTCTCCTCTTCTTAGCACCCCTCCTTCCCCATCTCTTCTCTCTTGATACTATCTTCAATTTCAACAGCCCACAGAAACGGGTGGAAACAATGCTTTCCAGACCAGCAAGTCCATTGGGGACCATTGGGCTCAAATGTTGGTTGTCTCTCAAACCGAGGATGACAATTGTCTTTGTACGTTTTTATGCACAAAGACACTTGTGCATGAAGATTTAAGTGGAAAAGTCGATGCACAGAGACAGTCCCACTCTCTCAGTGTTGGAAGCCTGGGTCCAGTGGCACGAAAAGTCATTACACCTGGAGACTTCCTCAGCTGCATTGGATGGCCGTGTTGTCTTTTGTGCTCCAACACGCCCTAAGCACTCCACAGTGCCTTGCTGCGTTGCCCTCTCAGCCGTTGAACCTTCTTGTTGGGCTCGAATGAAGAGTCTGTAAATGACTATCATTGCTTATGTTATCATTTAATTATCATTCAATTGCAGCTTTCCTTAGATAGCTCTCAACCCAACTAGAAATGTCGTATATACGTTTTCATTTTTCATTCACTCAGGAATATTGATGCATTTGAGGACAGCTAGGGGACAGTGGCTAGAGTGTGGTGCTTGAAGTCAGCTAGACCTAAATTCAAATCCTGCCTCATTGACCTACTAGTTGTATGGTCCTGGTCAAGTCACTTACACTTTCTATTCCTCAGTTTTCCCATCTGTAAAATAAGAGCAAAAAGATCACCTTCCCTAATTTCACAGGATTGCTATGAATATCAAATGAGATAATGTATTTTGGAAACTTTAAAGTACTATGTATACTAGTTATTATTATTATTATCATTTAGTAGTAGTAGTTGTAGTAGTAGTAGTAGTGTTACGGGGTTCAGATGTGTACCCCTGGGGTTCAGGAATGATATCTTTTGCAAGAATGCAAGACTCCAAAACTTAGCTTAAAAATAAAAAGAGAAATTTATTAATTTAGGAGGTAATGTTGAGAATGGCCAGGAGATTAGCAAGGTGGAACAGCAAGATGGGGAGCAATTCCTTGGGAGGACAGCAAGAATGGAAAGGCTGGTCCCCCTGGGAAGACAGCATGGGTGGAAACGCTGTCCCCCCAGATGACATTAGTTCTGGGGATTTTATACTTTTTACAATGGAGAGTGTTAGTCACCCAGGCATTAGGTGAGATGGGGTGATCATCTGCCTGGGGACCTAAAGATTCCTTAGTTTTAGGGAACAAACAGATGTCTGATAGGATCGAGGTGTAGCCTGGAGGTGCATCTTTCTGTCCATCTGAAATCTAGAAGACGATCAAAGGGAGATAGTCATCTCAGGACCCTAGAGGAGTCATTGGGTGTTTCTAGGCTCAGAGTCATGAGGACACAAGGGAGCAAGGGAGTTTTCCCTGATAATAATTCACCTGAGTTTCTGGGGATACAGTGCCCATGTCAGTAGTAGTAGTAGTAATAGGACTGCGAGGCAAAGAGTGGATTGAGTGTGGGGCTCGGAATCAGGTGGATTCATCTTCCTGAGGTTAAATCTGGCCTGAGACACTTACTAGCTGGGAAATCTTAGGCAAGTCACTTAGCCCTGTTTGCCTCAGTTTCCTCATTTATAAAGTGTGCTGGAGAAGTAAATCTCTGACAAGAAAACCCCAAAGAGGGTCACAGAGTCAGATACCACTGAAAATGACTCAATGAGGGTTTTATCTTATTTAGGGATTCACAGAATACAGTTGGAATGTTTCTAGTTCAGGATTTCAGCCATATTATAAAAACAAGATAGGTTATAATGCATTACAAAGGACATGAAGCAAAATTCTGAGGATTTTTTTTTGTAAAGCAAAAACATTCTACATTTCCAACCAAAAGATCTGGGTTCAAATCCTGACTCTCTTACTTATTCTCTGTGAACCTCAGAAAAGTCATAGCCTTTCTAGGTCTCACATCATCTCTTGAGTAACTTCTTATTCTAAAATGCACAATTCTACCATCCAAAAAATGTAAGAAACAAATTATATACAAATTATAAAAATTATACTTAGCATGATTTCCCCTTTTTTTGAGGCTTTGGCAGGCACCGACTAATCATGAAGCGTTTCCAGGTCATTATTAAAAATTTCAGTTATGAATGTTTATGTACAGACACTAGAAACACAAATAGATAACATCAAATGAGTTGGAGAGCATGGGAGAATCACATGTAAATAATGTCAGGAGTATCATAGTTCAGAATAATCTGAAACCAGCAAGGAAAGTCAAGGACAATTAACTTAGAAAGTGAGGATGTGTTTTGAAGAAATATTTTGTTATAACTGTGTTGAAGGAAAGCAGAGAATGAAATGAGACATAATCACTGCTTGAGGGAGGTGGACAGGACGATGATAACTGATGACAAAGAAAGACAGAGTTGCTCAGTTAGATGAATCAATAAGCATTTATTGAGCATTAAGTGCCTAGTGATGTGCTTAGGACTGGGGATAGGAGATAAGCAAAAGCAGGTCCTGCTGGGAGCAACTGGGTGGCTCAGTGGATAGAAAGTGTAAGATTTAAATCAACGTCCAATAATCCAAGTATTATATTTTATAAAGTTTATTAATAATCACTTGAAGTAGAAGGAATAAAAAGGAAATAGAAGTAAAAAAATAAAACCTAATTAACAAAATTAAGACCATGTGAGCAAAAACTCTCCTGGTTCTCACCTCACACCACCTCCACCAAACCTGATCACAAGAAGAGAGTGAGAGGCGGGGCTACACAACATTTATAACCTCCCTACATCAGCATGTAACATGAGAAGAAGAGTGGGGTGCTGGGAATTGTAGTTTTTAGGATAACCGGTTCTAATTACACAAGAGCCAGGCCTAGAGATGTAATACTTGGTTCAAATTTAGTCTTAGACACTTCCTAGCTGTGTGACCCTGGGCAAGTCACTTAACCCCCATTGCCTAACCCTTACCATTCTTTTGCCTTAGAACCAATATATAGTATTGATTCTAAGATGGAAGGTAAGGGTTTAAAAAAATTAGGCCTTGTCCTCCCAAGAAGCTTACACTCTTACATTCTAGGGGGGGGAATCTAAATCTAAGATCTAAATGACTGGATTCATACAAGATTTATATAGAATAGATGGGAAGGATTCTTGGAATCTTAAAAGAAAAAGTTCTTCCCTTGCTCTAATTAATTCTTAGGTTGTAAGTTTTCTTTGCCAAAGAAAATTACTTTTGCAGGAAAGATTCCAGAACCAATAGAATAAACAGGGAGTTGTTACGATTCATGAAGAAGGAGATGGTAAGCAGCACTGGTTATTCTTACTGCACTATAATCACCTGGTCTGGATGACCATCATCAGCTTTTGAAAAAGTGGGAAGGATTTTTCCTGATCATGTATTTGAAATGTCCTGGGAAATGGGAGAGGAACTGTAAGACTAAAGATGGGCAAATGCAGGGAAAAAGGGGGGAGGGAGGACTAAAAAATATAGACCAATAAAATGTATTTCAATTGCTGGGAGACTTCTAGAAAAGGTTAAAAAAAAGATGATTGATAAACACGAAGCAAAGGAAACAGTGCATACAAAGAAACTACTTGTACTTGCAGGTTATATGGTCATTTTTTAGTCTTATCCTCAGCCTTTGTGACCTCATTTGGGATTTTCTCCAAAAAGCTACTGGAGTGGTTTGTCATTTCTTTTTCTAGCTTGTTTTACAGATGAGGAAATTGAGGCTACCAGGGTTAAATGACTTGCCCAGGGTCATATAGCTAATAAGTATCTGAGGCCAGATTTAATGAATCTTCCTGATTCCAGGTCTGGCACTCTATCCACTTCACCATCTAGCAGCTCTGTATTAGCTGAGCAAGACATTTAATATCCCTCAGCCTCAGTTTCCTCATCTCTAAAATAAGGAAGACATTTTTATCTTGAACAAGCCATGCCAGACCAACTTTATTTCAAGTCAAGTAAAGAAGCACAGATCCATCTGGGTATATGCCTGGCATTGGGGGTTGGTTGTTGACCTTGATGTCTTTGATTTCTGATGGAGCTCTAAGCACTCCACTGTGCCTGCTTCTGCCACTGTCATGACTGTTGGAACAAATTGTTCTCATCTGTCTCTTCTGCAGGGAGAAATATTCACAGGCCTGGGGTAGACGTCCCCTTAATTCATCCCTGACGGACCTCAGTCCTCTCAGTGACTCTCAACCTTGTTTGACCTGCCTGCTAAGATGGTTTACCAAGGTGGAGGCACTGTGGACTCTATAGCTTCTTGGAGCCCCACGTGGGAGCAAGGTGGCAGGTGGGCACCGCAGGAGAAACACAGTTCTGCAAAGGGCTCAGCAGCCCTCACACCAGAGGCACTAGTCTTCTCTGGACACTTTGTAAACCCCATTGTATTGAGCATTATACTGAGAAACTGGACATACAAAGCAGAGCACAAGACCCTCCTGTGGGGGAATTCCCAATCTGGTGGAGGAGACAGCATGCAAGCCACGATGTACAAGGAAGGTGTACACCGAATGAATTAGACATAGTCAGCCAAAGGAATGGGAAAGGCTTCTTATAGAAGGTCTGATTTTAACAGAGTCTTGATGGAAACCAGGAAGTCGAGGTGAAGAGGAAGAAAATTCCAGGCAGAGGGAAAGAGACAAGATTTCTCAATGGTTCAATCCAAGAAATCTTATGACTGTAGTTTATCTTCATTTTAGCTCAGCATTTTATAAAACAATCCCGAATTATTCTTGTAGAAAAGACAAAGAAGTGTAGACTATGGGATAAAACAACTATCTGGTTTTAGAATTTAGAATATCTAGAAACAGTTCACTAGCCCAGAGGAGTAGTGTATCTGATTCCCGCTCTCATTGGACTTACAGTCAAGTTGCACAGACAATTTCACAGCCACAAATGGTAGGACCCAGTAATGTTAAGTGTAAAACGGAGATATATGATGATGAAGCAGAAAAATATATAGTGGGGGAAAAATATCCATTCTAGAATCTGAAGGCCTAGACTTCCAAAACTCACTTCCTCCTGAGGCAGGATATTCTTCCTTTGGGCAGATCAAAGCATTAGAAAGGTTTATTTTTATTGATTCTTCTACTAATACACCAGTGACTTTGAGTGAATCACTTAACCTCCCTAAGTCTCATCTGTAAAAATGGGTGCGTACTGAGTTCCTTTCCAGCTCTGGATCAGCATTTCCTGTGGGTCCTCTCATTGTACATCCTGGAGCAATTCAAAACTAAAGGAAGTGCCATGTTGGCTGGAATACTAAAAAAAAAAAAAAAACTTCAGAAAAGAGGTGAAGAAGGCTGAAGGATGGCTAAAATCTGGAGATAGAAGGCTTTCCCTACTTTATTAGGACAGAAGGTGTGAGCAGCAAAATAATACGACGTGAGACTGGCAAGGAAAAGCAAGGTTTGATAACCGGGGTCTTCAAATGGCAACCAGAGAGAGGACCACTAGTCAGAGCTACTCAGTTTACTAGATTAGCCTCTTCTAATTCTCCATTGCAGAGGGGAAGGTGCTGCTATACTGCAGTTCAGGATGCAGTGGTAGAACACAATAATTCTGCCTGAGCCTGGAGAGATCCCTCTCCAGCTGAGGAACATATCAAAGGCTGATGAGAAGACAGTGACATGAATTATGCATCACCTCTCCCCAGCAAAAACCCTTCAAGGGAGAACACAAGTTGTTTATTTTCAATGGAGCTAAGATAAACTGCTCAGACCAAAAGCTTTCTTCCTGGGAAAGCTCAGAGGGCAAGGATGCACATAATGCAGCTGGAGCTGCAGCCAGAAACACTGCTGTCTCCAAGTCTTTGCCCTGATTTCAGTCTGTTTGGTCCAAATGCCTTTCCTTCTACTACCTAACCCACCATTTTGTAAACATTGGCGTTCCTAAAAATATGACATTCATAATCTGGGACAGGTCCTACGTACCACTGGAATGCCTTACTATCCCTAAGCTCAGGATGGGCTCTTTTGGATAATCGTTGCAAATATCACTCCCAGTGCCATGCATTCTCTACTAATAGTCCTGGGATCATAAATTTAATAGTGAAGCTTTAATTAGGATAGTATAGATAAGGGCAGCTAGGTGGCACAGTGAATAGAGCACTCAGTGGAACACTGGGCTTTGAACTCATCTTCAAGAGTTCAAATCCAGCCTCAGACACTTACTGGATGTGTGACCCTGGGCAAGTCACTTAATCTTATTTGCCTCAGTTCCTCATTTGTACAATGAGCTGAAGAAGGATATGGCACATCACTCTAGTGTCTACTGAAGAAAATCCTAAATGGGACCACAAAGAGTCAGAATCAATTGATCGTGACTGAACCACAACAAGAGGTACATAAATATGGATAGGGACTAAGGACAGAGAGGTGACATAATGGGTAGAGTACTGGTCTTGGAATCAGGAAGACCTGAGTTCAAATCCAGAATCAGACACTTACTAGCTGTGTGAACCTGAGCAAGTCACTTAACCCTGTTTGCCTCAGTTTCCTCATCTGTAAGATGAGCTAGAGAATAAAATGGCAAACCACTCCAATATCTTTTCCAAGAAAACCCCTAAAGGGGTCATGAAGAGTTGGACATGACCAAAAGATGACTAAACAACAAAATATCCCAGAGAGACTGGACCTACAGTTTCAATCAATGGTATTGGAACTCACAAGTGAGGGAACTCCACCCACCAATGCACTTTGACACTTAAGAGTCTTAGAGAGTTGCTGAGAAATTAAATGGTGTGTCCAAACTCCAGTCAGCTCATGACAGAGGTGGGACTTGAATCCAGATCTTAGTGGTTCTGAAACTAGTTCTCAATCCATCTCGTCATCATGCTTATAGTGTAGGTATCAACAAATAGCCCTACAGAGGTCTTACTATGACTTAGAAACTCTTGATGGGGTCAGATAAAGCTGATGACTTTTTTTTAACCCCTACCTTCTATTTTAGAATCAATACTGTGTATTGGTTCCAAGGCAGAAGAGCAGTAAGGGCTAGGCAATGGGGGTCAAGTGACTTGCTCAGAGTCAGATAGGATGTTTGAGTTCAGATTTGAACCCAGGACCTCCCATCTCTAGGCCTGGCTCTCAATCCACTGAGCCACTCAGCTGTACCCTCTACCCTCAAGCTGATGACTTTTGACTTGTATTCCTACTACTATGCTCAAATCAATTTTCACTCCCCCTCCCCTCCCTTATAATAACAACTATTTGTATTTCTGTCTCTCACCAATGTTTTACAAAGAGCTTTTCTACCAATCACTCCATGAAGACAGTAGTATGAATTAATTACCTCTTACTGATATAAAAACTGATTCATAGAGATGTGAAATGAATTGTCCAGAGTCACACAGCAAGCATTGTTTCAGAGGGAGCATTAAAATGCAAGTGCTTTTGACTCCAACTGGGTAGCACAGTGGATAGAGTTCTAGACCTGAAGTTTAGAAACACCTGAGTTCAAATATGGTACTTGTGAGTTGTATGACTCTGGACAAGTCACTTAACCTTTGTCTGTTTTTGTTTCCTCATCTGTAACATGAGGAAAATAATAGCATTGACTTCCCAAGAATTTTGGGTAGCTAGGTAGCATAGTGGATGAAGCACTGGGCTTGGAATCAAACTCACCTTCATGAGTTCAAATCCAGTCTAAGACACTTATTAGCTGTGTATAACCTGATTTGCCTCAGTTTCCTGGTCTATAAAATAAACTGGAGAAAAGTAAAAGGCAAACCACTCTATTATCTTTGTCAAAAAAAGAAAAACTCAGACGAGGTCACAAAGAGTTGAACATGATTGAAACGACAGAATAACAAAAACAACCTGTTTGTCCTGAGAATCAAATGAAATAATATTTATAAAGTATTTAGAATAGTACTTGGCACATAATAGATGCTGATTTCCTTTTTTCCTTCCCTCCATTCCTCCCTCCCTTTCTCCCTTCCTTCCTTCCTTCCTTCCTTCTTTCCTTCCTTCCCTTTTTCCTTCCTTCTTTACTTCCCTACCTCCTTCCTTTCTCTTCCTCTTTTCTTCCTTCTTTCCTCCCTTCCTTCCTTTCTTCTTTCCTTCTTCCAAGATCTATACACTTTCCATTATACCATGCTGTCTCTTTCATTTATTCAGTGACTATCAAGGACATACTCTGTAAAGCACAAATTAGAATGAACAAACACCCTACACAGTAAGCAATGGATAAATTCCTGCTCAATTAAAGTGGAAGATACTCTACTATTCTTAAAATGAACTTGCCCAGGACCCTTCAGAGATATTTCTTAGAATCTAGAGATGGAAGGAAGGTTGGACCCCCTCAAGTCTAATCCCATCTTTTATTTTACAGATGAGGAAACTGAGGACTGGAAAGAGAAGTAATTTGCCCAACATTACACAGCTGAAGAGTGAAAGGACCGTGGCTTGATCCAAGGTCTTTTGATTTTCTTTCCGGTGATCTTCCCACTGTACGATGTTGCCTCATTAGATATGAGCTCACACAAGCTCCTCCAGAGATCTATGTTTGTCCTGTGGTGACCACAGATTGCACATTCCATATGACCCAGTACTATTCTTCTAGACAGCAACAATATTATGAGTACCACATATGGAAAGGACAATTAACTTTCTAATAAACTGGCTGCGAGCCAGGTGCTGGGTATTCAGCCTCGACACGTCCTATGGATGAGATGGGAATTGGTTTTCTCCCCAACTTCCCAAATCCATGCACAGCTTGAGTCCTGTGTGACTTTGAGAAGGACAGGATGAGTCCTATAAATCACATTGTGAGAAATGAATTCCAACCCCCTGACCTGAACCACAAACAACTTGAAAATAAATTGATCTCCCTCGATTTAAATGAAGAGAGCAAACATCGTTCCCTGTGGAGCAACACTGAGTGGCCCAAGTGGTTTGGCAAAAGGGCCAGCAAAGACAGCCTTCGTGTGAACCCCAGGGAGCAGGATTTCCCTTCTGGGCACTCTCAAAGGAGTTTCTTTGTCTTACACCACCTCCAAGAACAACTTACCTTTTGTGATCAAACCTGCCAGCAGTTGATGCCGGGGGAATTCAAATGGCATCTCCTTCCTACAGACTAAGGGAGGGGACCTGGGCTCAAGGGAGTTGCAGAAGGAGGAAGCAAGGAGAAATGACAGTTCCTGGGAGAGAAGCAGTCTCTCTCAGAGGCTGTGGCTGCTTCTTGTTGCAGGTGCTCTTGTCACACTCCATTAGCGCTCTGAAGGTTCATGCCACTTTCCCTTCTGGACCCCAGGACGCTCAGGTTTGAGGGATGCTCCATCTAGTCTGTTGGGTTGCACACTCTAGTTCCTCCAGGCAAGGAGTTCACAGGCTATTTAGCCCAGTTGGAGAGAACACTCTGCTAATGAGGCCAAAGCTCTGGCTTTGATTCCCTCTTGGGCCAGTTTGCTTTTCTCTCTGTCAAGGCTCTAGACCATACCCCTGCCTAACTATCTGATATATCATCAATAAAAATTATTGAAGAACTATTACGCTATAAAGGGAGATTCTGATAATGTATCATGTAATGGATAAAGTGATCAAGGTGGAATCATAAATTTCACCTCTGACATTTACTAGCTGTGTGACCCTGGGCAAGTCATTTAATCACTGAGACGAGGTTTCTCCATCTATAAAATTAGGAGTGCTAAAATGAGTATGGTGATTAGCAAGTATCAGGTAATACTAATACCTAAAATAGCATCTGCACAGGGCTGTCTTGAGGATCTAAGAAAATTATAAAGATAAATCAATATGTAGATGGCTATTATCATTAAGCAAACACTAGGAAAACAAAGATGTAAGTAATTATAAGATCATAGAAATAGAGCTGGAAGAAACCACAGAGGTCCTCTAGCCAACTCATTCATTTTACATATAAAGAAACTAAGTCTTTTTTAAAATAATTTTTATTTGATCATTTCCAAGCATTATTCATTAGAGATAAAGATCATTTTCTTTTCCTCCCCCACCCCCCATAGCCGACTAGGTTTCACATGTGTTCTTAATTCGAACCCATTTCCATGTTGTTGGTATTTGCACTAGGGTGTTCATTTAGAGTCTCTCCTCAGTCATTTCCCCTCAGCCCCTGTAGTCAAGCAGTTGCTTTTCCTCGGTGTTTTTACTCCCACAATTTATCCTCTGCTTGTGGATAGTGTTTTTTAGATGCCTGCAAGTTGTTCTGGGACATTGCATTGACCCTAATGGAGAAGTCCATCACCTTCGATTGTACCACAGTATATCAGTTTCTGTGTACAATGTTCTCCTGGTTCTGCTCCTCTCGCTCTGCATCACTTCCTGGAGGTTGTTCCAGTCTCCATGGAATTCCTCCACTTTATTATTCCTTTTTGCACAATAGTATTCCATCACCAACATATACCAAAATTTGCTCAGCCATTCCCCAATTGAAGGGCATCCCCTCATTTTCCAATTTTTGGCCACCACAAAGAGCGCAGCTATGAATATTCTTGTACAAGTCTTTTTCCTTATTATCTCTTTGGGGTACAAACCCAGCAGTACTATGGCTGGATCAAAGGGCAGACAGGCTTTTATCGCCCTTTGGGCATAGTTCCAAATTGCCCTCCAGAA
Organism: Monodelphis domestica; assembly: GCF_027887165.1. Classification (NCBI taxonomy): domain Eukaryota; kingdom Metazoa; phylum Chordata; class Mammalia; order Didelphimorphia; family Didelphidae; genus Monodelphis; species Monodelphis domestica. The sequence continues at coordinate 132,513,877 of NC_077229.1, read as the reverse complement.
TGGTTGGATCAGTTCACAACTCCACCAGCAATACATTAGTGTCCCCACTTTTCCAAATCCCCTCCAGCATTCATTACTTTCCTTTGCTATCATGTTAGCCAATCTGCTAGGTGTGAGGTGATACCTCAGAGTTGTTTTGATTTGCATCTCTCTGATTATAAGAGATTTAGAACACTTTTTCATGTGCTTATTAATAGTTTTGATTTCTTTGGCTGAGAACTGCCTGTTCCTGTCCCTTGCCCATTTATCAATTGGAGAATGGCTTGATTTTTTGTACAATTGATTTAGCTCTTTGTAAATTTGAGTAATTAAACCTTTGTCAGAGGTTTTTATGAAGATTGCTTCCCAATTTGTTGTTTTCCTTCTGATTTTAGTTACATTGGTTTTGTTGGTACAAAAGCTTTTTAATTTGATGTAGTCAAAATTATTTATTTTACATTTTGTGACTCTTTCTATGTCTTGCTTGGTTTTAAAGTCTTTTCCTTTCCAAAGGTCTGACATGTATACTATTCTGTGTTTGCCTAATGAAACTAAGTCTTAAAGTGATTAATTATCTCATCCAAGGTTATAGAAATCATAAATGGTAGAACTGAGAATCCAAGACTCTGACATGATTCTTTGTTCTGAGGGAGGAGAAATTTTAGTTGAGAAAATTGTACATATACATAAAATGGGAAAGGGAAAAGAAGGCAAGGATGGTTACTGCAAATACATCCTTATTATTGGAAAAACAATTTAGCAATATACTATTAATTATGGATGAGAAATAGGATCATAGAATTTAGCATTGAAAGGGAACTTGAATGTCATCTATTCTAACACTTTGTTTTAGAGAAGAAAAAGAGACCTGGTGAGATCAAATGTCTTGTCGAAGGTCATCTAGGTAGTATATGTCTAATTAGAGTTTGAATTTAGATGCCTCTCTTCTCCCTACATTTAAAATGACTAAGCACAAGATAGTTAGGAAGGTTTAAAAAGGGAAGGAAAAGTAATGAGTTCTCTTTTGCACATTTTAAATTTGAGATGCCTACAAACACCTAGTTTGAAATATCCAATAAGTAATTGGTGATATGAGACTAGAGCTAAAGAGAGAAATTAGACCTGGATGTATAAATGTGGAAGTCATTTGCATCAAAAATATAATTGATCTTATTGGAACTGATGAGGTCACCAAATGAGATAGTGTAAATTGAGGAAAGCGTTCAGGAAAATATATTGGGATACATCCACTCTTACTAGTTGTGATCAGAATAATGATTCAGCAAAGGAGACTGAGAAAAAGTAATAAAATAGGTAGGAGGAAAACTAGGAGATAACAGTGTTAGTAAAATATAAAGAGAAAAAATAGGATCCAGATCATCATCAACGCTGTGAAATTCTGCAGCGATATCATAAAGGATGAGAACTGAGAAAAGACCATTAGATCTAAAAATTAAGACTTTATTGGTAACTTTGAAGCGTGCAATTTCAGGTGCATGGTGAGGATGAAATACAGATTGCAGAGGGTTTAGAACAGAGTAAAAGAAGAGGAGATGGAAGAAACTATTGTAGACATCTTTTAGAAAGCAGAAAAACAAGAGAATGATCAGAAAATCT